>NW_026933195.1:0-560000 GCF_032062105.1 Saccostrea cuccullata | reverse complement strand
TGAATATTTTTTAAACCTATGGTTAAAAACACCACAAAACTAGTAACAACTGAGGAAAACATGCTTATCAATCATATTTTAAAAAGAAATTGAAACGAAATTGAGAAATTTTAGAGAAATTAATTTTCTTTTAATATTTGGATCTAACCCGATCAAAATTAACACAAAATAATAATTGCCTATTCATGTATTTACAATGAAGAAATCTATTATATTGTCAGGTTCAATAATGTTTTAACCCTAATTACACCTTCTCAGACTTATAATATTGTTCTTGGGGAAATGTTATTTATTTCCAATATTTTTACAAATATGGTTGGAATCGGTTTAATTATGATCCGGATTGGCGAAAATTAAAAAAATATTTTTCTCTAAAATTTGGCCATTTCGTTTCAATTTCTTTTATAAATATGAATAATGAAAATGTTCTCCCCAGTTGTGACTGGTTTTTAAGAAAATTTAAACCACAAGATTAAAAAATATTCACTTAAATTATGTGTTTTACTTTCATAAATATTTTTAATTTAAAATTTTTTAATATCTAAACGGCTTTTCTTTACATATTTTATTAGGTATTCATGTGATGCATTCATTTACAGCAAAATTTTTATAAAGTGCCACGCCACAGCATGATACGCCCGTCAAAATATTACACAATTATCTTTAACAGTTTAGACTGCAAAAAAATCACTTCAACCTTGATTCTAAGATTTCCATGATTTTTCCATTTTTAAAAAAAATATTACTTTATCCATCCCCTGTGCTGTAGGCATAATTATAACAAATATTACATAACTGACAGATTTCTATACTGTTTGTGTTAGACTTTGTCAAATGCCGGCCATCATAATAAACAATATCAAATTAGTCTTAACAACTTAATCTATGCCAAATTAATTTTGAAAAGAAAGGCTGGCCATCAAATGACATATGCTATAAACTGACCAGCAGTTCTTCTGACTAATCCCCAAAGGATACAGATAAGGCAGCGCTTGATCAGATAGCCTTCGTACATTGAACTCATTAATTAATCTTTGACTGGATGCTTGTCTACTCATTACTCCCTAAATATTAATGGATCTGCACTTTTTATCCTAAAACACTTTTAAAACATATAAAATACTCCATGATTTCTTTTTAGATTTAATGCCAGACAGGTTTTATATTTAATTCATATGGTCAAGTAGGCATGCTGATTCAACCCCACCCCATAAAATTAGTTTTTAATTAATTAATATTATATAATATCAGATTATTAGTTTATTATGCAATATCAAATAAGTTTTAATTACTTTTCATCAAATTCATTTTAAAACTTAGCTAGCCAACAAGAGCTATTTTTAATCTAACAGCTAGGCTGGCTGTCCATTTGCCCAATACCCAAGGGATAACACCAATGCTCTACTAGTTACCTCCTCACACTAAACTCATTAATTTCTCTCTAATTTGACATGCAACTTTCTGCTATCAAAATTCTTCCTGACCAGTGCTTGATAATTATGCCTATGGGACAAACTGAATTCCTCTCATTAACATTGAAATTTGTTTAAGATTGCTGTAAAGTATATGATGAAAAAATAAGTTTTTACTTGATTTAATACTTTTTAATAAGGATACAACTCTATTTTTTACATTTTTAGGATTATGAAATTTAAATTTAAAAAACTTAGTTTTTTTAAAAAATTTCACTAAAATTAAAGGTCACAGTGACCTTGAAATAGGTCGCGACACACCTTCTACCTAAGATGTATACTTTTGCCAAGTTTGATAGCTCTAGGTCTAACAGTTTTCTAGTTATGAGCCGGACAGGATTTTTCCATATTTGGCCATAGCATCTTTATTAAAGGTCAGAGCGACCTACTTTTGGTGGGCGACACACCGTCTACCCAAGAAGTATCAGTTGACAAAGTTTGATAATCCTAGGCCTAATAGTATTGAAGTTAAGAGCCGGACATGAATGGACAGACGGACAGACGGACGGACGGACGGACATGAAGCCTATAACATAATACGTCCCGTCTTAAGACGGGCGTATAACAAGAAAGCATCCAATTTGGATGTAAATATTTTTATTTTCTCTGAAAAAATACAAAAAAATTCATATAAAATAATTAAAAGCTAATGTTGCCCTTTCAATGCTGCAACCATTGTTTAAAAAGGTTGACTGAGAGATCTATAAAATAAAACGTTGGTGTGGCATTCCTCCATAATACTTAAGAAAAGTGGCAATTTAGTTGTGTATTAATGAATTATACAGAAAATTCAAAGTAGAAATGTTCAAAAGCAAAACATACACCCAGTATATAGTCAGTCCGTGCTCAGTGTTCTGTACAGAGTTTAACAAATTGAATACACCTGTGAAACATAAACTTTTTTTGTAAACATTGGCACAAGCTCTGTCATTGTTAATGTTTACCTCACTCTCCTCATCCATTCGCCGCAGCTCCTCCTTGAGCTCTAGTCCGAAAGATCTCAGCGCCTCCACTTCCTCACAAAGCAAACGAAACCTCTCATCAGGGTCCCTACAATCACAAGTCAAGGATCAAACTCTGTCATTGTTTTATTTCTCTTGTTGCTTGTGGACAAATTTGAAATAAGGCAATTTGATTTTTAAAAAAGTTTTTTCGTCTTATATTTCTGTATACAGAGAAATTTTTGCCCCTTTCACCTATTCCTCACATTTTGGTGCAGCATGGCATGTGATTAACATGTTTTAAAAATTATAAACAGTTTCAAGAGTCGAAGGGGAAAAAAAATGGATTACTCTGCAATTCATATTCAAGTTTAATATTTAAACCAGATATGAAAAGAGTTAAAGACAGACGGATGGACATGAACACCATAACATGATAACTGCCCAGTTCTCACACAGTAATATCATTTCTTGTATAAAGATAGGCATAGAATTATATGTATCTGATACTCATCTTAATTTCTACTATAAATTAA
Source organism: Saccostrea cuccullata (assembly GCF_032062105.1). Lineage (NCBI taxonomy): Eukaryota > Metazoa > Mollusca > Bivalvia > Ostreida > Ostreidae > Saccostrea > Saccostrea cuccullata. The sequence continues at coordinate 557,051 of NW_026933195.1, read as the reverse complement.
CACAACAATGCTGAATTTCCATAAACTTTCAAAATATTATTTTCTAAATCATTTAAATTCTCAAACCTGAGACTCACCTGAGTATCATGTAACAACTTTCCAACAATCGAATTTGGTTTGCGTTTTAAACCCGAGGCCATGAAATTCACAATTTAGAAAGAGGCACAATTGTTTATCATAATTATACACTTAGCATGCTTACCCTATTTACTTCATACCCAGGAGTAGATCAGAGTAACAAAAAGAACAAGAGGCCCATGGGCCACATCGCTCACCTGAGCACTATGGCTAGGAAAAAGCAAAATTGGTTTATACTTGAAAAGCTTAAATCCAAAAGTAGTCCAAAGACCAATCACGGCTTTGCTATTCTTGAGAAGAAGATTTTTAAAGAATTTTCCTATACATTTCTATGTAAAAATTTGGTCGGCCATTTGGCCCCGCCCTACCCCTGGGGGTCATGATTTGAACAAACTTGAATCTACACTACCCGAGGATGCTTCCATATAAATATGATGAATTATGGCTTTGCTATTCTTGAGAAAAAGATTTTTAAAGAATTTTCCTATATATTTCTATGTAAAATTTTGGTCCGCCATTTTGGCCCCGCCCTACCCCTGGGGGTCATGATTTAAACAAATTTGAATCTACACTACCTGAGGATGCTTCCATATAAATATGATCAATTATGGCTATGCTATTCTTGAGAAGAAGATTTTTAAAGAATTTTCCAATACATTTCTATGTAAAACTTTGGTCGGCCATTTTGGCCCTGCCCTACCCCTGGGGGTCATGATTTAAACAAACTTGAATCTACACTATCTGAGGATGCTTCCATATAAATATGATCAATTATGGCTTTGCTATTCTTGAGAAGAAGATTTCTAAAGAATTTTCCTATATATTTCTATGTAAAACTTTGGTCCGCCATTTTGGCCCCGCCCTACCCCCTGGGGTCATGATTTTAACAAATTTGAATCTACACTACCTGAGCATGCTCCCATATAAATATGATGAATTATGGCTTTGTCATTCTTTAGGTGAAGATTTTTAAAGAATTTTCCTATATATTTCTATGTAAAACTTTGGTCGGCCATTTTGGCCCCGCCCTACCCCCGGGGGTCATGATTTGAACAAACTTGAATCTACACTACCTGAGGATGTTTCCCCATAAGTTTCATTTTTCCTGGCACAGTGGTTCTTGAGAAGAAGATTTTTAAAATATGCCACCAAATTTTCATTAATTCCCAATTATCTCCCCTTGAATGAGGGCATGGCCCTTCATTTGAACAAACTTGAATCCCCTTCACCCAAGGATACTTTGTGGCAAGTTTGGTTGAAATTGGCCCAGCGGTTCTTGAGAAGAAGTCGAAAATGTGAAAAGTTTACAGACAGACAGACAGACAGACAGACAAGCTAGACAGACGGACGCCGGACAAAATGTGATCAGAAAAGCTCACTTGAGCCTTCGGCTCAGGTGAGCTAAAAAGCATTTCCACTTTATAACCACATGTGCACCCCACCCCACAGGAACCACTGACCCTGCGGCCACATATTTCAAAATTTTGGAAATTTTATCATAAATTTTATTATATTATAAATGGTTTATTAATACCAAAGAGCAGATTTCAAAGCATAAATTTATTTTAAGACTGTGTACCACCCCCACCCCCCACACACACACTCACACACACTGATAACCCTGACCCAGGGAGCATGAAATTAACCATTATGCTAGATGCACCTTTCCTCATCATAAATATATATACTTCGATCATTGGCATTATGCCGGGAGCAAAGGAAAAGATTTTCAAAGAAGATTTGTTTTAAAAAATGCCATTAATTTTTCAGCATTTCATAATTATCTCCCCTTTGAAGAGGACGTGGCCCTTCATTTGAACAAACTTGAATCCCCTTCACCTAAGGATACTTTGTGGGAAGTTTGGATGAAACTGACCCAGTGGTTCTTGAGAAGAAGATGAAAATGTGAAAAGTTTATGACGACTACGACGACAGCCGACGGACAAATTTTGATCAGAAAAGCTCACTTGAGCATTCGGCTCAGGTGAGCTAAAAATGTTCAATAGTTTAGGAACATTGAACAGCGAACGACGACGGACGAAAACGAATAGCAATAGGTCACCTGAGTTGGAAAGAAGACCTAGAGACCACAAAAAATGAACTTTTCCCCAAAAATCCAAATGTGTGAATGTGGCATTCTTTGTCCTTTTAAAATCATCTATATATGTGTAGCGGTGATAGCTCAGTAAGTTGGGCTACCTGCATGTTCAGTACACTCGAAGTGAAAAGTTTTGGGTTCGAGCCTGGCATGGTGCATTAATTTTTTTCCCCCATGCAAACAACCATTTATTTTGTCAGTTTTGTTTTATGTATACACTAAAGTATCAAAATTTTGAATTATAGATAAATTTTGGTTCAGTTTGGTTCTACAGCGAAGTCAATTCTAAGCTTCTATTCTATAATGTACACGTACCCCTTGTCAAAGTGGAAGGCAGTTTGTTGGCAGTTCATTATTCAGCCTTCACAGTTTTATTTCATGCACAGTTTATTAGCAGTTCCTTACCTTCCTCAGCCTTCCATGACCCTCAGACAAGTTGATTAACTATATTCATAAAAATAGGCAGTTCAAGCCAGTTTTTCTTAGCCTTCCCAGTTTTCAACCAGTTTTGAAGCAGTTAATTTTAGCGAAATATTTTTAAAATGAGTTTAGAAAAACTGCTTGAAACTGCAAATAACTGCTTTAGAACTGCTAATCCATTTCCATATATAGTTGTGTCTAATGAATATTCAAAGCAGAATGATGATGCTGAAACTGGTACACAAACTGCAGTTTTAAATTGAAACCCTGCCAAAATATGGCTGTCCTAACTTATATGTCTAAAATCAACTTCAATGCAACTCACAAAACTTCCTCCCAGATCTCTTGGATGAAAGTAAAAACAAACCTTAACTAAACCTTTATCCCTAAAATCTATTTATAATTTCTAACAAATTTCAAACACAAGTATTCCTGAAAATTTCCTAAGTCTGAATTCCAGTTAAAACAGTAGCAAAATTTAGAAATACACTAGCTTCCTTTGCTAAATGTATATTTTTTTTCAGGTGGGGATGTTGAAACTTGTTCAAAATTTGAAAATAATAAATTTTCATGTAAGGATACTTTGAGCCAAGTTTGGTTGAAATTGGCCCAGTGGTTCGTGAGAAGAAGTTGAAAATGTGAAAAGTTAACAACAACGACGTCAGACAATGGACAAAGGATGAGGTGACTTGCGGCCCCCGGTAAATTGACAAAATATAAATGTCTAGATTTTACTGAAATTTTGATATGTAGCTTATCACTGATATGTGTACCTTTATAGAGTACTATTTTTAACAAAAATAGAAACTTGATTTGAAAGATATAGATCCTATATTGGGGTAGGGGTATCATGTTTTCATCCATGCAATTCCCATTGCGTTTTAACCCCGCCCCCACTCTTTGAAGCCCTTAAACAGAGTTCCAGATAAGGTGCGTATTTGCATAAATACGCATTAAATTTTACAAAATATGCATTGAAAATTAAAATAGAGCATATAATTACACATTAGCAATCATAGATACGCATTACACCACGAAAGTACTGCGTACACTTTGAAGAATACAGGTATGACTTATATTGGCATAACTTTTTTATTATGGGTTCTTAGCCAATATTTCATCTCTCTCAACTTGCCATATTGAAGTTTCTTTTTTTCGGTGTACTCTTGATACCATATCCTAAATGAAGGAAAAGTTTTCTGTGTCTCTGATTCTATGGTACCTTGACCTATTGTATAATCTTCCTTGTCAAAAAAGAATGCTTCCCAATCTTAGCAAAAAGTCTTGTTGGTATTTGCAATTTTTTTTTTTAAACATAGGTAATCAAAGATTAAAAAGCTCACCTCGACGAATGTTATCAGTGTAAGTAATGCAAATCTCACATCATATTTTCTTAATATCTAGTATTTATCCCAACAACAATATTCTTGCATGCTGTGTTTAACCCCTTACATGCCATATACACATTTCTATGCATGTAGCGTGAAAAACATGTATAGTGTAAACAAATATTCATAAATTTGTTAATATTGCAGATATCAAGGACTTCATGTTCATTGGGATTAATCTGTTCCCAAAACTTTAACCTGGTCTCTTGTATGGAAAATATAGGTCAGATTCAGCATCCAAAGCAAGTCTGAAAGTGTACATCCCTAGATGCATCATCCATGCAAGTTTGGTTCAGGTAGGTCTTATAGTTACTTGGGAATGAAAATGTAGGTCAGATCCAGCATCCGAAGCAAGTCTGGTAGTGTCCATCCCTAGATGCATCATCCATGCAAGTTTGGTTCAGGTAGGTCTTATACATGTACTTACTTGGGAATGAAAATGTAAGTCAGATCCAGCATCCGAAGCAAGTGTGGTAGTGTCCATCCTAGATGCATCATTCATGCAAGTTTAGTTCGGGTAGGTCTTATAATTATTTGGGAATGAAAATGTAAGTCAGATCCAGCATCCGAAGCAAGTCTGGTAGTGTCCATCCCTAGATGCATCATCCCTGCAAGTTTAGTTCGGGTAGGTCTTATAGTAACTTGGGAATGAAAATGTAGGTCAGATCCAGCATCCGAAGCAAGTCTTGTAGTGTCCATCCCTAGATGCATCATCCATGCAAGTTTGGTTCAGGTAGGTCTTACAGTTACTTGGGAATGAAAATGTAGGTCAGATCCAGCATCCGAAGCAAGTCTGGTAGTGTCTATCCCTAGATACATCATCCATGCAAGTTTGATCCGGGTAGGGCTTATAGTTACTAGGGAAAGGACCTGCTCCAAAAACTTTAACCTGGTCACTCATCTGGAAAATGTAAGTCAGATCCAGCATCTGAAGTAAGTATGGTAGTTTCCATCCCTAGAGGCATCATCTATGCAAGTTTGGTGCAGGTAGGGCTTATAGTTACAGTAAAACTCGGTTAGTACGAACACTGATATTGCGAATTCACGGATATAGCGAAGTTATCTTAGATCCCCAGTTATATAAATTTAACGAATTTCTTATACGGATATAACGAATTATGGATATAGCAAAGTAAATTCTGAGGTCCCATTGACTTCGCTTTAACCGAGTTTTACTGTACTTGGGAATGGACGTGCTCCAAAAACGTTAACCTGGTCACTTATCTAGAAAATGTAGGTCAGATCCAGCATTCGAAGCAAGTCTGATAGTGTACATCCCTAGATGCATCATCCATGCAAGTTTGGTTCAGGTAGGGCTTATAGTTACTTAGGAATCGACTTGCTCCTAAAACTTTAACCTGGGACGCAGATGCCGACGCCAACGCCAGGGGTATAGCATAAGCTCATCTCGACTTTGTCGAGGTGAGCTAAAATTGCAGGAACTGACCTTTGAAGTTTTTTCCAGACCCTCTTCAAAAACACATACTTCGATTACAATCTCAAAATCAAAATAATGGTTAAAACATTAATATATACTAGTAAACAAAATACTCCTCAATCATTTTGCTGAAAATCAAAATCTGCATTGATTTGAAAATCAGGGAGTAAATGCACTTTGGGGTAAAAAAATTATCCAGAGCTCTGCTGAAAATATACGAGTGCAGTTAGCTGGTCACTGGATTTTATTGAAATCTACCTATATGTGAAAGGAGAAAATTGTACCTAACTGCGCTCACATGCTTTTTTTTTTTTTAGAAAACTGTAAAATCTAGCCGGCCTTTCCCATTATGAGCAGGTCGACAGAACTAAATTTTCTGACATAAGTATAAATTCATATGCTAATCAAGCACTGGCGATACTTTCTAACTGACCAATCAGCTAAATGAAATTCGTTACGAGTGAGTACCACAAAAGTACTATGGAAACATGCTTGGAATTTTACTGCTTTCCGATATTTTTTTAATGCATTTGAGTCACAGATTAGACACGGATCTACATACCGATATGTACAATTTCCGAGATTACAGTAAATTTGTTATACAGTTACAAACAATTAATAAATATACATTAGTTTAAAGCTTTTTAGCATGTTTGGTGAGCAATTTCGCTGTAGGTCTACACGTATTCCCGAGTATCAGTTAATACGAGTTTCATGTGCATTTCTTGTCCTAAACATAGGTAATCAAAGATTACGAAGCTCACCTCGACGAATGTTATCAGTTTAAGTAATGGAAATCTCACATCATATTTTCTTAATATTTAGTATTCATCCCAACAACAATATTCTTGCAAGTTGTGTTTAACCCCTTACATGCCATATACACATTTCTATGCATGTAGCATGAAAAACATGTAAAGTGTTAACAAATATTCATAACTTTGTTAATACTGCAGATATCAAGGACTTGATCTGTTCCCAAAAATTTAACCTGGTCTCTTGTATGGAAAATATAGGTCAGATCCAGCATCCGAAGCAAGTCTGATAGTGTCCACCCTTAGATGCATTATCCATGCAAGTTTGGTTCAGATAGGACTTATAGTTACTTGGGAATTAAAATGTAGGTCAGATCAGCATCCGAAGTAAGTCTGGTAGTGTCCATCCCTAGATACATCATCCATGCAAGTTTGGTTTAGCTAGGGCCTATAGTTACTTGGGAATGAAAATGTAGGTCAGATCCAGCATCCGAAGCAAGTCTGGTAGTGTCCATCCCTAGATACATCATCCATGCTAGTTTAGTCCAAAAAGGGCTTCTAGTTACTTGGGAATGAAAATGTAGGTCAGATCCAGCATCCGAAGCAAGTCTGGTAGTGTCCACCCCTAGATGCATCATCTATGCAAGTTTGGTCCAAATAAGGCTTCTAGTTTCTGTGGAATGGACCTGCTCCAAAAACTTTAACCTGGTCACTCATCTGGAAAATGTAGGTCAGATCCAGCATCTGAAGCAAGTTTTGTAGTGTCCTTTCCTAGATGCATCATCCATGCAAGTTTGGACCAGGTAGGGCTTATAGTTCCTTGGGAATAGACCTGCTCCAAAAACTTTAACCTGGTCACTCATCTGGAAAATGTAGGTCAGATCCAGCATCCGAAGCAAGTCTGGTAGTGTACATCCGTAGATGCATCATCCATGCAAGTTTGGTCCGGGTAGGGCTTATAATTTCTTGGGAATGGACCTGCTCCAAAAACTTTAACCTGCTCCAAAAACTTTAACCTGGTCACTCATCTAGAAAATGTAGGTCAGATCCAGCATCCGAAGCAAGTCTGGTAGTGTACATCCCTAGATGTATCATCCATGCAAGTTTGGTTCAGGTAGGGCTTATAGTTACTTGGGAATGGACTTGCTCCTAAAACTTTAACCTGGGACGCCGATGCTAACGCCGACACCGACACAGACGCCGGGGGTATAGCATAAGCTCATCTCGACTTCGTCGAGGTGAGCTAAAAACCGTAAATGCTGAAAATACATGTGTATTATTAAATACAAAAGTATTGAAATGTAGAAAACTATGACAGGTAAATTAACCTAAACCATGTGTCTGTGATAAAATGTAAACGTAGTAAACCAGCATGTTTTGTTGTTCTGTCATGGGATTGGACAATGACCATATGTGCAAAATAATAACAATAGCCATATAAGGTCTTCTTGGACACGCATATCCCTCTATTGCATAGTTGCCAACTCACCCGATTTCGTCGGGTCACACCCGATTTTTCAACCCATAACCCGATTATTTTTTATGACCCGGCGGGTCATGCTAATCACCCGATTTTTGCCGAACAACCCGAAAATCTCCCGATTTCCGGATTTGGTTTGTAAATTAGGTTGCACTTTTAACTTCCAGTTACAACCCAAGCTTAGATCTACGTAAACAATGCCGATGGATTAATTATCTGTGCAGGTGTAAACAATTAGCTGGGTGTTGTTTTGACAAATCAATGTTCGAAGTTAATTAAAAAGGCTTCCCATAGAACTAGATCGTTATCAGGGCCAACAGGAACAAACTGAACCAAACACATGTCTCTGATTGAACCAGAGAAAAAGAAAAACGATATTTATGTACATATCAAGGAATCTTGGGGAAAAAACTTTCATTCTAGATAAAATAAAGTGATCAAAGACAGTGTAAGCCTAACTTCAAATTTGAAACATGTTGCAGTAATTAATTAATTAAGAGAGAGGAAAAACAACTTCAAAACTGAAATTGGTATGCCTTCAAATTTAGCAGAAACTGAAAAGGCCTTTTAAAAAAAAATGTACATTTACTTCAGGTCAAATCTGAAATATGAAACCTTCAAATTTTCATTTTTAACATGTAAATTAAAGCAAATTATGTATGAATTTTTTTGTCATAGTAAATTAAATCCTTTTTCAATAAAAGAATTCTCAATACACAAATACTTTGTATACATGTATTATAAAATTTAATCATGGTAAATATGTCGTGAATGTCGTTACGCGTTATGACCAGATTTTTTACTTTCCAAATCTGGTCATGACCAGATTTTTACATGCTGGAGGTTGGCAAGTATGCTATTGTACTAAGACCCGCTCATTCTCTTGCCATAAAAGAACATATTCTCACAAACCTGGCCAAATTTAGCTGTGATAGGGTCTAAAAAATCAAAGATAATACAGTATGCCTTATCATTAAAATGTGTCTGAACTATTGGAACTGCTCAAAAGGTGTTGCATTTATTCACTCATATGTTTTAAAACTACCAACATCGTTGTAGATTAAATATAATTCGTCGTCTAAAAAGGGGCCCCAGATAGCAGTTATGTCACATCATCCTTTGATCAGAAAAGCTCACTTGAGTCTTTGGCTCAGGTGAGTTAAACAAGAGGCCCAGGGGTCACATCGTTCACCTGTGCAATTGGCTAGAAAAAAACACATATCAGATCAGAACTGAAAATTTACTGAGGGCGGGGTGGGGGGGGGGGGGGAGGGGGCTTGAATTTTAACCCCCCAGGGGGTCATGATTTGAACTAGAATCTACAATACCTGAGGATGATTCCCTATAATTATCACTAAGCATAGCTTTGAAGTACTTGAAAAGAAGATCTTAAAAGGTTTCCCTATATATTCCTATTTAAAACTTTTATCCGCCATTTGGCCCCACCCTACCCCAGGGGGTCATGATTTGAAGAAACTTGAATCTACACTACCTGGGGATGATTCCACAAGAGTTTCATCTTTCCTGTCTCAATGGCTCTTAAGAAGAAGATTTTTCCTATATATTCCTATGTAAAACTTTGATCGGCCATTCTGGCCCCACCCTACCCCCGGGGGTCATGATTTGCTCAAACTTGAATCTACACTACCTGAGGATGATTCCATATGAGTTTCATCTTTCCTGGCCAAGTGGTTCTTAAGAAGAGGATTTTTAAAGATTTTTCCTATATCTTCCTATGTAAAAATTTGGTTGGCCATTTTGGCCCCACCCTACCCCCGGGGGTCATGATTTGTACAAATTTGAATTTACACTACCTGAGGATGATTCCACATGAGTTTCATCTTTCCTAGCCAAGTGGTTCTTGAGAAGAAGATTTTAAAAGATTTTTCCTATATATTCCTATGTAAAACTTTGATCAGCCATTTTGGCCCCACCCTACCCCCGGGGGTCATGCTTTGAACAAACTTCAATCTACACTACCTGAAGATAATTCCACATGAGTTTCATCTTTCCTGGCCAAGTGGTTCTTGAGAAGAAGATTTTTAAAGATTTTTCCTATATATTCCTATGTAAAACTTTGATTGGCCATTTTGGCCCCACCCTACCCCCAGGGGTCATGCTTTGAACAAACTTCAATCTACACTACCTGAAGATAATTCCACATGAGTTTTATCTTTCCTGGCCCAGTGGTTCTTGAGAAGATGATTTTTAAAGATTTTTCATATATATTCCTATGTAAAACTTTGATCAGCCATTTTGGCCCCACCCTACCCCCGGGGGTCATGCTTTGAACAAACTTCAATCTACACTACCTGAAGATAATTCCACATGAGTTTTATCTTTCCTGGCCCAGTGGTTCTTGAGAAGAAGATTTTTAAAGATTTTTCCTATATATTCCTATGTAAAACTTTGATCGGCCATTTTGGCGCCACCCTACCCACATGGGTCATGCTTTGAACAAACTTGAATCTACACTACCTGAAGATAATTTCACATGAGTTTCATCTTTCCTGGCCCATTGGTTCTTGAGATTGATTGATTGATTGTATGTTGTTTAACGTCCCTCGCGAGAATTTTTCACTCATATGGAGACGCCACCACTTGCTGGTGGAGGGCTACAAATTTTGTCCTATGCTTGGCACTTAGGGCCTTTGAGCAGCGAGGGATCTTTTTCGTGCCAGTACCTACTGCGACACGGGGCCTCGGTTTATACGGTCTCATTCGAAGGACCGGTCTAAACGTCCAGCAGTGGGATTCGAACCCGCAACTTAAGGATTGACTCCTTACTTCGCGACTCTAGAGCAGACGCTTTAACCACTGCGCCACGCGGGCGACGTCGTTCTTGAGAAGAAGATTTTTAAAGATTTTTCCTATATATTCCTATGTAAAACTTTGATCAGCCATTTTGGCCCCACCCTACCCCAAGGGGTCATGCTTTGAACAAACTTGAATCTACACTACCTGAAGATGATTCCACATGAGTTTCATCTTTCCTGGCCCAGTGGTTCTTGAAAAGAATATTTTTTAAAGATTTTTCCTATATATTCCTAGGTAAAACTTTGATCTGCCATTTTGGCCTCACCCTACCCCCAGGGGTCATGATTTGAACAAACTTGAATCTACACTACCTGAGGATGATTCCATATGAGTTTCATCTTTCCTGGCCCAGTGGTTCTTGAGAAGAAGATTTTTTAAAGATTTTTCCTATATATTCCTAGGTAAAAATTTGATCTGCCATTTTGGCCCCACCCTCCCCCAGGGGTCATGATTTGAACAAACTTGAATCTACACTACCTGAGGATGATTCCATATGAGTTTCATCTTTCCCATCTTCGCTAGCCAAGAGTTTCTGATAGGCTTCTCTCCTCATAAACCCTTGGCCTACGGTGTTCATAAAAATTGGGATTTTTTCCAGAGTTCTGATTGGATTTCAGTACACACCTGTTGACCAATCATCAATTGTTTTTTGTAAATAATGATGTTTGCGTTTGGGATACTTCTTGACTCTTTAATCTCGGAATTGAAAAACACAAGTAAACAACGATCCGTAAGATAACATGCAATTCTATGAATAGCTATGGTGTCATCCAATATCTTCTAAATATGTGATTAAGAATTTATATTGAAGCTTCTGATTTGTACTATAAGTAAAAAATAAACATTACTCAATTATTGCTTCTAAATTATTCTTGAAAAAACTTAAATTAAATTTTTTTTTCTGTCGATGACGCAATCTGTGCGTATCTGATAGATTCGAGATCACGTGACGAAAATAATCCCATCTTTTGACTTCACCGTATGCCAAGGGTTTATGAGGAGAGTAGCGTATTAGAAACCCTTGGCTAGCGAAGATGCATCTTTCCTGGCCCAGTGGTTCTTGAGAAGAAGATTTTTTAAAAAATGCCATTAATTTTTTGATGACGCAATCTGTGCGTACCTGATAGATTCAAGATCACGTGACGAAAATAATACTGTCTTTTGACTTCACCGTATGCCAAGGGTTTATGAGGAGAGTAACGTATCAGAAACCCTTGGCTAGCGAAGATGCATCTTTCCTGGCCCAGTGGTTCTTGAGAAGAAGATTTTTTTAAAAATGCCATTAATTTTTCGCTAATTCATAATTATCTTTGAACAAATTTGAATCCCCTTTACCCAAGGATACTTTGTAGCAAGTTTGGTTGAAATTGGCCCAGTGGTTCTTGAGAAGAAGATGAAAATGTGAAAAGTTTACAACAACGACGACGACGACAACGACGACAACGACAGACAACGGACAAATTTTGATCAGAATCTCTTGAGCCTTTGGCTCAAAAAAAAGTATACTTGTCACACGGAATACAAAACGTGTGAAATATGAAAGCCATAGACCCACCCAGTCAAACAGGTTGGGACCATTAGATAATCGCCAAAATGGGATATAAGACCATATAATAAATATATTTTTAGATTCTCATCTGAATTTTTTTAAAAATCGAGGCAGGCGGACGTCTTTTATTTTATATTTTTTCAATTTTGCAGATTTTTATTGACCTGGTCAATTGGTGTAATTTCATCTACAATACCTGAATAAAAGTCATAGTAAAGGTTCAATCATCTCTTACTTCACGTCATCACAAATCTTTTTCAACCAGTGACCCTTATTTAAAATATATACGCATGTATTACAGCAATTACCATCTTTTCAGCTGTCAAAATCATGTTGACTTTCGCGGGATTTAAAACGAAATTAGAATGGTAGATGAATACCGATCCCGATCAGAATTAAGACGAAGAAAAACAGGAATAATTTTAAAAAATGAGAATCTAGGAATATTTTTATTATGGCCTAATAGTCCGTTTGGGATATAATATCCCAAATGGGCTATAAATTCATACAGGGCAAAAACTGAAAATATTTATTTTGGCTACAATTATCATAAATCAGCATGAGGACACTTAAAAAGGAATAACTTTTGGTTGACAAGTTTTCCTGAATGCCCATTGTTTAGGAGATTGATCCCTCGGAAGTTCCTTAACTTCTTGGGGATCAATCTTACAAACTGTCGGGTTGCAGAAAAACTTGCTCACCAAAAGTTATTCCTTTTTAAGTGTTTTGATGCGGATTTATGATATTTATTGCCAAAATAAAAATTTCCAATTTTTGCACGTTAAATTTATAGCCCATTTGGGATATTATATCCCAAAAGGGACTATTATATCCCATTTGGGCGATTGGTCCCAACCTGTTAAAAGTTATGGACAAGGTTCGAATTCAAGAATTTGCAGACAATCAAGACAAACAGACAAACCGACAGACATACATACTGGGCAGAATTATATATCCCCGTATCTTCGATTGTGAGGAAATAAAAAAAGTAAACTGTCCAAACTTGAAATCTTTTTTTGCCCCCCCCCCCCCGGGGGGGGGGGGGGTGCTTTTCTATCTCCTGACCTCAACCCCCCCCCCCCCATCTGCATAAGAATCATTACATCTTAATCTGAAAGATGTTTACAAAAAGATGTTTACAAAAAGATGTTTACAAAAAGATGTTTACTAGTTATGTATGCAAACTAATCTTTGATACATGTAGGGTAAAAGCATGCATTGGATCAGTGACTTGGCCATATGTTAGCTTCTTTTTAACAGCCAAAAGGGAATATATTCGAGCATTTCTGTTTTCTTACCTCGGGTGCTCTTCAAAAATGTCGTCGGTGCAATCCATCCTCGAAGAAATCAAGGAAAACGCAGAAAATAAAGAAATCTCTGTCAACTCAGTAAATCGTATATCAATATCGCAAGTGTAATCTGAACTGAATGAGTACCAACTCACGTGGACAAATCCTCGAGCTTGCTGTGGTCACTGGAGCGTGAAACGTGTGAATAGCGAGGGAGACTGAAGAAAGGGTGGTGGAAGCTTGAATTTCTCATTTTAAGGGAGTGGGGAAAACACATTCTGAAAAGTCCAAATAAAGCTATGATTTTGTTCGGTAGATATATGTATACACATTTGACAACATTCCGTTTATTGGTAGACCTAGTCCGAAATATCTGACGTTTTCCAGGCTTTTAACGATTTTGAGGTTTTCCTGACACGTAAAATATTAAAATCCTGAAAAAACGGGACATTTTGGACTGTGGTAGACCATGCGCGGATCTTGAGGGCAGATCGGGGGGGGGGGGGGAGGTTGGACCCCGCCCCTAAAATTTGCAGAGTTTTTAAATGAATATGCTAAACCAAGACATTGCATGGACCCCCCTAGAAAACGCGGACCACTCCTCGAAAACACATATTTATGTGAAATAGGAATGAAAAGTAACTGGTATGGAGTTTTAATTTAACAGTCAACGCCTATACCCCCCCCCCCCACAAGCTTGTCAAGAAATTTCTGGGTTTGTTTTTTTTTGAACTGCATGGGATGCAGCCCCCCCCCCTTTTTGGAAAAAAAATCTTGATCCGCGCCTGGTAGACAAACATGTACAATTTACATGTACAATGAACCTCATTTTAGAAAGACTATCAAAGTTAAATTACAGAACAGCCCGGGCTCCTTTACCATATGGAATGAAAACAGACTTTTATTTTATTTGGAATAACAAAAGTTCTCGTATACATACAATGTACATGTGAATGCATGTGCATAAAAAAATGAGCTCTGTGTAAATAATTTTAGTTATATGCTCTGTGGCGGATCTAGGGATTTCATACGGAGGTGTAAGTAGAAAAGGGGTGCATTTATTGAAGTCCCCAGTGGGTCCAGGACTAAGCCGTGGTTGGGGTCCGGGGTCTGTCTTGATCAGCTGTTATTGTAAATCCATATTTAGTTTTCTTCTTGGTGTAAGGGAGATAATTCAAATAACTCAAAACCTGATTTCATCTAATATTTTTATATTCCGTAATAGCATGTAAACGTTGGTTTAAATAACAACGAGAAGTTCAGTGTTCATTTTCACCAATGTATTATTATATTCTAATTCTATATAGGAAAAATCTTTAGAAATCTTTTTTTAATGCTTTATTTCCGTGCACTGAATATAATCACATGTAAATACATTTATTAAATTTGCACAGAAATTTTATCACACCCGTCAACTTTCGCACTTCACTCACATTTCTTCTTAAAAACCACTTGGCGAGAAAACCTGAAACTATCCTGGGATAGAGTAGATTCTATTTTTAGTGTTCAAAACATGACCCCCGGGGGAATGGCGGGACCGCAACAAGGAATCCAAGTTTTACATTGAAATATATAGGGACAATCTTCTTAAGAAGAATTCCCAGATAGAAAGCTTACATTGGTCCAACGTTGGGCCAATGTTGTTAGTTATATTGGCCCAATGTCGGAAAATTATGTTGGGCCACTGTAATTTTGCTCATCGGCGCAATGTTGCACCGACTTGTTGGCGCTACGTTGGCCCAATGTCATATAATGATAATTCTGATGTTGGTCCAACGTTGAGCCACTGTTGTCAGTTATGTTGGCCCAATGTCGGAAAACTATATTGGCCATGGGCCAGTGTAATTTTGCTCATCGGCGCAACGTTGCATCGACATGTTGGCGCTACGTTGGCCCAATGTCATACACTGATACCCGGTAATTCTGATGTTGGCCCAATGTAGGCCCAACGTATTTGTGCACCAACATGTAGGCGCTTCGTTGGCCCAATGTCAAACAATGATAATTCTTACGTCGGCCCAATGTTGGCCCAACGTATTTGTACACCTACATTTTGGCGTTAGGTTGACCCAAAGTCAAACAACGTTAATTCATATATGTCGGCCCAATGTAGGCCCAACATATGTGTGCACAAGGATATTTAGAAATCTATGGAATTCCATGGAAATCTAAGAAATTCCAGGATGATACAATGAAAACTGAAATAATGTTAACATCACAAATTTTCATATATCAAATCTACATTTTCGAAATTAAAAAAATTGTTTCTTTTACAATGTGTTTTGAGACAAATATTACATAATTATACACTTATAGACGTACAATGTAATCACATTTTTTGGGAGTTGAACTATGTTCAATCTCCCATGGTCATCACGCATTTAACATGCGCAGTAATTTGTGTTGATTATATAGAGCCGAAAGCGAGGCTACTGTGTCGACCGATTTACTCCGATGATATTCAACAGAAAACATGCATAAACATCCGCCACAAATAGTTCATGTCATTTTCTCCTGAATTGATCTAATTTTCATAATGTAAGTAAATGTAATGATAAAGTAATCTTATTTTGAATATAAAATTTCGTTCAAAGTAAAACTAAATTATAAAGAACCTCAAAAGTTTTTCGTAATGGAACTCATTTTTAGTGTAGCGTCATACACTGAAAGAGATACCAACGACAACTCTATATACTGACGGCAAGCGGTAAATCTAGTCTTCCCAACGCCCGATGGTACTGGATTTTTAGCAATTTCTTTTTTACCGGTGCACAGAATTTATTCAAACTTTTCATGAACATTTTCTTGGTTTAAATGAATTTATTAATGCATAAAAACTTTAGGAAACATGCATATTTATTACTTAATCAGCAGTATCACCTGCCAAAAGCGGTAAATCTAGTACTCTGTTATAAATGTAAAAACCAAAAACGGACACCGATGTTTTCGTAAAATCGCGATTAAAAACAACAAAATGAAGTACATATATATATTTTTAATAAAAGGAAAATCTCATTTACCTACCAGATAATTTGTACGCACACAAACTCTCACATATACCACAGTGACTGTTTATAAGTTTGGTCATTAAATATTTGTTTTGAACTTGGTATTGCTTTTTTCTTCACAATATTAAAAAAGATTAAGTTCTGGCTTACTCCATGTATGATATTCGTATAATTGAAATACATTTATATTGACAGAGAAATTTTATATAACAAACCTGTTAGCTCTTAAAAGGATGCTGTGTTAAAATCCATATTTTATCAACATTGATATTATTCCTGCGAAACTGACATTTTCATTACACATGGGTAAAGGTGCCAAGGAAAAATATATTACAAATTTGAAGATTGTGAGCAGTGAATTATATAAATGATCAACCGCCTCTAATATGAATATAATGGCAGTGTCCATGTTTTGCAACACATTTTGGAAACCCAAAATATGTGTAGGATGAAAATTAAAGTAATAGAAGGTATACAACGGCATTATGTAGTAAAGATTCTATGAAAATTTCGTTCAGTGGTGTAAGAGGAGTTGCGGATAAGAAATGGGTATACCTAAAGCGTAACAAACAGATGGAATGAAATCCCGATTAATAAATACCCTCCCGCTTTTCAAGCAGGGGGTATAAAAAAGGACCAATGTAGGCAAGCAAGCATTATGGCCCATGCATTTTTTGCTATTTAATGTCTCTGAATGTCTTTCTCAAAATTGTTGCAACTCAAAAAATCTGAAACAGTTGTCTGTATTTGAAATAATAATATTGTTCACTCACTTAACCTCCCGATCAAAGATTTTACACTATGTTCAACTCCCATGAGTACGAAAGCCCGTTGGTGCCACGTACGAAAAATATTTTATCTGGCGACCACCACTTATCATTTGGTGGCCGCCACTTGTATATCTGGCGGCCGCCAGATAATTATGTGGCGGTCGCCACTTATTATTTGGCGGCCGCCACAAATATATCTGGCGGCCGCCACTTATTACTTGGCGGACGCCACATAATTTATCTGGCGGCCGCCACATATTTTTCTGGCGGCCGCTATATAATATCTGGCGGCCGCCACTTATTATTTGGCGGACGCCACATAATTTATCTGGCGGCCGCCACATAATTTATCTGGCGTCCGCCACATATTTAATTGGCGGCCGCCACATAATTTATATGGCGGCCGCCAGATAACACCTGGCTTCCTGATGCGCGCGCATGTTTTAACGTGTGGTTTCAGAGGTGCATACAGTGTAAAATTATAATAGCAACATCAATCAACCAAACTTGTAAGAAATTTATTATGAACCAACACTCCAATCCACACTTCTAGTAGATATGCTTTTGCATAGAGCAGATAAATAATTTGATTTGAATTATGCAAGTATTTGTAGAGTGTTTTTGGTTATTAAGAAGCCTCATCAGGGGTCACGGACATAAATCATGGTGTTAGTTTTAGGTGAGACCGGGTTATCTCGTCACCTATATTCTTGTGTTTGTTGTAAGCTATGATTGGTTGAGAATTAGATAAAGTTTTGCATTTTGGATTTCTAAGAATGATGTTCCAATATTTCGGAATTCGTTTTTTATCATTAACTTTTTTATCAAGAAGCAGCGGTTGTGTCAACATCCATCTTCTTAACTCAATAACACTCACCTTTTGCAAAATAATTTATGTTGCAGCCGCCAAATAATAAGTGGCAAATATTTTTCGTACGTGGAACAGATATATTAGTGGCAGCCGCCAAATAATAAGTGGCAAATATTTTTCGTACGTGGAACAGATATATTAGTGGCGGCCGCCAAATAATAAGTGGAAAATATTTTTCGTACGTGGAACCAACGGGCTTCCGTAAAATAACACTCACCTTTTGCAAAATAATTTATGTGGCGGCCGCCATATAAAATATTTTTCGTACGTGGCACCAACGGGCTTCCGTACATGAGTGCTTTCAGTACTTTGATTAAAAAGTATTCTCACTGAACGACATTTCTTGGTAACAAAACAAACTATTTTTTTATATATATATGGCCTTTGAATTAATGACATTGGGAGAGGTCATTGAAACCTCAACAGGGTATGCAGTTACACTGAACTTCCAGTTGCCCATGTACATTTACCGTACAAAGTTAATAACTAGACTAGAGTGACAAACACATGTATTAAGTACAAAATATCTACTACACTTGTAACTATATTAATGTAAAGATCACATTAAGTCAACACATGCTATTTTCCTAAAAGATGGCACTATGTTAGAGGGTAGCCAAATAACTAGTCATGTCACGAACAGATTCACGTTAAGTAGGAAGGCTCAGCAAGTTTGATGTTGATCCTTCCCATAGACACTTCAAACTTTTCTGGCACAATTTCTGAAAGAAAAGATGACCATTAGGATGTATTATTATCGATATCTATCTGATATAAATACATGTATATGACAAATAATAAAGTAAGGCTCTACAAGACTGTCAAGACAATTGGTTCTTTTAGCCTGGCAGTTCAGTGTTTAGTGTAGAATAGAAATTCACTATCATGCAGGTTTTTTTTGGGGGGGTGGGTTGGGGTGGGGTGGGAGGGTCGAATTAGGATTAATTCCGATAAATGTAAAAATTTGAAAAGTTTACAGATAACAGACGAATACCAGACACTGATCAGAAAACTTGCTTGGGCCTTAAAATGGCTCAGGTGAGCTAAAAAGAAAAGGTTAGAGCTAAAGCTCTATGCCTGACTAACACTGAATAAGATATAAGATAATTTCAATTAATGTGAATTTATTGATCTAAACAGAAAATTTAAGAAATCTTTGTGTTAATTTTCATACTGCTTTTGTCCTTCTTGTGGGCATTCAGATTCCTGTAAATAATGCATGTATAATTGTGCATCATAGAATATGATAGCTTTTAAAAATTATTTATTGCTTCAGTATTTCATGTAATAAAATAATTATGAATAGCTGGTTTGTTACAATGCACTTTGAAAAATTACGCACTTTGAAATTTTTTTTTCAAAGTGCGTTTAATTTGGGACCAAGCTAACGCACTTTGAAAAAAATTAAATTTCTTCTCAAAGTGCGTTGCCACACTGGTTCTGTGTGTTAGTTATAAAAAGTGCCTCCCTCATCCAGAGAATTTGTAAAATGGAATGGGTTGTCTTTCTTTGGTTTCCTTTCGATCCAAGGAAAAACATTTCTCCTTATATATTTTGTTTACAGGAAATCTAAATGATCTACACTGATAAGAATAAACCATGCATTCCTGTCGGAGTAGTAGATTCTTCTTGTTTTGAAAATTTATGTGAATTGCAATAGAAAGGAATGGATCCGCACAAATAAACAATACATGCAAGTTAACACTATGCAAGTGATGTCTTCACCTTCATAACTTTACAAAATGGAGATCAATTCTCAGCCCTCATTTTTTTTAAAAAATACTGTGGTTCATAAAAAAACTAAGATTTCAAACTAAAATTGATGTGGATTATGCATATTATATTTCTTGGAGCGGCACTTTATTTGATTAGGTCGGAAGTAATGTATGAAAGTGTTTATCTGTGTTTGAGTATTGAGTCTGTGATAAAATTATTGTGGTGCTTATTTCATGTCATTAAGTTTATGTTCATTTTGTTGCACTTACATCATACCGGTATATGTTTGTTTATGTTTATGTTTGACTCTTGGCATATATAGAATTCAGAGCAGTATTGAATTTTTAAAAGAAGATATGCAAAAGAAAATAAATTGTACTAATTATATAGACTTTAATGACATTCATGTATTCTGAACTTGTTTTGGCTGATACATGTACCAGAATAGCAGATATAAAAAATATTTTAATCAAATTAATGCATAAAAAATGAGATACAAAAAAAACTTTTGCTTTATAATTAATTAATATGGTAAGGGACTGATTTGAAATAAAATCCAAGTCTTTCAGTATATTTCCTGCCTTTTGTTTTAATATAATCTAAATTTTAATTACACCTCCTCTAAAATATGGCAATTTTTAGCAGTGCAAAGTTTGACAGAACAGTGTAAATAGCTATAAGAAGTAAAGAAAAATGGTCTACAATATTTTGATGTCACGATTTCTGAATCTAGTGTTGTGATTTTAGAATTAAAAAAAAATAATGCTTTATATATACATTTCAAACTCTAACTTTTTAATAAATTTATAAAGACAACAAAAATTGCAGAACACAGAGTTAAATCAGATAACCTGAGGCCTATAACCCGTTCAAAGAGCAAGCTTGATAAGGATTTCTTGAAAAATGTCTTTGAAAGTGAAATAAAGGAAAGGATAAAGCATGTTGGATAAGTTAAATGGGTCTCATCTATATATAGATCAACATTCTTTGAAATCGAGCTACATGTAAACACAAGGTTAAGAAAAGTAAGGTCAAAGGAAAGGTCGAGGTAAAAAAAAATGTTGATGCAATTGATTTACTTTGATCATCAATATGTATCGGCGTATGAAGTTTGATGAAAATATCTTGAATATCTTCTTTAATTTGAAACTGAGCTAAACGCAAAGTGTGACGGAAGGACGGACAGACAGATGAAAGACTGTCTTGGTAAACACTATATGTCCCAGCCACATTCATGATGGTGCATAAGACTGCTAGTGCCAGAAGAAAGGTTATTTCACAATATTCGTAAAATGAAGCCCTTGCAACAATCTATCTCCAGTCATGAGGTCGAAAATATGGTTCCCAAAGAAAGGTTTTGTCACAAGCAAAACACCCGATATATAAAAGCCCTGGCATCAATCATTCCAAAATTATGATCAAGGTTACAATTGGTTAATGTTTAACAAAAGTAGATTAAACTCAAAAGTCAAGGTCATCAGGTCTAATATTTTGTTACGCAAAGAAAAGTATCCAATTGTAATGAAATATATAGAGATAGCGAACAGTTTTCAAACTCAAAAGTCTATTAAACAATACAAAATAGGAACAGAGCAAACACGGACCTCCAAAATATCAGAGGTGGGATCAGGTGCCATGGAGCAGTGAGCATCCCCTGCCGACCAGTCACACCCGCCGTGTTCTCCTTGTCATGATCCGGAAATAACGGGAAAATCCGTCGACAATACAGTGTGTATATAATGGCCTAACAATTAGTATAAAAACGTCAGTCTGCATTTGACTTCATATAAATTGTCTTTCCTTACCAGGTCAAGGAGGTTGCTGATATTCTTGTTTCAGCAGCTTCTTTGTCAGTAACTTACCTCGTTTAAAAAAACCTAAGAAATGCAAGTGAAATTTGAAAACACTATTATCAAGCGTTCAAAAATTATCGACAAGGTTAAAGGAAATTCGTCGTCTTCCTTATACATGTATTTGTAAAATTTTAAATCTGACCTTGAAAAGTAGTACTCTTCACAACTGACTGTCATGAGAGTAGGCTTTTATGGAAAATGAATACATGACACTGAGGATGTATAGATTTAGTAGCAGAGAGTGAGAGACATACAGTGTATTGTGTGGAAGGTTAAAAAGACCTTGTCTGTTTGTATAGATTAGCGGGAACCCCCTGTCATTTGATGCTGTTAAGTTAAACTTAAGAGACTTTGGCTTCATTAGTCGGGATTTAAAATTAAAATTAACATCATTTTAACCAGCAAAATTGTCATGTTGACGGTGTTGTGAAAATGTAATCAGTTATTTAGACTAATTACGCTAACCACATACTGATGACCTCACAAGATGCGAAATATGGTTGAATACCCTTACACGAGGGACGCATGTTTGAGAGATGGATGGAGGGAGGGGAATTTACTGAGGGTGAAAAATTTGTGAAAATATTCAAAACTGGTTTTGTTTATGTGTTTTTCATTGTAAGTACTAAGTGGGTGGTTACTGGGAAATGTAATGAATGATAATTAATTATTTATATCATTATACTTTCTAATGCGAAAATGCAACATACCTACGCCGAAAGATTGGAAGATCTTCAATTTATGAGGGCAGTAAATTTGTCAGAAGTTTTATAGCTTTATCAGGGAAGAGTGCTAGATAAATTACCAAAGTTCCTCAGGTACATTTCAATATGTGCAATTTGCATATTTTTTTCTAATGTTAGAAAAGCTAGCATTATTATAAATTTGCAATATGCATATTTTTAAGAAAGCACTTAAGCCTTGAAATAGCTTTGTGATATTTATGATTTTATTGTTAATATATACAAAGGAACTCTCTGAAATATGACGACCATCAAAGCCATTAAGAGATTACAGCACTTAACTAACAGGACTTTGATATGCCATTCAGGTGTATTTTATCAGATTTTGTTTTTGCCAATTTTGACAAGGTCACCGTCAAACGTTGCATTAGGACTATTTTGCAGTCATCGGCAAATTTACATACCATTCCTAATTGTATTCATATGCATGTTACTAATGATTAACTCACTATATTTGATTTGCAATTGCAAAATAAGGTTATGTAATTAAATTTATGTGCCTTATGTTAAAGATAAAGCATTTTCTAACACCTGTAAAACACGTCTTACACTTGTTTTTTAATTATGTATTATTTCAATGCATCTTATTCAATTAGGTATTCTACAAATTCATATTTAAATGATTTATATGAAAATTATTTCATCTAATGTTTGTTAATTTTGAAATGATTATGAAAGTGCATGATATATTCATTCAGAAAAACGTCCCCTGTAGCCTACTTAAGGCTCTCCATCCTTTTGTTCACTCTTATAAAATTTTGCTTGAATGCTAATGATTTTCCTTAGAAATCTGAATCACTTAAAATGCAAAGAATTTAAGCATTATATGCAGAGCAAACTTTGACAGAATGAAATATATGAAGATTATGTACTGTAATCAAGCTTAAAGTTCATTGATACAAACTGTGAGCGAACCACACATGGACCTCTAAAAACATCAGCCTTGTGTCCCAGTGCTAAGGAGGAGTAGACACCCCCTTTTGGTCACACCACCCGTACCCGAGTGCTTTTATATTTTTGACCAGCAATTGCTTTTTAATGCGGCAACTTTTTGATGGGGGATTAATATTTTCATTTTCAGGGTTTTTAAAGACTGCTGATAACCAGCACTGTTGCAACCACTATTGAAATAATTATATCAATAGTGGTTGAGAGTGCATTGCAATAGCAAACATAGTTAGTAACCACTATTGAAAAACGACCACTATTGAAATAATTATATCAATTATAGTTGAAAGTGCATTTCAATAACAAACATAAGTAATAACGTTAACCACTATTGAAATACGAGCACTATTGAAATAATTATTTCAATAGTGGGTGAGAGTGCATTTCAATATAATAACCATGGGTTTCAACCACTATTGAAACGAGCACTAGTTACTAACTATGTTTGCTATTGAAATGCACTCTCAACCACTATTGATATAATTATTCCAATGTTGGTCGTTATTTTAATAGTGGTTGCAACACAGCACCTTAATTATTTATTTTGTTGAGTTATCTCTCTTTTCAGAGGGAGCATGTACCTTAAACTTGCTAGCATTTTGCCTGTCTGACGAAGAAGTGAAATCCTTGTTAAAACTACATGTATTAGTATAATTTTAAAAAATATTGAGGCATATACACTTATTTTACTTCTGTGAGTACAATCCACGAAGCCATTTATTATAACCAGAACTAAGCAGGTAGAATCTGGGTCAAGGACGTGCATGATTAAATAAGCATTTAGAAAATAAGATTTTTTATCTCTTTTTTAAACCCTTGAAGAGGAATTTAAAAGAAACAAACTTAATTGCAATTCAGATCCAGAACAACTCATATGTCATGTCCATTCCGTGTCAAGTTCAAGGAAACTTAAACTACAAAAATAATATTAATTTAACCAATTAAAAAATTCAGCTTGAGTAAAACTAGATTCAGAATGAATACAAAGGGATTATTTTGACAGGGTTTCTTCACTGGACGATTTTAACATCAAATTATCAATTTATAGTCCAAAGAGAACCTTTTTCTTTTCATAGGTGTGCAAAATATGAAATTGCAAATAAGATTTATGAGATACATGTAGAGATGAAAAGGTGCCTTATTATGAATTACTAGTATATTATAGAACACATGTAAAAGTATATTAAATGTAAAGTTTTAAATACAGTTAAGGACGAAAATTTAAAGATCCTCCTTGAGTTGAGAATGTGTGTGTGTGTGTGAGGGTGTGTGTGTGTGTGTGGAGGGGGGTCATACCTTTCTCGGCTGGAAAAAATCAGACTCACTTTTAGCTCTACTGCCAGAGACTTGAAGAACTTATGTGAAAGTAACGTTTCCCTCGTATGTCTGTCTGTCTGTCTGTCCGTCTCTGTCTGTAAACAGTTTGTAAACGTTACTTCACTTACAGTTTTGATCTACAATACATTACATTACATGTAACTTTAAATTTCGATGAAGGATAATTGTTGCAATCAATAAATGTGACTAAAAATAGATTTTGAAAATGAAATTCTTTCAAATTGATAGATTTATGCAACTTTAGTCTACATTTCAGTAATTTTTTTGGGATGAATGATGGTGTTATGATTATCAAAACAGAAAATACATTACCAATTGAGGTATGGTCTCATCAGATTTCTAGTTTATTATTGAGGAATATTGTCAAACACGAGAATATATTGTTCATAGTCATTCTATACATATAAATAAATTTGGAAGGCAGGGAGTTCTTATTCAAACCTCAGCCCTATATTTCTGTATCATGGTTGGGGTTCACTGTTGAGTGTGAGGGTAAGGTGTTGGGTGCAAGTGTCCTGAATCATTTTTTTTCTTCCGGATTTCATTTTTACAGCAAATTGTAAAGGGCGAGGGTCATGGGGTAATAAACATATGATATAATATAGATATACATGTAAAAATATTCATAAATAAATATATTGAAATACACTGTATACATACGTAACATATAAAACTGGCATTGCATTTTGATTTATTCAAAAACTGTTCGTTTTTATGTTTTTCGCTCTGTTTATTACTTTTCATGTTGAAACTGCATGATTGATAAGCCTCTGGTATAAATGATAACTTTACAGTAATGTATAAATTTATTTATGATTTATTTTTTCCGTGACTCGATTGACCCAGTAAACAATACTCTGCAATTAATTAAACACATTAACAAGCTGAATAACATTTGCACTTAAATCTTTCATCAGGAAGAAATAAAGCCCCTTCCATAAATTTGTATTATCATAAATATCTTTACAATGAAAACTTTCATTTGCTATACCACATTCGTTCTGGTCAGTGAGAAAAAGGTCCAATTGTATAGCCAAGCAGAATTAAATGGCAAATGCAAATACAGTCATTTACGCGTCGAACCCCCTATATCTTCGCTCCTTGTCCCCCGCTTCGCGAAAGCGAGGGGACATTAAATCTCATTCGTCTGTCCGTCCGTCACAAAAATTTTAACCTTGCCCATAACTTTTGATAAAGTGGAGCTATGACTTTCATATTTCATATGTGTATTCCTTGTGACAAGACCTTTCTTTGGGTACCACCAAATTTGACCTTTTGACATTGACCTTGGAGTTTGACCCACTTTTACACAAAAAAATCCGAACTTTTACTTTGGCCATACCTTTTGAATGGTAGACACTAGGACTTTCATAATTCACATATGTATTTTTTGTGGCAAGACCTTTCATTGGATACCAATAATTTGACTTATTGACCTTGACCTTGGAGATTTCTGTACCTGTGAAAAAACTTTAACCTTGGCCATAACTTTAGAACGGTAAGAGATAGGGCTTTCATGCTTCACATATGTAATCAATGTGCAAAGACCTTTCATTTGATACAAAGAACTTTGACCTTTTGACCTTGACCTTGGAGTTTGACCTACTTAAAAAAACATACCTTGACCATAACTTTTGAAGGGTTAGGGCTAGTGCTTTCATACTGCATATATTCTTTGTGACAAGATCTTTTATTGGATATCAAAAACTTTTACCCTTTGACCTTGGCCTTGGAGTTTGACCTACTTTTTAAAAACGTTAACCTTGGCCATAACTTTTGAACGATATATACCAGGACTTTTATATTTCACATATGCATTTTTGTGACAAGACCTTTCATTTGATACCAACAACTTTGACCTGTTGACCTTGACCTTAGAGATTTCTGCGCTTGTGAAAAAACTTTAACCTTGACCATAACTTTTGAATGGTAAGGGCTAGGGCTTTCATACTTCCGATATGTAATCCTTGTTCAAAGACCTTTCATTAGATACCATGAACTTTGACCCTTTGACCTTGGAGTTTAACCTACTTTTAAAAAACAAACCTTGACCATAACTTTTAAAGGGTTAGGACTAAGGTTTTCATGTTTCAAATATTTAATCCTTGTGACAGGGCCTATCATTGGATATCATCAATGACCTTGACTTTCGGGTAAAAATATATTTAATTTGCATTTAAGAAAAGTTTAATCTTCACTGTTGCCAAAGGGTCATCAGTCTTTCACAAACATGTCTTGTTTCTTATATTGAGAAGAGATATGGCTTTCATATTTGACATTTGCATTACCTGTGACAATATATTTCCAAGCATGATTTGTGACCCATTGACCTTGACCTTCACGATTGACCTTATTTTTTAAAAAAAATTAACTTCAGTGAAAATTTCTAAATGACATATGATAGGGCGTTCATATTTGAGACAATGTGTCATAAAAAATGACATCTCACCCACAAAGACACCGAAAGCGGGGGACCACAATTCTTTGAATTTGCTTGTCGTACTTAAAATTAAAACAAAAAATTTAATTTCTCCATGACTATATGTGTTTCACTTGGGGTCATTGTATGATAGAGAGAACCTCTCCTTAAAGCTTAGCTGCAGAACTGTCTAGGTTATGGTTTTAAATTTTAGTCTTTAGCCAAAGATTAAGCTTACTTATTGCTGTACAGTATGAAATTCAAATTTGTTTTATTCTTCATTTTAAAGGTGCCGTCTGTCCCCTCTCCACCACTTTGTTGTATAAAGTATGATTTTAACCCCGCCCCCTTATAAAATGCTTTATATTCGAGTTTTACACCCCCCCCCCCCCCACCTCCTTTTCTTTGTTGGGCCGATCATTTTTCTGACGACCCTCTGCGTTCACTCTGGAAATTGATACTACACATGACTTAGTATCACTCCTATATGAATCATTGTTTTTCCCTATGAAAGTACAAGTTTTATGTATACTGATTTCCCTTTTTTGGATGAGAGAAAAACTGTTTTTAAAAGTGACACCATTACTTGGTTGAATAAGATGTATTTTTGGACCTACATGATCAATTCCCGATATTATTGATGGATTGGGAAAACCACGCCTTTCTTTGACGCACCAAAACTAATGAAAAAAAAAGTTTTTAAAAATCTTTTGTTTATTTTGGTTTATATTTACGTTATTGGCATCTATCTTTTGAGGTGTAACTGTAACAGTTTCTTTCATATCTGTGTTATTTATCGATGATTTATTAAATATCACAAATTTCCATCTTTTGTCCCCAATTTTCCCCATAGAAACATCCGTCAAAAGTAATATTTCATTTCTTTGGCGTATGTTTTTCAAATTATAGTAAATCAGATCTTTTGCGCGTTTTGACGCAGAGAGAAAGAGTCTGTCTTTTAAAGGGCATATGTCAAGGTTTATTTTGATTTTCTAAATCGCCCTATAAAATGATGCTTTGCCCCAAATGCGTTGGAAATCACCTTTGATTTTAGATATCGTTTAGAGAGTGGATTAACTTTTAAAATAGGGTTGCTACGACACTGTGCTACATTTACTCAATTATATGCAAATTTTACAAGATAGTTTAGATAATCTCACTTTCTGATCCCTATTTATCTTTTAAATTTTCTCGAAATCTCCCCTTTTTTTCTCTCCAAAGTGCGTCACATGTTTTCGTACATTTCATTCATTTATGCAATATTTTATTGGGAAAGAAGAAAAATATCTTCTAAATGAAAAGAGTCCATTTCACACTGTGTGGCTACGACCTATTATAAATACTTCATTTGTAACCGCTTAATTTGTTGAAACCATTCATTGACACGTATATCTGACATATGTAAAGTTCGTTGGCTATTTGCCCTGTAACAATTCTGAACAGAGAGTTGATTTATGATCACTTTTTCTTTCTTTTTTCATGAATTTCATGCCACAGTTAATACACCAAGAAGTTCTCAACACTTTATTTTGATTTAAATAAATCATACTAAAAATAACAAATTAAAACAATTTCATGCTTTTGCACACTGAATATAAAATATCTATATGTAACTATTAACTTCTTCTTATATCCATCATTCACAGAAATTCTCAGTTCACACGATGATGAATATGTACTCTTATATTATCATAATGAAGTTTTAGACAAAATTGGCGCGAACTGGCGACGTGTTGCATGGCGCACGCAGTTAAGTTTCACGTTCCATTGCGTGTTTTTGATATTTGTCGTTTGCATTTTTCTTAAATTTGTCAAGGGCAACATTTCACTCTAGTCGGAAGTTGGTCCCTCTTTCTGCAATTTAGAAGTGGTAAGATATGCGTATTATCAATAAGCAAACAATGCACAGTATGGGAAATGGTGGTTACAATATAGATATCCCCGTAAAATTGCACGTTCATAATTTCCACTTAAATATGCTAGAACAAAATTATTACTTTTCATTTTGACATTGTCTGAATTAAGGATACTTAGATTGGATGTCAAAAATATCAATATCAAACAAAAATATTAATATTCTTACAAACATTGATATACAAATAATGAACAAAATAGTTGACTCCAATCTTAAAACCTTGGCTTTCTGTTTAATATCTGTTGTCGAGTTCTCGAACTCTTATTTAATCTGGAATTTAACACCTGTTTTATTTTCCACCCTTAATGGATGGGAGTTCGCGATAGCCTCCCACGCTCCGTAATAATTTATTGAGATAATTTGTGTATTCTTCAAAATGCAAACAGGTTTTTGTTTACATGTTAGCATTATGTACTTTAATACAGATAATATGAGAAATGAGATTCTTTTCTATATATAGAAACCCGTTATTGAAAGGAAGGAAATAGCTGATTCTTTAATTTGATTTTTATGGTTAAAATTAATGTGTTCACAATAGATGTCATATTCTGAACCTCACTGTTGAATATGATGGTTTTATATTCTGACACAAAGATTGAAAAAAAAGTTCATCAGAACTTTGCTGAAATGAATCAGGATCTCTTCTGAATGCTTAAAATGACAAATTCATAAATTAAATGATAAAAGACGAACGTTTAATTAGTAAAAGAAATGCTTATAATCTATGTCCATCGATCTCTTCTAAAAATATGTTTTAAATGCTTAAAATGACAAATTCATAAATTAAATAATAAAAGACGCGCGTATAATTAGTTTACGTAGTTGATGACCTAAATGACGGTACTAGTAATTAGTTCAAGGTCATTACACTGTATCTGGAAATATTGGCGAAAGGGAACCAAATATCTGGAAATGGAGTAGATATGGCGAAAGGGAACCAAATATCTGGAAATGGAGTAGATATGGCGAAAGGGAACCGGAATAGCTGGAAATGGAGTAGATATGGCGAAAGGGAACCAAATATCTGGAAATGGAGTAGATATGGCGAAGAATAGCTGCTAAATGGAGTAAGGTCAAAAGGGAACCAAATATCTGGAATACTTGTACAAAAACCTCATAACATCATCGGAGAAATTTGACAAAAAAGGAATTACATTGTAAGTGTAAAATATCTGGAAATGAGATAGATATCACGAAATAAAATATCTAACAATGGAACATATATGAAGAAACGGAACTGTAAAATATCTAGCAATGGGATAGATATGGAGAAAAGGAATAAAAATATCTCGAAAATGGATAAATATGAGTAAAACGAACTAAGAAATCTTCAATGGAATAGATATGACAAAGGAAACTGGAATATTTGGAAATGGAACAAATATGATGAAAAGGAACTGAGAAATGGAAGAGATATGGTGAAAATGAACCGGATATTGAAATAGAACAAATATGACGAAAAGAAAGTGATATATCTGGAAAATATCTTGAAAAAATATTGTGACAAAAGGCAATCAGATACCGGTATACGACAAAGAATATAAAAGTATATCAAGAGGAATATTTTAACAGAATAGGATAATTGCGGAACAGTCTGGTAATTATAATACAGTTGCGGTTATTTACAATTTCTCCAATAAAATAACCTGTGTTCATTTTTTTTTCATGTCATGTTTGAATGTGATAAAAATTAACAAATTGCGAATTAAAACGGCTTCTAAATAAAAAATGAATTTAATGCCTCTTCTTCATTTTGAAGGTCTCTTTTAATTTGATAACCAACTTACACACAAAATGAGGTCAAAAAAGGTGAAACAAAATAATCGTTTTTTTGGGGTCAGAGTAAATAGTCCATCTTTTTAAGTGCCGTTTTTCAGCTTGCGATGACAATGTCAACATTACCGCATATTATCACGATACAATAAAAGCATCCGATTTTTAAATTATAACTTCTTGGTTTTCAAATGAGGAAATTATACAGACATTACCACTCAATCTTTGTCTCCCATTTCCTATTGAGGAATCTATATATTTTTTCTAGTATTGCGGTTACAATTTGACCCAGGTGCGGTAATAATTTGCTCTGGGATCAAAGGTCCGGGTGCCCTCGGTCCTAGCAAATCATTACAGGGTTTCTGGATAAATTAGAAAATAATTAGGGTGTTATTCTCCGAATTATTGGAGGATAGGATATCTGTCATAAAAGGGGGTAATTGGGCATCAGATGATCTGGTTTTTTCTCCCCTCTTTGGAAAGATAACGATTAGAATGAGAAAAAAATGAAGATAAATTTATGAGGCAATTGTTCTGGTTCGTTGTACGTAACATCCTTGCTAGTAATAGCCCTTTTAAAATTATTTCATATGAAACATCACTCGTGCGACTGACTATTTATCCAAAAAACCCACATCTTTTTCTTATGTATTGAAATTGATCAATTTCTCTTGCATGCGTTTTAATTTCCTATACCCCATATTCAAAACCACTCTGACTTAAATAAGAGAGACTGTTGAAACAGTCTATTCAAGTCCCCAACTAGAAGTTTGTTTTTATTTTTTTTTTTTTAATTTAATCTGTCACCACAAGTCACCTGCACTCGTATATTATATTCTAAAGCCTTGACATGGCAAATTCTGTCATCTATTGCATATTAAGTAAAATTGTTCTTCAAACTTCTAACATTTAGAAATTGACCATACTCATAAAGCATAAATAATTAATATTTTGAAAGCGTGTTTACATCATAAAAGTGAAAGCGAGTATTAAGGTGCCATTCATATGTGGCAGCAAAACCCTTTGTTATGCTAGCTTTTGTCGTAAATTTTAAATTTATGATACTTTTATCATGAACGATATTAATATGTATAGATTAAAGAATGACGTTGTAAAAACGCAGTTTATAGTACCTAACATTAAGGCATTTTTCACAGAACGAATGCAACGAGTTCCTTCCATAATGACGATTGTCTCTAGATGCTGGATTTCAAATGATCGTTCAATATCTAAACCTTGCCTTAGTTTCGTATCTATTTGACCTTGAGGCCCTGCTTTTCGAAACTGTCAAATATAACAAGATTTATTCAGTAAAACAAACTATTTGAGAAATTACATCAGTAGGGTCATGAAAGCTTGAACTTTTCTTTGCTCGAAGACCATCGCTTGGGGAGATTCTACGTAAAAGATTTTTAGAATATATTTTACAAAGTATGTTTACAAGGTCATTTTCATTTATGTTTCTGTAAATCACGTAAATTAACAACTCAAACCTCCAAATAAAAGTGGGATGAAGTTTATTTTATCAATTGCTGAACAAAAGGTATTTCATAGTTCAAGTACGATCGGTTTTATGCCAGAATATTAAATGTTTTTCATAGTGCACAAAACACAACAATGTCGTCTTTTGACGACGAGTAGGTGTAAATCTCTTGCAGATACTCTCCTATAGGCATTCCTAATTTTTATTTATTTAAGGCATGCATATGTGATCTGTAGCCATAGTTGAGAACCCGTAATACATTACTACCTCACAATGATGTGATAAATCAGACTTTTTGAATAAGTTAAAAAGACTTTTTTATTCGAAGTCAACCAATTTTTTTTTCTATGTCATAAATGAAAGAAGTCGGTCATGTATCTTGCATTTTTTCCTTTTACATAGTTTGGCATTCAACCTAAGAACGATTTAGTCTGATTTGAGAGACAGTCTGAAAAAATATGTTAACTTAAGTGCATTTTTGCACCATAATATGAAAGAAAAAGTCACAAAAAATGTTAATGTTAGAACATCTTGTGATATTTCCTATCCTCTGATCTTGTGTACAAAACAGAAAACTATAATCAAAATTCATATTTTTATGATGCTACTTTTGAAATTCCACAAAACAGCAACAGGTATGAATACGTACGACGTGTGTATCCGAAATCCTTAAAATAAACAAATCTAGAATCGTAAATAGTGTATGAAAGATCAAAATACGAACTGAAACTTTATACCGAAAACAGGCCTCTTTGGTTTCTCAAATATCGGTGTCATCATTTTTTTTCTGCATTTTTCGTTGGAATACTTTACATGTATATTTCACAATAAAATGATAAGAGAGGAGATCATTTCGCAGTACAATACTGTCACAATTACCGAGATTTCGAGCTCTGATTTTATTTGTCAATCTCTGGATAAGATACCCAAACTAAGGGAATGTAATCCCCCATCAATTATCACTGTCAGTCCAAATTATCTCTGTTAGTTGTCACAGTCGGTGTAACGCATATTCATTTGTTATAAATGGGGATTTAATTTCTATAAGAAGCCTTATATTTCCAAATAGGTACCACATTCTTTATGTCATATGAATGCGAAGTTTACAAACACTGAGGTGTAAACTGAAAATATAAACTATCACGACTACTGCCGAAAACGGGCATTGGTACGACAATTTACTGAAAATGAAAAATAATGCAGGAAACACTAAAAGACTTTCTACGTCCAAATTTTCCTCCCATGGATAAGCTTTGCTCGAGTAAAGAGGACATTCACACTTAATGCATATTTGGTAATAATAAACATGGCTATTCATTGATGTCTTTAATCATATAAAGAAACTTTGCCTCCCCGAGGCACAGCGTGACTTTTAGGGGTAGTGGCCTGAATAAAGTCTGATTATATATTCATGCGTTTCAAAATATCTTGGCTGCAGAAATATCTAACAATTTCTGATGCTATCAGCAATATTTACTCTTATTCACGAAGTTATTCCAAAATGGCTTCAACTTTTCAGAAGTCAAAGAATGGCGGTGTCCTATTTCCACATCACGAGCTTATAAGTTACAAGAATATGCTGGCGACTTTTTTGTTTACGTTATCTCAAGTTTCAGCTTCTTGGGTTTCTAACTTTGCAATACCAACTCTTTTTGTTATTTTTATTGAAACTGTATCTTACTTTTGTCCAAAGTCTTTTAAAGTGAGGTTTTGAGAGCGAATTAACGAGGTTAAAATATGAGCTGCCAGCTTACGATTCCCAGGGATCCATCGTTAGTGAAACCTTCTAAATTTCCACCCGATACCCACATGACGTGCATGTTTTCACTAAAAGGCATGCAATCTGAAAATCGGACAACATTCTATCACACATTTTCTGCAAGAAACAATTTGAAATATGCGTTTGGTGAACTACACCCCGGTTTCACACTGAAATCAAGACAGTCTCCCCCTCCCCTGCATCTTTTCATCTCTCCTTCTTTCCCCTATAATTCTCCATAGAATGTGTGTGGTTTTTCCATTACTGGCTCCATCAAGCAATAAGCAAGATAAAATAGAACCAAGTAATAACTCTTCTTGTGTAAGTTTTTCACTGATTGTAGTTCTACCTGTGATCATTGATGAATTTTATGATCAATATTGTCATTTTATGCTTTTCTCGGGGGCACAGCGGTAGCAAAATATCCCAAAAGAAATAAAAAATTATATTCAGAATGTGTATAAAAGCTAAAAGCTGTGAAGCATGTAATTTATATTAATTGTTGATTTGAGATCGGATCAGCTCGAAGCTTTCATGTTGCACCGGGTGCATGTCCTTCTAATTATGACCCTAATCCCCTTCCATTAACGCGAGAAAAGTTCTTAGGAACCGCCTCAGATGGAGCCTATCGACAATTTTTAAAACAGATTTTAAACATTTTGTAAAAAAAAAATGATTGCAAAGTAAAATTGCGCTATACGAGAAATGTAAGTTTATTTGGTGCAAGGGGAAAAAGATAGCAATTCTGTATTTATGTTATTTTATACCATGCCGCAATAAATTGTTTGGTCTTATTTTCTGCATTTATTTGGACAACGTATGTAATCTAGCATCTAAATCAAAATGACAAACATATACAAATTCAGCATGTTGAACATATTCTTCGTAGTTATTTCCGTATCTTTTCTTTTTAAAATGTTCATACTATAACCTGAATTACTGCCATAATTATTGAACCATGCATTTTAAAGCAACAATTTCTGGAACTTTTCTAGTTCATAATGAGATTTGCAGAAACCGCAAGAAACATAATTAAATTAGGCTTTCATATAATATTTAATGAAGATTCGCAAAAAACTAGTAAAATCTTTTGAATGCAGATCAGAATCATTTAACTTTAAACTGCTGACTGGTAGAAACGGCGTTTCATTTTAAATAATGTTAAAAGAATTATTTACATTTTTTCATGAAATTTTTCGGGAGGTACACCCACTGTAAATAGTCGGGATTTAATACATGGACAGCTTAAAGATGAACAAATATAAATTTAGACAGCCATAAGGCGCTACAACAAACATATCTCTATGTTGATAGAAAAAAAAGGTTCGGAATTCCAAAACTGGGTCAGGAGAGAGAAAAGATAAATGCATTGCACAGTGTTCAAAGGACAGAAAGGTGAAATCCATTTCTATATATTAGACCTTAAGAATCTCAGCAGTTTTGGAATTATTTTTGAGGCCCAAGAAAATTAGACACCATTTATAATTATTTATGTGACATGGAAAAGCCAAAATATTCCGGCAAACGAGCCGAAGAAGACGCGATTTAAATCTGAAATATGATCAAAGGATTAACACATTTACACCTGGGAAACATCACGAAAAATATCACCCTGAATATGTAAAATAGTGCAATCTTCCTTCACGTTAAAAGATGTTACATCTTTCCATCTGTATTATGTCATCTCGAACCTCAGATTTTAAATGTGTAGATAATCACCTCTTCTAATCAGATAGCAGGCTATATATGTTCAGGGGTGAGAAAGCAGATATTTGAGCATAGATATACTGAATATACAAGCAATTAAAACAAAACAAAGTACAACAAACAAATGATAAATTGAACATCAAAACGAAAAGAAACAACGCGTAAACGAACGCGCCGAAGAAATCATTAAAATAAATGAATAAAATATATTAACAAAACGCAATTATTGAAGATCACAAAATATATATACACTTGGTTCCTTACTCTCACTGGAAACTTCGGCCCATTATCATCTGAATTTTTTATAGGAAGCATATAAATTAAATACTGTATACTGACTAAAATATTTAAAAAAAAAAGTAGATACGAACGCCATAAAAAATTCGGTAAAATTCAAGAGAGTGAGCATTTTTTGTTTTATAATTGTGATGAGAAAATACATTTGATGTTTTTGTGTAATGTATTAAATCCTCTTCTCTGATTGACAACGCTATCACTCAATAAGTACACTTCAAAGTGCTTTAATTAACACCCATTCGGGAGAAAGTCTTTGATTACAGGGTTTTATGAGTCAAAA
Organism: Saccostrea cuccullata; assembly: GCF_032062105.1. Classification (NCBI taxonomy): domain Eukaryota; kingdom Metazoa; phylum Mollusca; class Bivalvia; order Ostreida; family Ostreidae; genus Saccostrea; species Saccostrea cuccullata. Next base: position 520,859 of record NW_026933195.1, on the reverse strand, counting down.
GCAATAAACGTGAGTTTATTAATCGATAGATCAATACAAAAATGTCAACTGAACTGTGACTCGCGATGCGCGCCTCTCATCTCTCTTTTAGGAGCGAATTAAAAATTTCGTAAGCGCCACTGTCGGGGTATAATTGAGAAATTAACACCGAGCGTCTAGCAATCGTATTCTAACGACCCTCCCGCTGTTAAATCTATTACCGTGTATTTTAAAAATTTCAATCCTTTACCCCCGTGTTTACTTAAGTTTCGTTACTTTCTATTTCCAAACAAAATTGAAACTTGATATGGGAAGAGCTGAAGTTTCAGGTAAATATTTACTTCGACATAAAATATCACCGAGATATGAGCCCCTGAAACTCAACGCCGAATGGGGAAGGTGCCCGTTGACGCCCTGTAATTACGCCAGGACTGTTTCGGTCCCGTCCAAAACCAGGGTCATGACAGCGAACCCCGAAGGTGGTGGGAACCTCTGGCCTATGTCAGCTATCCAAAGTATCCGATGTCCCACCGAGTTTTGTACACATTAGCTGCAGCCTTCCAGTTCATTCAACTGAAAGATGCGCGGTTAAATAGGCTTGTTTTATTGTTTAAGGTCTAGCAATTTAGATCCAGAATTTGAATACATTAAAAGCGACAAATATTTATGTGCGACCCATATTCTTTGAGACCAATCCTTGATAAATAGCTGCAAAAGACACTTAATTTAAATAATACACCTCGCGCTTTTAAAGATAGTATATGTATAAACTTAAAAACTTTAACATTGAGAGTCGACCTGCTTTGAAATCCTTTAATGACAAATTCTCAAATTGTCGAAAACTGCATTGGGTCCTTTTTCATGGAAGCAATTGCATTCTTTTTATGATTGCCGATTTCACACTAAGGCAGTTAATAGCTTTTCTATCAAATAACATCACCTTCTCCAATATTCTCTCTTCTCTGAAATTCTGCATTATTTGGTAAATTGATGCGTTGCAAATTCATTGCAAAACTTTTGAAAATCAACATTACGACGTTGTCTAAATCAATGTTTACTGTAACATAAAAAAATGGTTGAAAAAGTTATACCATGTAGCAGTATTATGGGGTTTTTAATAATCCCAAATTCGCGATACTGTTTTTTCATGCTTCTATCATTAGATGTAAATTCTGAACTTATTGGGCGGAAGTGAATAAAACAGATATTACATGTACAATGAAACAATCTTTGAATGTTTTTATGTGTTAAAAAATAAGAAGCATCGCTTACCAAAATGAAAAATAAGAATTATTATTAATATTTCCTGCTAAAAGGTGTTATAAGTCTTTTTCTGAAAAAATACTGTGCATGCATACAGGGTTTTTTTTTTACCCAAAGTCATTTTGGCCATTTCACACTGAAACAGTTTTGCCCAATTTGAAATTCGCCTGCACATGGCTGTAATTAAATTAAATGTTGCCTTTTTTAATCGCTTCCTTATGCTTCTTTGTTTGCTTGCTTAACACCCGTTCGAGAATTGTTCACTCATTTATAATTCAGACGCAGTTGCTCATACCGATTGAGGACTGCAAAAGACATATTCGCCGGCACTTGAGGTCTTTGAGCAACGAGGGACTTTTTTCGTGTCAGCACGAACTGACACAGGACCTCGGTTTATCAATCTCATACGAAGGAATGGTCTCTATATCCAGCTGTGGGACTCGAACCAGAAACGAAAGAACTCTTTACTCTAGAGCAAATGTTTAAATTAAGCAGTGAATGTCATGCTCCGTTTTAAATTTAGATCAAGGGAGAGGAAATAAAACGAGACGAAAATTTCCCCGTTTACACGTTTGTATGTGCATCATGTGTGTGCGAAAAGCTATTACATGTTAACTTTCAGGCTAAATGCTATTATAACAGTTGATCCATTTTGTGCTTAAAAGCAGTATTTAACTAGTTTTGTACTTAACATATTAGTTGCATTTTAACATATCTGTGTGCTAAATGGCGACAACTTTTTTGCTAAAAACCAGAATTAACTTTTTTTATGCTAAATGGCAGTGTTCGTCTATTTTTGTAATAAATGGCGGTATTAACCTAATTTTCTGCTACATGGCACCCAGAAGTAGCTGGATTTTCTGAATGTCTTCTTCAGCAATATGATGTTTGTCAGAATGACACATATCTCAACAACATATTTAGGTAAAAACAATGACAGGTTTAAGGCAAGTGATGTTTTTTTTCTACTTAATTACAGTACTTGATATATAGCAATAGTGTGTGAATAAAATTATACTGCATACAGTTGGAATAAGATACCATTTTGTATTGCTTCAATGGACTTTTGTACTTCCATACTTCATTCATACTTAATAATAATACTTTGAATATCATGCTTTCCAAAATTAAGACATGTATTGCTTTTTATCGTGATAAGAGTTGTTAAAAAAATTTTAAACAGAAATTTAATGCAATTTATCTGTAAGTGCCGATTAAATGATCGATGGAGAAAATGGCAATATTAAGTGACTACTATTAGAATCGGAGTCGGGTGGATACTGCGGAAACGGGATCTACCCGTCCAGAGGTCAAATGTCAGTTGTTAGATCCGGCATTCCCTTGAAGAATTGCATTTTAATTTCTACAATTATCTGTAATCATAATAAAAGAAATCAACATTTAAATCAAACGAATATATTGGTCGTCAAATTTGATTGACATCACGCGATTTCAGGTCATTGTCTATGAATGAAATTATCAAATTTTGAAAGGAGAAAATGATAAATGATTGTAGTATCGAATAGAGTCTGTCACGGTGGTAACTGAAAGATTGAAAAGTTCTCCAGTGCTCTGATCAATAATTGTTTAAATAACTTTTGTCAAGTATATAATTTATCCAAAAGTACAATTTAACCGAGGCGTTTATTTCCGGCAAATTACTGCCAAAGGTTTGGTGCTTTCCGAGCATTGCAAAAACGTTTTAAAGAACAGAGGTTATAAAAACGTCGTTAAAACAAAATTCTTCCTACTGTAAAGTGCAGATTCCACTCGTCATGCATGTGAAAAGCAAAATTTTACATTCAAATTATTCATTGTTATATCATATTTAACGAAACCTGAATACTGATGTAGATGCCTTCCGATATTTATAGTTCCTCGAATATCTTATATTGTGGAATTTGTCCTTCACTTTTTAAGTTTGAATGTCCTTAAAAAATACAGCTAAAATTTAGAAAATTTAGGAAATGTTCAAGGTTTCATTTTCACTTTTCATTTGATTCACATCCCATTTTGATAAGAATAAAATATTCTCAATTTTTTTATTTAATATTATTCTAATTTACAAAGTTAAAGTTTCAGTCAGAGGTGTCCAACTGAATGCATATGTTTCAAATAATAAGCTATTTAAAGTATTACTCTTTATGATGAAGTTTCATTTGTCGAGATGTTTCATTCCAACCTCCTTGGCTTGCAAAGATACAAAATAAACGACTTTTACCCCAAAAGGTGGTAAAATTTAATACTACATTTACAAGCTCCGCTTTTTGGAAAGGTGCAGGGATGATGGGAACACGATAACTTTAATATGGTTTAAGGGTGCCACTGGATTTGACCTCACGTCCCACATAACCCCTCAGTGAAGACCACTCGGGGTACTCAGATTCATTAATACAATCATGCATTGAATTGGGACCCTTTTTAACATTCCTGAATCCATAACTAATATAATACTAGTTGAAGAAGGACACAACTTAGCGAATCATCCCTTCGCAAAGAGCATATGTATTAATCAAAAAAACATTCGGCATCGATCTCTATGCGAATGACGTCACTTCCGTTTCGTACAGGACAAACTAACACACACACAAGCACGTACTTTATCCCTTTTATCTCCGCTACGAGGGGATTACAATTTGTATGTCAAATATTCGACTACAATTAAGACACATTTTTAGTGAGAGAAATCTGCAATTCTTTGAGGGAAAGTCAGCTGTAAGTATCTGTTGATATTTAAGATAATAAAAGCTCGTAGAAAAAATATTCTAAAAATTCAATTCCATCCCTAGTCTATTGAATTCTGGTTATCTTACCCACAGGCCTTTGGATAGCTTAAAAAATGTGTGTGTAAAAAAAAAAGATAACACCTCAGATTTTTTTTTAAGCGATCTAAAGGCCTGTGATCTTACCTCGTGATGTCATATCCATATATATATTTATGCATTTCGATAATTTGACAGACTACGAGGGGTGTTAGAAAAGTTCGCGGACAAGTTCTATTGTGAGCGCGCTATTTCCACGAAACCGGTCAAACTTTCCAGATGAAATCTTAACATATTTTCCAACAAATATACCAAAATATGGTGCTCTCCGGTGATCACTGAAAAATATACAGCTTTTTTATTTTGATAAAACTTGCTTCAAGGAGCATGCTACATTTTTGCACGTTTACATCAGAGAGACGCTTTATTAAAATAAAAAATTGCACAATTGTAGTGCAAATAGATTTATGATATTTCACCTGTCGCTAAAGAATTAATTAAACTTCACTGGGAGAAATTTTGAATTAAATTGGAGGGTATATGACGGTTTTAGCCATTTATAAATGATCAACGCGCTAAAACACAGCCAAAAATCGGAACGTCAATGAGCGTCATGGAGCACGTACTGCACTACGTAAAATTTATGTGTGCAGACAGGAAAATGTCTAAAAAGAGATTGAAATGTTCAAGATGCAGCCGGGAATTTCCTATTCATACAAAGGACAACAGTTTTCAAATGGTTGTAGCTTTATAAGAATGGAAGGATTAACATTCTGAATGATCAACTCCATACATATCTCAGTACCCCACTTATCGCATCGACGTTCCGCCTATATGATTTTGCACAGTCTCCATTCCTGATCGATTAACTGCATAGACTTTTTTAAAGATCTCAATAATATCCGAATCAGTACAAAAGACATTATAGTAGAAAAGTAACATGTCTTGATATAGATATTCAATTTTAAAGTAAAAACCACGAACGATTTTTTTTATCTAGCACTGTGTAGCACAAGTATAGAGAAAATCAACGAAAAATTACAGACGCGTACGTCTTGTTTTGACCTCTATTGTGACCTGATTAACATGAAAAGGTGAAATATTTTAATCAAGTTTCACTTTTTTGTATTGAATTCTCGTTGAAATATTAATGTAACTTAGAGACACAGTGCAGAATTACAATAAATATTAATCATAATATTACTATGTGACATAACTTATCCGACCTTACTAAAGTTAGAAAAGCAAATCAATTTCATGACTACTACAAAACATCCACGAGTGACTTTAATTAATTAAGTATATCTGTCAGCTAGAAAGATCAGATAATTCAATCTATCTTTGAGGAACAAGAAGAAATGTCAAGCTTATTGGGTCATGCATAAATCAACTTTTTTGGATTCAGATCCAGTGATTCAAAGTCAAGGATGAAATGGAAAGCAACGATTGTTGAGCTGCCTGAGGTATTATTATAATGCCACTTTGGTGGGGTTTTTTTTATTATTATTATTACCATGGTCATATTTACTGACAAGAGCGTCTCTTGGATGAATCATGGGCACGAAGTTTGCCCCAGAGTATATGAAATATCGATAAAATCTTGACTGTTTATATCATTTATTTTTGTATTTTTCCATAAAGAAATTAAACACATATCATGCTATAGATATTATCCAAAAATATTTTTACTTCTCATGCTTTAAAAATTCAGAAATTATTGGCCTTAGTGTAAAAATTGTGGTATTTTTTCGAGAAATACTCAACTGCATAAAATAATTCGGCAATTTGAAAAAATCTTAATATTTTAAAATTGGCCAATAAAGCAACTAGCACGAGTGCGTGAAGTATGACGTATGCTCAGTGCATGGTATTAGATAAATTACTCTCTCCGTGCATATTTTATCCCCAACATTTCGAACGATCAAACGTTTAGCGTTGGATACGTACATGAGACAGCTATAAAGTTCCAAAATTGAAAGGATATAATCAGGCTTCATAAATTCAAAATAATGTTGCGCCTTAACCAATTCAAATTCATACCTATTTTAATAAGAATTTTATCACATGCATCCCATCGCTAAAAGGGCGCAGATTCTGGGAAAAACGAAAATGTAAATTCTTCAATGCTGCATCTATTAATATTCAATATGGTGACTTTCAATGTTAGATAATAAAATATATCTTGACATCTATATGGACAGAATTATGCTTGAAAAGTTTTATTGCATGGTTTGCCAGAGCGGAAATCTAAATGCCACGAACCAATATACACTAACATTTAAGTTTGTTTTTCATACATATCACTTACAATGAAATAAAAGAATACTTAAAGAATACTAATTTGATTTTTTTTTTATATTTGATAGCTAAACATTTGACCACATCAGACGATAGATTTATTTGCTTATTTATAGCATGCAGTGAATAATTTGTGACCGCATAAATAACATATTAAAATTTTGGAAATGTTATTTTATATTCATAGTTCAAAAACACTTCAAGTGATATTCTTTAATCAATTTTTATGATGACAGCTTTTTACGAAAATATCAGCGATAGGTTACTGAAAACCACGAAGGGAAAAAAAGCCATACATTTATAAGGTGGAAATGTCATGAGAGTGTAACAAACTTTTTATTTAACAAATATTGCCACCTAGGGAGCATGGAATAGGATGATTTTTTTTAATTAAAAAGATAACTTTTGTTTAGTTAAGATTAAAAACATAAATTCAGATCATCGCACTGATCTACCTACGAGTGTAGTTTTATAAACCAGTACAAACTTTGGTGCATGTAAAATTGATATCAGTTTTGACTTCCGTATACGGGCACCGATATCTTTAGCGTAGATACATGTATTCCCACAAACACCAACTGTTCAAAAGTTATGCTCAAGGTTAAATTTTGATATTTTATTAGTGGACGAAGCTCAAAGGCCAAGATCAAGTTAGAGGTCCAATGGTACCCAAAGAAAGGTCTTGTCACATGGAATATACCTGTGAAATATGAAAGCCATAACTCCACACAGTCGAATGTTATGGGCAAGGTTAAAGATTTTGCAAACAAAAAGACAGACGGACGGACAAGGCAAAAACCGTATACGTCCGAATCTTCGATTACGGGGGTATAAATATTCAATCTATTTATTCAAAAATAGGATATCAAGAGAAAAAGATTTTGTTTTCTGTTTGTTTTTTTTTCTTCTTTGATCAAATCTAACAGTAAAAGAATAATTAATCACATTATTAAACTATAACGCTTGAAAAATAAAAAATAACAAATTAATCTTACTTTTCAAAACTGCAAATGATTCATTTAAAATCCCATCAGGAGAGAATTCAACTAGTTATAACAAAAAGAATTTCATTTCAAAATATTATTTCAAGGACGAGAAATGAGATCCATGTAATTCAATTACATTCAATTAAAGATAAGAAATGAGATAATTCAATCAATGATGAGAAATGAGATGATCAATATCGAGAAATGAAATAATTCAGTCAAAAACGAGAAATGAGAAAAATCAGGAATAAAAAAAGAGAAATGAGATCATAATTCAAACAAAGACGAGAAATGAATATCTTAGTTAAAGACAAAAGATAATCTTAGTCAAAGAAGAAAAATGAGATAATTAGTCAAACACGACAAAATCCAGTCTTATACGGAAATTAGATTCAGTCAAAAATAAGAAATGAGATTAATCAATCAAAACCGAGTAATGAGATATATCAGTCAAAGACAAGAAATGAGATTAATCAATCAAAACCGAATAATGAGATAAATCAGTCAAAGACGAGAAATGTGATAATTTAATCAAAGACGAGAAATGAGATAATTTAGTCAAACAAGAAAAATGAGATAATTCAAATACGAGAAATGAATTAAATCAGACAAAGACGACTAGTGAGATAATTCAGTCAAAGAAGAGAAACAAAATTATTTAATTAAAGACGAGAAATGAGATAATTTTATTTCAAGACGAGAATTGAAATAATATCCATTCAAAGACAAGAAAAGAAATAATTGAGTCAGAGACGAGACATGAGATAATTAAATCAAAGATGAGAACTACGATAATTCATCCAAAGATGAGAAATGAGATAATTCAACCAAAGACGAAAAAATAGAAAAAGGCAAGAAATGAGATCATTTTTATGTCGCAGATGAGAATGCAGATAATTCAGTCAATTACGAGAAATGAGATAATGCAGTAAAATGATAATTCTACATACTTTTATAACTCAAAAACTCAGTAATAAAATTATTTAGAATATTTGATTATCGATATAATTTAGAAAGGACGAGAGTTGAGATAATTTAGAAAAAAATAGATCTTTTTATTCAAATAATTCAGTGAAAGACTAGAGTTGAGATAGTTTTTCACGGACTAGAGTTTAGATTAATATTTAGTCAACGACAAAATTGAAATAAAAACCATAATTGAGATAATTTAAGATGAATGATGGGAGATTCACTAGAGGAGAAATAATGAGCCAGCGAAAGGAAGGAAGAGTAATAAGCATCAAGAATGAATGAAGCGGTAATTTAGTCAACAACGAAGAATGAATAATTCAACCAAGGACAAATGATGGAATAATCAGGTCAAGGACAAAACAAATTACTGAAGGAAAATAAGAAAATTTGAATACAATCAATTCAGAAAATCAACTCAATGACAAGAAAAGAGTTAATTTGGTGAAGGAAGAGTTATGAGATTATTCAGTAAGTAAAAATGATAATATAATCAAGACAAAATAACAAAATAATTTATAGAAATGGGATTATTTCGAGATGTGCGAGAGTTGAGATATCATAGACACGAAAGAGAGTTGAGATAATTTAAACAAAAAGAGTTGAGATAATTGGGTCAAGAGTTAAGATAATTAGGTCAAGGGCGAGAGCTGAGATAATAAATGACTAAAGGTCATTCACAGAGGATAAACATTGAGATAACAGATCTGGAGTGAAGGATGACTGAATAGATATTTCAGTCAAGGACGTGAGATGTGATAATTACCTCAAGTAAGAGTAGTGAGATAAGTCTGTGAAGGCTAATTCAAGAGCGAGTAATAAGATGCCACAACTCAAGGACGAGTTGTGGCATAGTTAAAGTAATAATGAAATAATTTTACCATATACATTATTCAAGGATCATTCAAGGACGAGTTATAATGTAGAACGAAGGAAGAGGAATAGGATAATTCACTGAAGGTAATGAGATATTTTATGCAAGGACAAGCAAATTGAAAGTAATTCAGTCAAGGGCAAGTGATTCATTCTTGCTTAATTAATGGGCTAAGATGTAAAAAATGAATGTTTGGTTTTTGTTTGATCTGAACCCATTATTATCAACAAAAACAAAATATCATTCTAAATCGGTTAATTAAGGTCCTTCGAGGAAGTAAAACAGAAATCACAAACAGGAACATTAGGAGAAAACAATAAACAAGTAAAAACTGGTCACTTTCTGAGAAAAATCTGGACTCCATACATGTACTGTGTGAGACCACTTCCGGCAGGTATGAAGTATCGTTGTTGAAGCGAATTATATGTCCTAACAATTTATAAATTGCGAAAAATCGTGGGTTTACAAGAGGTTGTTACATTTGAAAAAGATACTGATTATTTTGATTATTTAAAATGTCTGAACTGGCGCTCCTCCGAAAAATTCTTTCTGTCAAGGTAACATAATTAAAAAGTTTCGCGCAATTTGTTGGAAAATGTATTTTCTGAAAAGAAACCACGTTTACGGTTTCTAAAGCAGTAATTGTTGTTCATTTATATCCTCTGATAATTAAGACGCAAAAACCTGAAGTATATGGTCCTCCATCAGCTTATGGATTAACCGGGGCTTATTTTGTCCTTGATATTCCATATCGCTACCGGACAAGACGTCACACTGTGCAAAGCGTGAAAATAATCAATTACAGTTTGTGTTGACACAAAAACCAGCCGCCTGAGACTAATCTAACATATATCCATCAATGTTGAAACGATCAACAATTCCCCCTAAAAGACAACAAGCTGCGATTGTTTGCGATACTACCTCTAATTCGAGATTCTGTCCCCCCTATCTCGGGTTCGGAGTGTCATGGTCACTAGTTATACCATCACTTCTCTTTAATTCCTTGCTGTATACTTACCGAGTTAGGCGACTCGCGACATTTGTAGAGGTTTGTAAATATTAGGAAAATTTGTGGGATTTTTTGGTGTAATTTGGGAGAGAAGTGTTTTCACCTTCGCCTCCGATAACCCTGTGTTCTTGCACATGCAATGGCCCATGTCATGCGAGCAGCTCGCTTCAACACCTCGTCTTGCGGAGAAAAAAGTCGGTTGGCGGTTTTGATCGATGGAAGGTGTCAAAAAGACAACCTGTACATTTTTGTCATGGAATATGGCATTGAAAAATTTGTGTAATATTAAAAATATTTTTCATAACAAAAATCCAAGAATAGGTACCATTTTCTGGCCATTTTTAATTGCGATATGACATTTTCCTCTGGGTCCTTGAAGGAAAGACTCATTACTGACTCAATCATGCAATCTCACGAAAAAATTAATCTTTCTAATATCATCTGTAAAAAACAAAAATGATAGAATAAATAAAAGAATATGAAGAAAATCACGATTTTCGGCTCTCCTCTCTACATTTTAATTTATACACAGCTTTAACGAATCTTTCATTTTTATATGCCCTCTCTGTACTTCGAATCTGCAAATTTTCCTTAACAAGAAGAGACATCGCTTTTTGCAGCATTTAAATTTTCATTTGGAAATTAAAAAACCTTTCTTTAAAAAAGCTTATCAAAACGAAGACCTAAAAATGGACTCCGTTTGACAATTCAGCCTTCTTTGCCTCCTGCCGGGCCAAAAACAAAGCGAAGCAGTGATGCTATCATAGTACACGATGGATTATGAAAGAAAAGGTATTTAGTTGGAATTGTATGGTAAATATTTTTCCCATTGATAAAACTTCACCAAAAGAATTCACAAGGGGCGGAGTATGAATGAATTATCCATATTCTTTTAAACTTTTTTCATTGGTGGGGCCTGTCGGTATAATGTTGTATATATATCCTAAGCAGGCTGTATTTTTGGACATGGATCGTTGCTTTATCGTAGTACTAGCGCTCTGCGCATCGGTTGAATTCACTATTTAACAGAGGCACACACATTTAAATGTAGTATTATGTATATATAAATGTCGTCGACAGACAGGTGTAGTGATTTTTAAAGTGACAGTACAGGTATCATCATGGATCAGGGACCCAGCGACAACAGCACGGCAAACATCGAAAATAATCACTGTGAAAATTGTGGCAAGACAGACGAAAGAAGCTCCTCAACATGTGAACAGTTCAATAAAATGGATATAGAAAGTGAGGAAGCCTGCGGTCTTCGGAGATCTACAAGGAAGAAGAAAAAACTTAATGATGAAGATGACGCTTCTGTGGAATATAATCTGAGGGACATTACACTTATCAATAGGGTGCAAAGTGAACGCAAACGACGTGAGCCTAGGCAGCCTAAGCCGAAGGCAAAACCCCCACCGCTTAGCAAATACAGGAGAAGAGCAGCAAACGCACGCGAGAGAGGTCGGATGGTGGAAATCAACGAAGCTTTCGAGGATCTTCGGAAAGCATTACCCGACATAGAAGCTGGAAGATCATCGAAGCTGACAAAAATCACTACCCTCAGATTAGCAATGAACTATATTTCTGCTCTCAGACAAACTTTGGGTTTTGAAGATGATCTGAATTCTGATGCATCATCTCTTCGATCTTCCAGCTTATCTTCTTCTGGAGATGAACAGTGCTTAAGCCCGTCTGACGGTGAGTTCATTTCGCCAGACGAGGCTGATATACTAGGAGACGACAATGCAGAAGACATTTTAGCAGCTAATATTGATCTTGTCCAGTTAGACCTGGATGCAACCTCAGATTTGCTGCTACCGTCAACATAGTGATACCAATGAGGACCAGTAATTCTCGAACAAGCCTCGATCTCAGAACAGTGCTCAGATTCCGGTAGTGTGAGTGAAATTGGACAAGACACTCTTAAAAGTGCTCAACTTTGGTGGCAGTTATTTGCGTGGACCAAAAATCATTCATCATCTGCAGAAAATGTGAGATTTTAAAAATTCATGTACAATTCATCATCGAAAAAGCGTTGAAATATACTCAAGTGTTCCAAGTCCCGTGGGGACGAACTGCCTAGACCCCCATTATGAGGGGTTATGGGAATTCGCGATAATCGTACACCCTCAAGGGCCCCTTGTGTATATTGTGATATGACATGTCTCAAGACAAGATTTAATTTTTTTTATGACTAAATTTATTTACATTGATTTACATTTTAAATGATCACGAATGAAGTGAAAGTCATAAATCCGGACAAAATCGGAGTGTAAAGTGAAGATTCGGGTCAGCCTTCTGTTTTATACTACTCTACCTCAGGAATGTATTAACAAAAACGTTTTCTTGACTTGGACTTCAAGAGGTTTGCATGTTAGTGCACCCTTCTTAAAGCCATTATTGGACTAATGGGGATTAAGATCATGAATGGAGCGTAAACCAGTGAATGATCTTTATTTAAAAGCAGAACAGTTTTACTTCCAATGATAAACAATATTTTTGTAGCTATTTATATATTTCTCTCTTTATATAGACTCAAATACAAAAGAGGGAAATAGTTCCATGTTCTGTAGCGAAGGTACCGTTTTATAAACATGAAAGATTTATTGATGTTTCAAAGAAAGTGTTTTGTTTTTTTCTTACAAATCTTCAAAACAATATTTATTCGATTACATTAAGCGCATATGAATATAAGGATAAGTAAAAGATATATTTTATCCAAACAGTCCGGGACACATTTAAAAAGACCGGGGTCATTAACAAACAGGCGCGTCTTAAACCCTGAGTAAATAATACCCTGGTCCTGGAGAACTAGCTATAGCTACACGAGAGATCCCCTTAATACCATCTTTGACCTAGTAATTACAAAAGCTCGTCCTATGTACGCTGGGTAACCTATTTCTTTTAAACAGACCCCTCATTGACCAGGTTTGTCTACCTGTAATCGCTATCTTTTTGGGTATTCAATTTTTGCAACATTAAAACACAATTTGTGTATTGTCCCCCGACGATACACAAATATTTTTTTCTCTCTGACTGGGGGCAGGATTCCATATCTATGTGTCAAAAGTGCAAGATAGTTTTTCTTGACACGGATTTACCGATATAATATTTAGGTAGCGTTTCTTGCGCTTCAAAAGAATCTCCAAACTTTGGGCTTTATATAAGAAAGTATTATAGACTATTTAGACACCTATAGATAGATGTTCACGCCTGATTTAGGTTTAGTATCAGTATCCGATTTTAAGGATATAAACCGCTAAGTGATCTATTTAATTAATCAAATTTGGCATACCGTTTTAAAAACCCGTCATAAAATATCTCCATTTAAAGTACAGAATATTCATAGGCTCAATAGAAAAACGTTCCTTTAAAACATATTTTAATGTCTATATAATTATGTAAGTTAGTAGAACAATTTTAAAATTACTTGACATTTTATATAATTTATGTGACCTGCATTTCATATTTAAGTACATGCCTATCCCATTCCTGGTTGTATATATCGTATAAATTTTTGATTTGACTTTCAAATAAGGAGAAAAGATGTAAACTTGTCACATAGATCTGTCCAGTTTGATTCCCTGGGTCTTATGTTGGTCCCTCCCTATTATGAATTTATCGAGAGTTAATACTATACAACACTTAACATAAATCAGATGACTTATAACAAAATCACCTATATGTCTTCAATTACTAATAAGTACTAACTGGTACCGAAAAGAAAAACCAAATTATGAAAAACATCAAAAATGTTCCTTATTTGGATAAAATAGGAAATGTGTCATTCTTCTATTAGTCTACAAAAATCACACGCATATAATGAATTATTAAACCGAAGGAATTTTCAGCGGGAAAATTATGACTGAAAAGCAATTTTGTATACAGTGCAAACGATAAATAATAGAGATTTTTTAGTCCGCCGTGTTCTTAAGGACAGCGTTTGCGTGTAGATAATCAGTATTTACATCTGAGATGGATTAGAAACGAGTTCACTTCGGCATGAACAATTCAAGGAATAGGGGCACTTCATCACCGCCTCATTATATTACCGACTGGAATCCCCCCAATACATAGGGTGCGCCTATTCATCTCTATCTAAATCTAGCCGATAAATAAAATAAGCCATGAACCGTGAATATTGTCTTTTTAATTTGAAAACGACCTTGTAATCCATTAAGCGACTTCTCTTCAATTACAGTTTTTAATCATTCAGCGAGATACTCTCAAATCTCCCGGCATGCAACATGCCAGGGCTTTTCAACAGGGTAGGGTTTCGCGATATGTCTTTTTTCCTTCACCCATTTAAATAATTGAATATGGGAAAGTCTATGGGATCTCTGCACTGTTTCCTCACCCGGGTGCCAAGTTTTATCCCAGACGGTCATGCAATAGATGCAGACAATCTGAAGACGTCTCCTTTGTCCTCAGTTTAATTAAATTTCATCACTGACACAGCGCCGCACAACGTCAGAAGTTACAAGATATCGATTTAAATACAGAATAAGTAAACTCGTCTAAAATATACCATGTATGCACCATTCTTTTAAAAGCTTGACACCATCTCCGATAAATCGTTCTTGACACAATTTTTAATTTTATACCTGTTATCTTGCAAGGAAAGTTTAGACCAAGTTTAAGCTGAAAATAGAATCAAGAATTTTCCGAAAAGATCGGATAAGTCGTACCATTGATCAATATCCGTTTGATATGTATTCAGTTTTGTGAGGTTTTATTTCAGCACTTTTATTAATTAGAAAGATATACCGTGGTGCAAAATTGAAGGAAGAAACTTTTTTGTACGAAGATGAACTTAACATGCAAACAAACACCCAGGTGAACATTGCATTGACATTGCATACACACACTAGAATCGTCCAGTGTACACGTCGTTCCAGACATACTTATCGCTGTAGAATGTATTGACATAAAATTTTGAAACGCTTCCTTAAAAGAGAATGTTGTGTTTGTTCAGCTCGAATTGTGTGATCCTTACACGCTTTTTCAAGTTTGTTAACATCTAATTATTGTAAACGGACAGCACTTAACCATTCTCTCTTTTTAAATTGAAGAACTTTATCACTGTATATTTACATCCACTAAACATTTTCTCCTTTATTTCTTAAGAAAACCACTGTCGTTTATCAGTCAGTAAACACCACTAAGCATATCACCTGCACTGATTTCTTGAGCAGTGGCTCTTCCATCAATAAAACGTACAATGCCGATGACGTACAGTGACGTACATAATATACAAATAATACAATATTTATTAATCTATTTAATCCTACTTTAAATGATTGTTTGTACAGATACAAATATAGGCAATAAAATGTCTTTCTTTGTCGGTCAGAGTGGGAACTACTGATGCAGCTATTACAGAAGAAAATTACATCACCCGCTTGCGCATGCGCAGGTCATGCATTTCTCTGCAACAGCTACAATATTCACTGCCGTATTAACAAAAAATGCATTTTAAAGTTTGATTAATTATAGCATTTTCCCCCAAAAAAATTGTCAGTTTCTGAGCTTTTCCAAATTGTTGCAGAATCTAGATCAAGTGACCTAAACCTGCGCTTGTAAAATCCTTTGGCTAATCACAACGTGCATAAACAGAAGCAAAAATACCAGTTAATTTCTCCTTCCTTAAGTTAGTGTAACAAAGAAGCGACAATTTTCCGTGGATTGTTTATAGAAGACTCTGGGTGACGTTTATAGATTTGGGCCATCCCTTCAACAGGTGGAGCTTGATAAATTGTCGTCTGTGAACTTTTATGAACTGTTTCATTTGTTTTCCCACTTTTAAAAATCTGGCTAATTAGCATAATGGTCGGTAGAACCAACAGTTAAAAATTTAACAATCTGGGAAAGAAGGAATGCAAATAGTTTGGCGTTCATTTAAAATTTCAACATTTTGCACGTCAAGTTCCAGAAGCGATCGCGCACCAGTATGTTCTTTGTGCATAACTGATCAATGTTGTACAGTCAAACTTCGTTATTTGAACTCATTCAGACTGAGGAAAGAAGATATCCTGGGTAAATGCATGTACTGATAGAATACAGAGTTGCAACTTGCAAATATCACTTTGACACAATTTGACTTATCCATGGTAGTCGAAAAATCGGTGTTCGAGATAATGACCTTCAACTATACATAAGCTGAACATAGTTGCGAATTCGAATCCTCGCTGAATCAGGTCTGCGACGGAGAGATATAATGTACATTAATGATGTAATACAACTGCCAGTAAAACATTCTTAAACCACAGAATTTTATTGCATTGTCATGAGAAGACAAATGCGAAAATAGACCACAAACAAGCAAGGGCTATTAAGATTATATGACGTCATATTTTATATACATAATTCTTCAATGAATGCTCGGCCTTGTCCGCGAAGAGGATATCATTCTTGAACAAGGATGTATCGTGAAATTCTTGAAGTTTTATTTTTTCTTAGGAGTTCTATTTCAGAACAATTTCTGTCTTTATTTCAACTCTCCATACAAGGTTCTCATTGATGGCCAGAGATACACAAATACACTATGAATCTAGTAGGTATACTGTCGTAAATACTACCTTGACGGCGTCAAAGGATGACACATAAATTTTCAACATGAAAGAAGGATTAAGATAATAATAATGGAGGAAGGAAAGTTAATGTTCTGATGAAACACTTATAATTCAATTTTAAAAACAGCTCTTCTTTGAAGTAATGATCGTGACATTAAAAGAAAGTTTCAAACAGGCGAACTTTATCACACGTGAAAAAACATACATTCAAGATATGCTTTTAATTATGGGTATCATTAAAGCAATAAATCTATACAAATGTATTTTTTAATCTATAGAATTGAAATTTTTGGAATTCATTAAAGATTCTCCCTTCCGACAAGATAAACTTTGATTAAGAAGTCTGTTGAAGGGTGTGACAGCCTGATGATAAAAATCTGCATTATAGATCATGCTGGAATTAACACCTGTACACGTGGTATATACCCTGGTCGATTTAAAATTTGTTACATTTTCTCTTAATTAGATCAGATTATACTATGGTCAAAATAGCATTCTTTTAAAAAGCTACGGCATTCTAATTATGAAAACACCTAAAATGTAAATTTATAATCATTGTCAGTCTAAATATACACTTAGTATAGGACATTTATATGCATGAATGTGCACTTTACTGTATTGAAATTCTAAAATTGCAGAATATCTAAATTTTGTATTAATTAGATTTGGTAAATCATATTTCCTCATAAAATTATTACAAAATTTTCATTGGAAAACAACGTTAAAAAAACAAATCAAAGATATAAACAAATATTTGCTTTTTACCTTGACCTTTCAGCTTTTTGTTTTAAATCTAATAAGGTTTCTTTTTTGATGAAAGAAATTTTGTATTTTTTTGTTTCATTGAAAAAGCTTGTGGAGAACAAAAGTTATCATCTAAAATTCAGGTATGCTACAAAGTAGGTATAAAGTTCTTATCATGGTCCTTGACCTTTGACCTCAAAATCAGAAGGGTCAATTTAGACATTTCATTGCAAAAATAACTTCGTTATCTCTAGTAATCCTTTTTTTGAAAAGGTCTGAATTTCTGACTTGAAAGTCACTAGGAGTGCATTGGCGTCGGAATCTATTTGAAAGTGGGGGGTCTAAGTGTAAAAAAAATTTGTACCTTCAAAAAAACGTGAAAGCAAAAAAAAAAAACAATGAAACAAACATCCTTTTTTTGAAAAGTACCAAAAATTTCCTTCCAAACACCACCACTTTCCCCATTTTTAACCTATACTAAGACGTATCTGTGGAAAGTGGGGGGTTCTGACAATGTGTATATATTTGTCACTAGGAGTGATATATTAGTATTATAATTTCATTGGAAAAGCTCTTTAATCCTATAGTTACATATGTATCGTCTGGATTACCATTTCTAAAATAAATTTCTTACTTCTTTTCTAACAAATATGACTTAACAAAAATGTTAAACACATAAATAATGTTTGAATTTCTGACTTTGAACTTTTGTCTTTTTGCCGAAAATTTAAAAATGCCCTTTCTTAGGCAAAAGGAAGTTGTGATTTTAAATTTTATTTCAAAAGAAATGTTTAAAGAAAACTGAAGTTATCATGTGTTTTATGTTATCTGCAACGCATGAATTTCTGACCTTGACATTTGATATTTTATTAATAGTGGTCTTCAAAGCAAAAAGCACAGCAGCAAATACTTTACTTTCAGTGAAAGGAGTGGCAACAACAATACATGAATAAAAAAGTCCCTATCTAGACGGACTGAAACTGTCAATTTTAGTTCAAAAGTCCTTGCGACCTTTTTTTGTATTGAAAATACACGTATAAAAATAAATCTGTCTTCGAAATAAATTATTTTAATTAATTAAGTTAATTTTTAACTCCTAGAAAATGCAGACAAAATGTGTTAACAATGTAATTTTATCAGATTAATTGAAGAAATTTTATAAGCTCTGCATATTCTTTAACACTGATGACAGACTTTTATTCATTCACTTAGTGGTTGGAATGTCCTTTAGATTAGGATCAAATACAGTAGCTGCAGATCTGTAGCTCTCCGAAAAAAAAATATATTGATAGACCGGAGAGCTACAGTACCACCCATTGAAAAAACTGTACATTTATTACGCACAAAAAATGCTCTCGATTTTTGATTAATTTTTCCAAATTCTTACCTCTATTGCAAAAAATGGAAGATTTCAAGAAATTACTCTCTCCTCTATCAAGTTCTCTCGTAGCTGACATCTGAACGAAGCATATTGGACCGAATTATCTTTGAAACCAAAATGGCATTATTTAAATAAGCGAAATGCCCGATGATTGCAATATCAGGGCCTGGAGGACTGTTAACAACAATTATGAGGAATGTTTTGTTGTGGAAAGAGTCAAATAATATGTTAGGAACACATGGTTAGTAATATTTTGAGATTACATCTTTAAAAACATGGAGAAATAAATCGAGAACCGAGCGCTTTTTTGTGCGCAATAAATATACATTTTTTTTTTTCAATGGGTGGCACTGTAGCTCTCCGGTCTATCAATATATATTTTTCGGGGAGCTACAGATCTGCAGCTACAAATACAGAAGTTCACTTTACTCTCATTTTCTAAACCGGTTGTAGCAGCTTTAAATTCGTAATTAAACGCTCATACATCAGAAAGACACTCCAACTGAATGAAAAATAATCAAAACAGCAACATGTAAAATAAGATACAGTAGGTCATTGACTAATACTAATGAGTCTTTTTTCATTGATTACAACCTGATTTTACTTTCCGTGAAAGATCCGCACAGAAACCGAAGGAAATACTTTCTGGATATTTTACGAATATGGTCGCCCATGTGGCGCCATGGTTAATTTAAAGCATTTGCATTAGTCTCAGAATAAGGAGTCATTTCTTTCGTAGCGGGTTCGAATTCCACCTCGTATCGGGACATGAAGACCAGTCCCTTAAAGGAAACCGTACAGTGTATAAATCGAGGCCCATTGCAGACACTGGCATAGGTGCTGGCACGAAAATATTCTTCAGTGCTCAAAGACTATATGTGCAAGTACAGTCCTCCACAGCCTAATGGTGGCGTCTCGGTGCGAGTGAAAAATTGTCGAAGCTAGGATTGTTACAAAAAAAACAGTAAGGATTTTTTATGAAGAGAACAAATTTGTTACAACATCGATTCTGATTTGAATGCTTCCTTTGCTTGCTGATTTAATGCTAGTATTCCTTATCTTAATCCTGTTTATCATTAGGACAATGCTACCGGAAGTAGATAACTGAATATCAGCATTGCCGTTTAAATCAATAAAATTACCTTGATATATATTATCATTTGATCATCATGTTTCATCATGCATTAAAATTTGAAAAATAAGAAGTTTTCTTTCTCTGTTTTCAATTTTTAAAGTCGCCCTCGTGGCGCAGTGGTTAGAGCGTCTGCTCTAGAGTCGCGACGTAAGGAGTTGATCCTTACGTCTCATGTTCGAATCTCACTGTGGGACGTGGAGATCGGTCCTTCGGATAAACCAAGGCAATTGCAAGTGATGGCTTCTCCATATGAGTGAAAAATTCTCAAGAGGGACATTAAACAACATACAATCAATCAATCAATCTTTTAATGAACAAAATTTCATTAATATTCTGATGCTAGTAGGTTAATGCTGATCTTAAGTAGGCTTATGCTACTTCCATCCTTTGCTTGCTGATGCAGATCCTGGCAATGCTGTTTTTAAAATACTCATCCTGATGCTAGCTGGATGCTGATTCTTATTTTGCTTACTTGCTGATTTTCTGTAAGACTGTAAGACTGTAGTTCAGTCCTTTGCTTGCTTATAAAATGTAGATCCTGGTTATGCCGATTTTCGAATGCTGACCCCGATGCTTTTCCTGGATGCTGGTGCTTATTTTGCTCTGATTATGTATCAAAATTAGTCCCGTGCACCGTATAAAGAACAAGATAAAAAGACTTGTCTTGTTAACAAATGGTGGTTCTTATACCGGGTACACTAAAATGTTGGCCAAAAAGTCACATGTACTAGTAAAAAAAAAAGCTCCTTCTCACTGGGAAAGATTTACTCTGGTTTAAAAAAATATACTTAAAATGTTAGGGTTTTAACATGATTAAACCTCTCGAAGACACTTAACCCCATCTCGTTATTGGGTGTAGCCTTTGATTTGATGTCTGATGTAGGCATTGAATTGTACAAACGGCCATACAGACCAGGGTGGATCAATTAGTCTTTCATAGGTGGAGGTGCTGGTATCTAACCAGAATACCACTTCAACTCCACTACAACAGAAACCTAATACCATTAAGTTCTTTTTTAAGAGAATAAATATTAACATTTTTAAAAATAAATATTGGTCTTGAGCTCGGTTGAACTCTCCAAAGATCAAGGCGGAAACTTGGAGTGTGTAACTCAAAGAGTTGACGAGGGTTAACGAATCTGTTCATTTGCTCAGTTGAAAACAGAGCTCCATAATCGCATATCTTTGTGGACTTATTTTTATGCTTCACACAAAAAAGCCAACAACGACATTGTCATTAATATGAACAGTTGTACCATATTCTAATTGTTTTTGTTGCAGCGTTTCCTTGTCCTCAGCTCTTCACAAAAATCAGGTTTTGTCAAGAAGATTTCCGGCGTATTGTTTCATTTTTTGAAACGTCTAAATTAAAACATGGAATGCTTTTAACAGGGTGGACCAAAAATGTTTAAAGTCAGCAATATAGGAAGAATCAAGTTTTTTGTCACCTAAAGCAGAAAAACAGATCAAGATAAACTACCTTGAATTGTAAAAAACAAAAGCACGAACTGCACATCAGTGATGGGTTTTTGACCTCTCCTATCGACGTTAATTGTGTAAAGGAAAGACACATTAGAATAAGTTTTATTTTCTTCTCTCAGATTTTTACTACTTCTGACCCAATAAGACTGTAATTTCATTCGAAGTGTATCAAAGAAATTTGCATTAAATCCACAGACAAAAAGTTAGTCATGTTGAAATTGTCGTAGTTTCGTTAACGATTTTTCTGACACATCGACTCTTGACTTCTACTGACTTGGCAAGGTTACTTAAGGACACCATCCCAACAAAAAGTACTTTTTAAGTAAAGTAAGCTTTAAGGGTGACATGAAGGACTTTTCCCCAAATAATTATGTAATGACTGTACTTCGTCTTCCGTGAACCGACTTTCAAGGCTCTTTTTCCGTACTTAAATCAGAAATGACCTTCAAGTTGTATAATTAATCTCAATGTATAACATACTGGACTAAGTATAGACCAAGAAACGAAGGTACTGTAACGTCTCGTGTTCGAAATCGCATCAGTGTTTCGGTGTGATGTCCTCATATTCAAGTAAAATAATTCCCACAAACCTTCCATTAGAACTTAATATGACAGGTAAACTCTGTAGTCATTTTTAGAATTTGTAAAGTTGCTGATAAACACATCAACTATTTAATTTTCCAAGCAAGATGGTAATCAGAAAAAAAAATTGATTTCGAAAGCTATTACACAAATTTAAAACATCTAAGCACTTCAAACAAGTTAAAAATTCATACGGAATCCAACAGGGTGGTCATAATAAAATCTTCTTCCAAAGATTGTTGTGAAATCGGAATAGATCAGTTATTATCATCTCTCTTTAATAAAACGGTTTATGACTTTCTACATCATTACTTTTCGGGGAGTACTTTCTGAACCAGGGGGCTAATTCCCCGTGAAGTTCCCCGACCTCCGGGTGTGGATTTGGGGGAAGGGTCTTTGGTGCAAATGTTAATTTCACTTAATCCCTTCTTTGAGAACCTTCTTTTTGATATCAAGTTCAGCTTTGAGTACAGTCTGACAGTGGTTCATTTTAACAAGAATCTGAGAATTGCATCAGTCTACATTACTAGTGCAGAAGCTCTTCGGGTTTCTGTTCTATTCCATTCCAAGCAGATTCTTTGGTTTTAAAGTTGCTCGTGGCTTTGCAAGATTTTCAAAGCCCTGGCTTCATTTCTGTAGCCTTTAATAAACTCTTTAAGTCGCCAAAGACTTTTTTCAGTGCCTACAATTTGTATCCAGTTGAACACGAAAAGTCTGTAATATTCCCCATAAACGTGTCATATTTTTTTAATTAAGATAAATAAGTATTTTTGTGCATTTTTGTGTATTCTTAAGCAAAGAATTCAAGTAAGTTTACACAAACGTTTTAGATGTGATGGAACTAACAAAAATGGCCTTTAATAACTACTTCTTAGGCTGAGTATTGCAGTAAAAGGAGAAAGGCTCATCGTGCAGTATTGTCTGCTAAAAGACACATACCTATAGATCTTGCCAAAAACATGTGTATAAAAAAAGTTTGTTAATGTATTCTAAACTTTTTGGTAACAATAAAAGGATGCGATACAAAAAAGACCCAGGTGCATCTGATCTTATCAGAATTTTCATGTCGCAATGGACATATATTTCATAAATGCATGGTTTGATTTTAAATGTAAAACAATTTTTTTCTCGTTGAAGGCGCGGGACCTCGTGCATTCCTTGTTTGTTCTCTGGTTTTGGGGTTAGGATTTTCTCGCCTCCGATAAATTTACACCTTAAAAACTTATATTTAGCCGCGTAAAAACTAACTAATTCAAGCGACAGGTCCTAAAAAGAAATCTTTGTTAATTTTATGTAAAAAAGAGAAGTTTAAATCACATGAAAATGATCCTAGAGGATGCGCTTATAGCTTCTAGCATGCGTTTTCTGTATAGAGGCAGATAAAATCTAATGATAGCAACGGGCATTATCTCATGGTTTAAATACACTAGATCCCAGTGATCGAAAGAAAAGCGATGATAAACATATCTTTTACATACTTGATGAAACAACCCTGTTTGATCACACACAGTTTATGACCCTTTAAAATGGATATTAAATTTGCTTTTGGTGAAAAATGTACACAGTCTGTTGTCAGAGATCTTCGTTTTTATTTGCATGATTCTGTAAATTTACAAAATAAAAGTTTTTTGTGACGTCAAAAATTTTAGCGATTAGATTCAGATTGTAGCGATACCCTTATTAATGTTAAACTCTGAATAATGAAGCATTCAGTTCCAGAATTATTGCTATAATTTTTATTAATGTTTAATGCACTAGCTTTGAATATTTTCCTCATTTCAATTAAATAAGTCTATTTTTGATAGTATGTATATATATTCAAAAGTATCTTAAAACCCTTCCAAACACGATCTACATTCTCACGGGCTTGGGGCAAAGATGATACGAAAATATCATCCAAAAAAACTTGACTTAATCTAAAAGTCAAGGAGAAACGAGACGAACTTTAGAACGTCAGTAAAATAAAATCTTCTTAATCAAAAAGTAAACAGTATATTTTCTAATGTCATCAAACATACCGCAAATCGATACAAGTAAAGAGAGAATTAGACAGATAGCCATCTTCTGATCCAATCAGGACCCGTTTTACAAATTAAATCGGAGACGATTCTAATCTACCTATAAACAAATCTGTTACATTTACACAAACAATTACAGACCGTCTTCCCTGATCAATTCAAATATCCCAACTTAAATCAAAACAAACCCTCTCGATTCAAATGCTTTCTTTCTATTTAATCGGGGAAATCTCCCTTAAATTGGCCCTGGAACATTTTAACCTTTTAATTCGCAGTTGGTGGAAAGAGTTAAGAATTAAATGGCATTCGGTATAAATGGAGATTCGGTGATTAGACGTTCTTTTTCACTTCAAAGAATTTTATGTTTTCTAATTATCTTTCGAGGGTTGAAGTAAACTTTAGTGGGTTTATTTTTTGTGACAGTTGTGGGACAGTGACGGGGTAGTCTTGTCCGGGGGAATTTCGCCTTTTTATATTTCGGCCCCATTGCCCACTCCCTGGCTTCTAAGCCATTAAACATTAACAATGGTGTGTATTGTTGCTGGTCAGTTTGTTATTCTACAAAAAAGGATGATGGCTAGTCTCTTAATTCCAGCCGTCTAGTCAAGTTATGTAATGATGATACCAAGTTTTTTTTTCACTGCGTACTTGAAGAATAAACACATAAATTAGAGACCATCCTTGATCTTAGCATAGAAGCATTGAAATATTTGTATCGTAGGTCAGTCCGATATAGGAATCAGAAACGAGACCAAAGCATGGGATTTATCAAATATCTTACGGATATACTTTTTAGGGATTGAAACCGGGTCATGATGCGAAGAAAGCAAATAATTTCTGAAAAAAATCAACAAGAAAAATCAAATTTTCACTTGCAATCTGATATACTTATCCATATCTATATTTAAAAGTTTCTTTCATTTAGGGCTCATGAGTTGGTGGTGTTCTGAACCTCTCCTCTAGGTTTTCAAACTTTTTTTCAATTTACAGCGTAGAAAATAATAATTCTGTACCCCCTCGAGGAAGCAATAACCCTCGTAAATTGTTAAGAAGAGTCATTATAGAAGGGAGCAGTCCATACCCTTCCTCCCCCAAAATAGGATATGGCAGTTTTGGTTGTTTGTTTGTTTGTTGTCCTCAATATTCGGGGTGAGAGATAAATTAAAGCCCTGTCAGTCTGTCTGTCTGCAAAAACTCTTTAAACTTGCTCATACCTGTTGATTGGTAGGAGCTATCGCTTTCATATTTCACAAGTGTATTCCTTGTGTCAAGACCTTCTTCAGAATGCCAGCATATCAGACCTTTAGTCCTTGAAGTTTGATTTTTAAATTTGATTGGGGGGGGGGGGGGGGGGGGGTTGTAGTCACTTTTTTCATAGCCAACTTACTTTCAATTCCAATTTTTTGGCTACATTTCCTTGATATCACTATTCTGTGGTAAAAAAAGGGGGGCAACCATCCTTTCAAAGGACATTTTCTATACTAAAAGTGGAATTTGACCTGTGTTTGGAAAACATTTAACCTTCGTCATAAGTTGCCATACGGACGCTTCAGTGTTTCACAAACACATCTTGTATTCCATTTGTGTTTGTTTAGTGTATGGTTACACTCTGTAATAACTTATTTTTAGCTTTTTCAGTCAGGTTAAAAAAGGTTTGTACATTGGGTATTGGCCCCCTTTGAGAAATTCCTGGATCCTTTCTTGTAAAAATCTCCTTACGCAGCTTTCTACATAAAAATAATAGGACAACAACTTCTAAAATTCCATCCACGTAAAACGATTGGGATAACAAATCTAAACCTTTACACATGTACCTGATACGTTTTAATTTTTTAAGACATTTTTTTTTATTTTTAGAAATTTAAAACTTTTACAGGTACATGTATATAAATATCAAAATCGTTTTCGAAAATATGTATGTCGTAATTTCATCATAAAATAGATACGTACTTTAAAAACATTAACACACGTGGCTAAAATGTGAATTTCAAACACTGCCATAACCCATTTCATTTTTTTTTATTTCCGAAATCAGGCACTAAATATGGTACAGTTGACCGCTTTCCCTAATTTCCTTTAAAAAGATATGAACCAGATTATTGGACTAGAATAAACGTGAATTGTACACCAAATAGGGCCCAGTGAAATGCGACACATTTGTTGCAGTATCTCTAGCCAATAATTTATATCTCTTATAAGATGTAGAGATAGGGCTAAGTTTATATGCTTTACGGGGGATCATAAGCGATACGCTATATTTCCCGTGAAATTGCCTGTTCATTTGGCCTTGCTGAATAGTCACGAAAGTCATTCGGGAATCGATTTTCCGAATCCGAGACCACGAGAGCGCAGAAATCAGCTCTTGAGTTGAAATGACTTTTTCAGGTAGAGAAATTTGACTACTGTCATATTTCAAAGGGACGGAAAATGAGAAAAAATCGACGGGGGTAGAGGAGAAATGTCAGACCTTCGTCTCCAATGAAATTTATAGATTTAGATTCACAAAGATTCAAAATTAATAAAAGGTCTTTTTGAAATAAAAAAAGGGAGAAATTTACATTAGGTAATGCAAAGCCAAATGACCGGAAATGCAGTTTCTAGCATAGATGTCTTTACTTTTATATGAAATAATATGTTATATAGCTAATGTCCACATTGAAATATTTCTTTCAAACCATTTTTTATGTCCATTTGTATAAAAAAAAAAATTCAATTAGCATTAGAATTATGCAAATAAAATCATTTTTCGAGCGACACCTTCCACATCCTTTTTTGGGGGGCTATTTATATTTCACACATGTATTATTTGTTCATTCACACTGAAATAAATGATGTGGTTATTTAGTGATTTACATATTAGTCATTTTAATAACATCTTCCAGTACATAGTGGGCGGAATGTAAGTAACATACTTGTTGTAATGATGATATCTTACATTGCATAATTATAAAACCGAATCTTGGTTGTTCACCTTGAATGGTGGAGGCGGTCCAAAAACTCCCGTAAAATCTTGATATGTACGAAATGTTTACAGGCTAAATGGTTGTGTAAATACTTAAATTTAACAAATTACCTAACCAAAAGATGCGAGCTGCAGAAGGCTGGTACAGGACATTCGTCACCTCTCGGGTGTCTTATGTCAATCCTACAACACTATGAACGCTCGCGGTTAGAAAATGGCGAGACCCATTGTTGGTTAATTGTTTGTAGGAGCACATTTTATGTTTGATTTGACAGTACTAATAACGAATGAAATTTACCCGGAGAAGCGAGTCGTTCGCGGCGAAAATTATGTGAAATCGTATTATGGTTGGTGATGGGTTTTAACCAGACAAATATTTATTTACGACATGCCAGCCAGATTTTTGGCGAGAATGTTGTCTATTTCAGTTCCTGTTCCGATTTAAAGATTCGTAGAATCATCAAAATTGTATTAAAATTTGACTCTTTCTTCATACAAATATCTTAATAGCCCGCATTTGCGACTGTCCTGTTTAAATTTTATGAATGGCAAACTTCTTGATAATCAGAAAGGAATAAAAATTTATTTAAAGTAAGAGGAGCGAGTCGTAATTAATCCCGACATGCATGAAGGAAAAGCATTTAAATAAGCGTCGAATGTTTGTAGTATCTTCGTATTTGTAGACTTTAAAACTCCTGTTTTCTTATGAATCCCTAAAAAATTATCGAATTATACAACAGACGTGTGTTTAGATGAGGTAACTGCCCTAAATGTTTTGTGTGTTTATGGGACATATGATTTATTTTATGGTTTGAAGTAAGTGTAAATCTTCATTAAACGAGGGATTTTTTGTTTCTTTTGTCAGCATCCGAGCATTTATTTTTTATTATTTCATATTATGTAATGCAGTTTATATTCTTTTCGTGTATAATTAAAGTCAAATTTCTCGAACTGTATTTAAGAGAAAACTTTATGCATGTACTTCGAAAAAATACACGTATTTTTCAGAGATAGTGGGTGATCGTTTAATTATCCTCCAATTAAGATAATCATTAAAGAACTTAATATTGTAATTGAAAATATTTAAACTTTTTCAAATTGATGGCCAAAATAGTTTTTCGAGAAAAAGGATTTAAAGATTCCAATGTTACGAAAAATATTGAAATATTTTGCCATTCCTCTTCATTCTTTTGGTTAAAAATGTATACACAAGTTATTTAAGTTATTTGATTCAGCCAATACTTCATTTTTATGTTGTAATTTTTATTCATTAAAGGATGATAAAGTTTATTGCTTATCTGGTGTATGAGTTTGACAAAACAGCAGATACCTCCCCTGCAGTATCTTCCTACGACGACATAAAAAATCTCAATGATGAAATTATTCAAATCAGCTTTTAAAAAGTGACCCTTTCTTCTACTTGGCATGAAGTGATAATTTGTCAAGCAAGCAACGAAGAGATCATTTTTCAGTCATCAAATTATGCTAACTTATTTTTTGCACCCTATCAAATTACCTATCTTCGTTGGAAAGGTGTTTTGATCTTCAGATTGCAATGGGAGTTTTATTTCTTTTTATGGGCACATTGAGAAGAATGGCAGAGATAATTATGGTACATAAAAAATAAGAAAGTGAGTGTCGTGCATTGTGCAATAGACATTTGAAATCACTGTAACGAAAAACCATGGCTTTTGGGGGTCAATGATGGAAAAGGACAATTAGCCAAGAAATAAAGAAGAAAGTAAAAGTCTTAAATATTTTTTACACTACATAAAATTTAACCTAAATTTTTCAAATTCTACGTATTCGAGTACAGTTTAAATTAAAAAAAAAAAATAAAAAGTTCCCCCCAAAATGACATTCTTTTTCATGATATATTACGTGAATTCACAAATCGTGCATTCGAGATTGAATTGTATATAGAGTGGATGAATTCTGTAGCGTACTACGTTCTAAAGATTGCAGTGAATACAGAATATGATTTACAAAAAAGCAAGTGTTTCTGAAATATTACTTAGATGTTAGTTCTACTTCCGATTATTAAAATTTCATTTTTATAACTATTAATAACACACAATAGATGAAAATGTGAAGCAGATTCGTTGCGTCCGATATGTTGTGAAAATGTACTTCAGTTAAGTGTATGTAGTAAAAAGAAAATGTTTACAAACATTAATATGATGTAAACAACGATATGTTTAATTCTATTTCTTTGATTACGCTCATGGCTTTGTCGAAGTAGAATTCTTGCATATTTTGTGGTTTACCAGATTTAATTTCTCCAAATGGTTTATTGTTGACGAGATTTCTGAACACCTCATAATGCGTTAACATTTTCATTAATCCTACGTCACGGTTTAATTATTATTCATGGGATCTGATTATATTTTTACTGGTGCAAAAAGGCTAGAAAACTTAATTATTTTGTTAAGAAGATCGCATGCATTCAAAGTACAGAAAAGAAATCGGACCAATACACATTATACAGTCTATTTCCAATAAAGAGTAAACGGAAAGCAAGTTGTTTCAACGAATACGTCTTTTGCTGGCTTGAATGTTTGTTTTCTACGTAAGATCGAAACAAAAAATATTCACCATTGTAATTATCTTTATGTGAATTTGCCTCTGAAATATGTCTGTTTGTTTGTATGTTGTTCAACCTCCCTCTCAAGAATTTTTCACTCATATCTGCCGGTGGCGAGCTGCAAATTTTGTCCGATACTCGTCACTCAGGACCACGGATCTTTTTTCATGCCAGCACCTACTGCGACACGGGACCTCGGTTTATACGGTCTCATCCGAAGGATCGGTCTTTACGTACCACTGCACAGTGGGATACGAACCCCAGACGTAAGAATTAACTCCTTACTCCACGACTCTAGAGCAGACGCTCTAGCCACTGCACCACGCGGGCGACCTTAAAATATGATACAGATCGATGTATATACATTTTTTCTTCCTCTTAATTTCAAGACATAATTGTATTGCACATTAATGATAAAATTAGAGATAAGAGATCTGTTAATGATGATCCACTGTGCCTTTAATGGAACGGTGATTTTTAATATAAAGAAAGGATGTGTTTATAAAACACTGTTGCCCTGTATAGCAGCTTATGGTGAAGGTTTAAGTTTCTCAAATGCAAGTCTAACTCCAAGGTAGAGGTCAAGGAATAAAAAAAATGTTGTTGTTTGTTTTTTTTTTAAATAGGCCTTACTCCGAGGTCAAGATCAAAAGGTCAAAATTGTTGGTATTCAAAGAAATACACATGTGGAATATAAAAGCCCTAGTACAGACTACTCAAAAGATATAGCGAAGGTTATTCTTTAAAAGTGGATCAAACATTTTTTAAAAGTCATGGTCAAAAATATTTTATACGAAAGAAAAGACTTTGTTACAATAAATGCATAAAGAAGTATGAAACATCTGTCGCCAGGTTTTCAATAATTAAGGCCACGGTTTAAGTTAAAGTGATTTTTTTTTGCAATTGTGAGTCAAAATTGAATGTCAAGAGGTCAATTATTTTGATACAGAAAGAAATGTCTTGTTACAAGAAATACACTTGTGAAACAAGAAAAGTCGTGTAGCCTAAACCAATCTAAAGTTTAGTTATGGGCAAGATGAAAGTTTTTGCGGACAAAAAGACACACAGACAGACGGACAGGACAAACACTATATATATTATAACAGGGGCATAAAATCATAAAGCTAAAAATTAGATTGACTTTCATATGGGTTTAGGCCTGCCGATATATGCATATTTAGATCATTCTGGATGACGAATTTCAGAACAAATTTCTTTAAGGTTGATCTACCTTTCGATTGAGAATTCGAGCTCTGGACATTGGACTGATTTTATCTATTTGTTGCACAGGTATCCATTTCTTTCCTGACTTACTTTCTGAAGGAACAAAACATGGGGATTGTAAACGAAGTCTAAGTGTCTCGTTCGTTTGAAGTCATGAAAATGATGTGCAAGTATTCCATGGTGTTGCAAGCAATTTCAAAAATATTCAATACAGTTCTTTTTTTTCAATGAGAAGTGCATGTGTGTCAGATTACAAGATAAGGAGAAAAGCTTTATGATCTGCAAATTATTCACAAATACCGTCTCTTTGATTTAGTCGCAGTTCCATTTAAGATGGCGACTGTCTTGTAGAATAAGTGCGGAGAAGAATAGTTTGGGTGGGTCTGCAATAAATTTAATTCTTTTTGTCTGCCAAAAACATTTAATATTTTTGACATATCAGTTAATAACGGTCAAAAAACTATATAATACGACTATATTATTTTTCTTTTATTACTGTTCGTCAATTTTTCTTTAATTTTCACTAGTCTACTGCCAAGTGTTATATATGTAGAATATGTTACAGCAATGTTAGTAATTTAGAGCAAAGATATCTAAGACCGTTTACGCAGACATTTAAGATATTTTTGTCTTTTAGTATTTCAAGAATTCAAATTAAATTGCTATAAATATACAGAAGTATCTTCTTTTATTTTTGTAACCAGTATATTAGGAAACAGATATACCTCAAGATAAGCGATCAGCGCAACTTCGCGACAAGAAGGTTCTAGTTTTCTATCCTGACTCTGAGTTCAGTCAAAGTGAGCCCCGTTTATATCATAAGATATTACCGATATCGTATTCCATCCCCCACCTCGGCATTCAATAAAACGTGTTTACTAGCAAAAGTTTAATCCATTTTTATGAATGACACTGCATATAAAGAAATTATTATGACAATTGTCAAAAGATCTGGGATTTAATTTCTATATAGCATTACCAATTATGTCGGTAATCAATTATCCCTAGAATAAGGCTCGCTTTGACCTCGTTCGTATATTGTGCTCAGGTTCAACTAAGACCCGTGAACAGTTTAACTTTCTGATAAGCATCTGGGCTCTGTCTAAATTGATCCGTAAAAAAATCGGGGGCGCTGTTTGATGTTTATTTCGTAGGCGACAGATAACTTGCTTGAGAAGGAAAAGAGATACCCCCATATATTGAAACACCCTCCCTTATATATCATTAATGGATTTGAGAGCGGCGTCATCATTTAACGAGTCAAGTCTGATATAAATTCGATTTACTGTCATTACGAGGTACATTGTAAATTTTGCATACACTATCAGGGCTTAAATTGTCAAATATGAAACGCCCTCTAAACGAATATCGCGTCAGACTCCCCTCAAGTAACCCGAGTGACCCGAGAATATTCAGACAATGTCGTCCCGTACCCGGACCAATTCGGAGCCTGAATTAAAGTTCCCCTTTTCGAACACGACAATATTTGACACGGGCTCTGCGCACCCTAATTTTATGTCACTTTTCACTCGGTATGTCAAAACATATTGATATTGAGGATACAAGGTCGATTATATCTATTTATTTCTTTACCTGTTAGTTTTTATCATTGATAAAGGTGTAAACAGGTAGCCATTGACTTGTCGGGAGTTTGTTTGGGTATACAGTAATGGTTCATTATGTCTTCCTCTCTCGGACGCCGTGGCACCGGTTTGATATTAGTAAGGTCATCCTTATAAATGTCATTTATACAATGCAACATACACAAAAATATCCCCTGATGTTCCAGCTTTTGTCAATGAACACCTAATTTGCATGCACTGAAATCAACTCGTATTTATATTTACAAGTGCGTGTGTTTTCTTTTGCTTCATTGAGCATTTTACCTATCAGTCACTTACAATTAATAATGTGTTAATAAATAAAAAAAAAAAACATCAATAAAAAGAAAAAGCATCAAACTTCTATATAAGTTTAATTTCACCCTTTGATGCACATAGAATGTAAAAGTTTTTCTATCATAATTTGAATGTGTGTTTTTGTACAATATTAAGAGCAAAACAATATTTTTTAGATCTAAAAATAGAAATCCACAAAAGCATTAATCATGTGATATTTTGCAATTTAGCTTTAAAAATAAGAATGAAATTATATGCGGCTAATGATGTAAACAAACTCTTAGTGATAAAATGGTTCTTTTTTTCAACCTAGGTTTTTGTTTTGTAAGTATGGCCTTTGGTGATCTAGTTTCATCTGTTTTCAGCTCTAATATTCCACGCTCATTGTAAGAGGACCTGGATTAAAGAACTGCTTTAGTGCCCTAGTTCTGTGTATAGGTACTTTCAGACTAAAATCTGCTTATAAATTACATTGAAATATCAAACAAATGGCAATGACATGCAAAAATTAGAGGGAAAAACTTCCTCATGAATCCAAGCCTCAGTTAGAAACTAAACGAGGATTCTTTCACAAACGATTTATTTTTACTCTTTTTAAGAAATTTAAAAAAAATCGCAATTGATTTTTTTTTCTCTAACGAAAAAAAATAACCTGGAAGAAATTGATGTTTGTACATATGACAATTGTGGTGTAATATTTATGGTTTCTGCTACATGTATCTATTTAGATCTAATTCACTCTAAATAAAGAAACCAACCCAAAATAACTTTATCCCAAACGGAGGGGGAAATCAAATACACAAGTAATTTACTAAGTTCTTGAACTTCATGTGGAACCTTTGGTTAACGATTTCAGAATATGGTCCAAATAAATTGCCCCCATATTAAATTGATTTGTTTATGATGGTATGAAAACTAAATTGTGTGAGAGATAACCGACGATTTTTTCTACCTTTAACTCTTGGTACAAAAAGGTTATTGTAGAAAATTTCAGTTTTGATGCATCTATTAGGCAATAGGCCAATATTACAGGACAGATTTTAAAAGATTCGATCTAGACTCTTATCTCGTCTAAAAATTGTTCTGTTAAAATTTTTGAAATGCTCACTAATTCAATGTATTTCTGTGCATCAATACAAGCTCAAATAAAATTTTGAACTACAAGTGTTTTTTTTTTCTATATAAAAAAGATAAACACAGATTCGCATACTCAGGCTGCAAAGATATATCAGTTTTAATCAAAAGATTTTTCAAACAGCAGAAAATGCCTCCATTTTCCCCACAGCAATTTTGTAATCTCAAAGTTTCTACGCACCTTAATAATTTTTATAAGGACAACTTACTGTTAAGTACCAAAGCTGAATACGGCAGAGAAATTCAATTTTAAAATTATATAAGTAGTCGAAATATACAATTTATGAGAAAGAACAAGGTTCACCAGTGAAGGGGCAGAGAGTTATCTCACTGTTCAGAAAACCGCGAGTTTTTAAATCACAAAAAGTTTGGTATTTGCTTAGAAAATATAATGCCCAAACGATTTCACCTTACGGATATGATATCGAGCTAATAATGCAATAAATGCACTTTAAGATAAGGGATAATAGTTACCGTATAAATGAGACTCAAGGGTTAGAAAGGTTGGACCTTGAGGCAATTTCAATATTTCATGATGAAGTGACACCGACTTCTGCAGAACGAGGTTGAGAAAGTTTATTTCAATCAACAGTCCCGTAGCTATGACCCGGTAAAGGTTTTGTGACAGATAGACATTAGGGGCACCAATGCCAAAACAGTTAACACCTTACTACTCTGGTATAGGCCATTGGTAATTAAGTTTAAGATAAACTTTTCTAGGATTAAATATCTACATGTATTAGCAGTTCTGAGATTGAACTTATTAACATTTAACAAAATATTTGAAATGACATAGTTACAAAAAACAGTTAAAGATATTTATGCATGTTCTGGCAAACACATGAGAATCGTGAGAATTGAGGTTTGTTTTTAAAATCCCTGGAATTCACTAAATATGTAACTGTAGCTTTCTGACAATGACACCAAATGTCATTAGTTTATACAACTAGCTCGGTCATAATACTATGTACTTGTTTCTCCATTTAGATATTATGAAATCTAATATCGTTTTTGGTTTTAACTTCTTAAGGTCCCTCCACTTTAATTTGAACTTTAAGGTTCAAGACAGACCAGTCGTAATTATTTCGTAACTCGTCTCCCTTAGACTTTGTTTACATTTTGTCTTGTCATTATTGTCTAAAGGAAACTCCAATAACAAGATTTCACTCAGCGAACCCAACCCATTATAAAGCGATATCTCTACGAAACAAAATATTTTCTTTTGATCCCCCTTTTATGGAACTTGATAGAAAAATAATTGTATCGCTCTATTTCAAACTTTCCCATCTGGCGAAGATGCATGTGTGTTAACAATACGTCTGGAAAGCGATACATTTGTATATGGCCGTAGTGAGAGAGAATGGGTACATTTCATGGGTGTTAGCCAAGGATGGACGAAATAATAGGTCAGCCAACTGTACGCTTTGAGACACACCTGCGTAATTAGAAGACTGAAATTTAGTTTCGCACATCATCAGCTCTGTAAGTGGAATAAGCATATACTTAGCGTGTTTGTTACCAATCAAATAGCCCAACAGTTTTGTTTAAGATATAAAAGACATAATCTTTGGGGATGGGTTTTTTGACGTATATTTTCGTCTATTTGTTGAAGAATATTTCACGTAGGTTGAATTGATGATAATCATTGTTGTTTACATATTTGACTATTTTTATAGCATTGTTTGCTTTTAATGCATTCTAAAGGTGACCTTGACATCTAATGATCAATTTGTTTTCTGTTTGTGGTATGCCTTTCATAAGGTAAATCCAAATGCAACGTGATAGAAATTAACGAATCTGTGACCTCCGTACCATTGGGGAATACGGTGCAAAATTTCTGATTAAAAAGTTTTTCAATGAAATAGATCATCTTTATCATTTGTAAAGAATGTTTATAGAAGTAATGTGACATTTCGTGTTTCACACCGAATCCCATGACGCCCTGCAGGATGGCAGTGCACCTTAACACGTAGAGCGTGGCTTGAACCATTAACCAAGTTCAAAAAGAGCAATCAGAAACCAAGGCAAACAAGAAAAACACTTTTAGTATAATTTGGGGGATTTTAATATCTTCAACAGATTTATCCGATCTCTTTAATAGCTAAACTGCAAAGTAAAAAGGACAAATTTCCATACATATTTCTTTTTTTTTACCTCGACAACACAGTTTTATTGCTATCTATATGTAGCATCATAATTAAAAAAACAAATTTATGAAGCTATAAATGACAATCGAAATTAATTGATATGTTTGCATAAAGTAATAAAACTTGCACACCACACACAAGGTATCTGCCCAAAATATCAATGCTTCTGGAAGGGTGTTTCCGTTTACTGAAATTTTATATTCCAAAATGGGAGGAAAAGTACACGGCATCACCAACAAGGGCGTTCAAGGACAAATAATGATATGCATTTGGGGGAAATTAGCTTTGAAAATAATTTCGAAATGTTTATTCTTTAACCCGATAAGTAATTTTGTTTCAATGAGTTGGCGGTCAGTGGGATTCAATTTTTTGTTAACCACTTTCATATGTATGTTATTGTAAAAGAATTTTGGAAATTTACAAACAATCACGAATACCTATCCAGGAAACAATTTTATAGGGTTATTGAACTTATATTGGTGAATATTGGCAAAAGTTGGCTGTACAAATGCACGAGCTTGTGAGTGCATTTGTACAGCCAACGAGTGCCAATATTCACCAATACAAGTTCAATAATTCTTTTATTATATAGTAAAACATTTCCTCATAATTTATAATAATTATTCCAACGAAGAAACTCAAATTAATGATATTTTAGTATCGGTATTCAAATTAACGCCTGTCATGCAAGTGTTCAATATAGCATCATTCTGATGACCCTACCGAGCGTTATGATTTGCTCATATAGGTCTAATAAGTACTAAATTTTTAATTCTTACCTAGATGCCTCTTCTTTTCTTTAATTTAACTCTGAGAATTTGACCAGACGACATTTTTTGTTTACAACGGGGCATTCGATATTGAACGTTCGTA
Source organism: Saccostrea cuccullata (assembly GCF_032062105.1). Lineage (NCBI taxonomy): Eukaryota > Metazoa > Mollusca > Bivalvia > Ostreida > Ostreidae > Saccostrea > Saccostrea cuccullata. The sequence goes on along the minus strand of NW_026933195.1, from coordinate 483,983 downwards.
TTCGGAATGTTTCGGACGTACTCATATTATGTATTACGTAAAACAAACTCAGCAACCAAGAATATTGAACGCTAAAATTCTCAAAATTTTTAGTAGTTTTTTTTATTAGAGACTATTTATTAGCTGTATAATAAAATACTTTTATTGACTTGGTTCCAGGGCAACATGTGTTTTGTCGGACCCAAGAATCAAACTGTTTGTCTGAAGTCGTTTGTTAAAGGGGTCGACTAAACATATTTTGACCAAACACAGTCCATAAATGTTTTGTATATCTCTTACTATTTATTTTGACATATCACGATGTAAATTTCATTCATATCGCAAGGTTGAGTTGTATACATATGAAATTTACAAACTGCGTGGGCGAAACTCTTCAGCTGAATGCACTGCACGTGCGCTCTGCAACTGGATCTCGTTTTACAGACTTGGACAGGTGTTCCATTGTTTTCATGAATCTGGAGATGAATTCGCAAAAAAAGTGAATAATATACTTCTAATTATCTTTCAATTAAAACATTTACTTTACCTTCAATATGCAGACCTTGGTTATTTGATTTTCGTGACGAAACCGACAAAACCAGGATCGCAGAATGCTAAAGGGTTTTAGTTAATTCTCTGATGCAAAAGATTTTGGTAGACAAACGGCTTGGATTGATATGCAGTTCGTGTAGTTCCTTTTCATTTAAAGTGGCAAATGTAGTTTTAAAAATGTTGCCTTGCAAAGTATACCTTTAAGGAAATTGTATTTGTATGAAATTGTGCAAACACGCCATCTCTTGGCAAAGGTTAAGGAAATTTGTTTGTGTACGAGTATACTTTTGTGCATGTGAATGATATAGGATGGTTTTTTTTTTTTAATTTCTTGGTTAAAGATAAATAATAATATTTAAAAAAATAACATTTTGAATTCAAGGGGTGAGATGAGTTCAGGGATTAACTTGTCAGAAAGTAAAAACCAAAACTAGCACCGTTTATCCGAAATTTGGTTTTTGGCAGAATTCATTACACGCATTTTACTGTAGGATAATAGATGTTTTCCAAATAATTACCCAGGGTCCTTGGAGTTCATGAACAATGCTTTGGACAAAGGCCTTGGACTGGACCTATAGAACAAAATGCTGGTCCATGACTTAATGGATTGTTTTTGTCCGGTTTTAGCGAGGATCTCGTGTGGTTTTCTCTTTTAGCGAACGATTTTGGTTGTGTGTATAATGTCAATATCAAGAGTACCCGGGCACCCGATGATTTTGAAGCATACCACATAAAGCATCAAGAACTCAATGGCAGAAATTCTACACAGAGAAAAAAAGGGAGCAGTTCGTTGAACAGGAAAATTACAATATTTAACACAGTTTTATGGCAATCTAATTTGTCAAAACTAACACGATGGAGTCTGGATTCCATGAATGAAATATTTCGATTGCAATTGATGACACTTAATTGTAGCCCCTTAGACTGCAGATACAAAAACCAATCATGTTTTTAAACAGCTTATTTTAAGGCCCATGATTATGTTGACAGTGTCTAGCTGACAATAATAAAGCACGGCCGAGCAGAGGGATCTACAAGTGTATGTACAATAAAGACCTATAAGAAGGCTACACTATTTAATAATTTAGAGACGGTTCAAATTATAACAACGACGGGTCTGTTTTCGTAAGATGTAAAAATGCTTGCTTAATATTAAGTTGACACAATTCTTGAGGAAAAATGCTTGATCCGTCTAAATACGTTTCTTTAAGAGTGATTTTTGTAGTTGAAATATGAAAGCATGCAAACATTTTATGATAAATCGGAAGTAGCTGCTCTTCAATTTGTAGTTCAGAAAAAAATGGTTGCTTTATGAAGAAAAGAATTTTTTTATTTCAGAGAGATGGGAGCTTCTTGCATGGAAAAAATCGGTATATTGCAAAGCAAGAAATGATATGTACATTGCAACATGTATTTAATTAATATACCGATGTTGTAAGGTGGTCACGCATCACATTGTCAGAGCAATCGTGTCGCTGACGTTAGGTGTTCAGGAAATACATAGCCATTTCTTTAGATAAATAAACACAAAAACAGGGACCTATTGTTTTTCCATGAACTCAAAAATGCATCTATAGGTCTCGCTCATAATGACTTATTTCTCATTTAACCTTACCTGTAAATACCTTAATTAATAACGATTTGGCTTAATTGATGGTGTCTTTCAGAGCATGTAATTTTATGCTACCAAACAATCTTAACGAAGCTACGGTAACATTCAATTAAGATGTTTTTCCAAAATTGCACCACACACATCAGAAAATTACCACCTGTGTCAGCTAATTGTTATAAATTTCGTTTGCACCTGATCGAGCAGTTTAAGGGGCATTAATGCATCTGGCTTGTATTTTGCATTTTAGTAAACATTATTTTTTGTTGATAAAAAATTGTATCTTTCTTGGTTAGCACTCTATTGCCAATGCATCATTCTAAGAATAAACCAAAATATAAATTGTAAACAAATTACTTCTTGGGAATAAAACGTTTTGAATGAATGTATATACCTAATACTGCAAATGCATATTGTTAACTAGTATTTATAGATATGGAAATCCAATGCATAAAATTATGCACTTTCTATCTTTAATAAACAGTCAAACTAAGGAAAATTAGGCAATCATTATGAATGATGGAATATGTACGCCATCGAACACATAAAAACAAAGTGTACCAAGTATATTACAGGGATAATTCATCTCTCTTCCTATATAGCGTTCAGCTTTGAATGGAAGAAGGAATGCATACTAAACTTAACAAAAAACGGTAAAACCAAAAGCAATCTTAGTTTTTATTGTTCATATCATTTTCATATTTAACCCGATTTCTTTTATATATAAATAAATATATATACACTATAAAACCATGTTTACAAATAAATTTGAAGTAAACAAAAACTACATGTCCATGATTTATTCATCTGCACCACATACCACATCTACGTGCAAATATATGCGTCAAATTTCACGGTAGGATTTATGGCTAAAAGAAAATGGTTCAAACAATTGCTCTCTACATGTTCAGTCTGGGGCAGTAAATCCTTTAGAAATCCTCTCCCCCTGCTGTTGATGGGGTTAACATTTTATATAGAGGGTCAATCTTTAGTGCTTTAATGCCCATTTCCCCTTTTTTGAGACGAGAATGGTGTGATTTTAATCTAGTTCTTTATTGTTGGGTGGGTATATTTTCTGTCGCATCGTTAAAACTATCATTTTATATGCACAACAAGGATACTATAAAAAAAAATCAAAAACCTTGAAAATAGATGTAAATTTTTAATGCATAAAATTTAGAAAAAAAATGTTATAACACTTCATCTTCTTCTGCAAACTCTTTCCCGTGTAATTTATGTCATAGAATTTTTCATAAACCTGACTTATATCCGAAAAGACTTCTACGTACATGTATCTAACTCATAGGTAAAAAAGATAACTAGGTACTGTTTTGTATATCTCTATGTGAATAGAATGAAGAATTCTACATAATTGTGCCATGTTTTTTTATCATCGTAATGTGAGTAGATTTCCACATAATTGTACCATTTCGTGTATTTTAATATAATTAGAATTCTACAGAATTTTACTATGTTGTATATCATAATATGAGTAGAATTCTACATAATTGTACTATATTGTATATTTTAATGCTAGTTAAATTCTACATACAAGACTCTGTTTTACATTTTATATGTTTGAATTCTACAAACAAATGTTCGTCTTTGGTCAACATGTATGACTAATAGAGTTAAAAAGTGAAAAGCTCAATAAAGCATTCCTGGACACTTCAGCTTAAGTCAAAATCAATGTTTATACCTTCTGAAAACAAATGAGAATATATTCTTTGGGGTGAAACATATGGGGATAACGAACAGTATCCAAGATCAAAGTCCATAAAACAAGATAAAATAGGAGCAGAGCAAACACGGATCTCCAAAACATCAGAGGTGGGATCAGGTGCCATGGAGGAGTGGGCATCTCATGGCGACCGGTCACACCCGCCGAGTGCTCCTTGTCATGATCGGATAATAACAGAAAAATCCATCGTTAATTCACTGTATGAATAATGGACTAGTAATTAGTATGAAAAACGTCAGTCAGCATTTGACTCAATGATGAATTGTATTTGCTGAAAAGGTCATTGTATCGACCATAGAACTTACAAAATGATGACTTTAAACGAGACGACTGCTGATATTCTTGTTTGATCAACTTGCTTGTCAATAATTTACCCCGTTTTAGAAATTGTTCATACGTAGAGCATGATATTGCGTATCGAATCAACTGAGACACAGAAAGTCCGTATGCGGGTGATGAAGGTATATTGCTGCATAAGTAAGGGAAGTTGACGATAGAAAAGTTAGTCATCACGTTTATCATGATCACTGTGCTTGGTTATTAGATTACCATTAACATTTATTTCAAGTAAGATATCCAAATATGAAACAGATATGTCAGACTCTGTGGTATCTTTTATCTCAAGTTCACCAGGAAAAATTCTATCGACATAAGAATGAATATTACAATTGTTAATTGACAAACTAGAGCCGAGCTCGTTGCAAAGCAACGAGTAGGTCTTCCGTCCTGTTTGACCGGAAGTAACTTTCATTTGAAATAAAAAAGAGTAATGAAGTCGAAAAATGGTTTAATCCTCCAAATCTATGTTCATTTTTGCAAAATCAAGCCATTTTTGGCAACTTCCGGTTTGACCGGAAGTACTTTCAACGGACGGAAAATTAAGATTTAAGCTTTCAGTGACATATGATATCCAAAAACCTGTCAAGAACAACAAAAATTTGCAATTTTTGACTACTTCCAGTTTGACCGGAAGTGACGTCCCCGGACGTATTTTGACAACCTCATTAGATAAAGCTTGACATTTTGAACAACTTTGCTTATTTGACGTATTATAAATTCTCAATACTTTTTGAGATATTAAACAAAATTTTTCAAGGGCCCTAGATCCCTAATTTTAGGGGCCAGGCCCTTTTTAATGATATCAAATGAAAGCGCTTGTAATTATGCACAACTTTTATTCAACATGTCTTAACAAAATAATTTTAGTTTTCAAGATAAAAAGGAAAATATCTGTAAATTTTCGCTCTTTTAGGCGTTCTAATTTTTGACCCCTTTATAGTGCCATTTTGAATGCAGAAATCGAAAAACAAAAACTGATGTGCACAACTTCAATCCTTCTGTTATCTAAAACAAGTGAAATTTCTGCTCCAGCTTTTGTGGTCTCTGAGCCTTTATCCGGAAACGAAAGCCTATGATTTTTCGTTTAAAGGGGAATAACTCAAAACCGGAAGTGACTTTTTGAAATTTTAGTCATTATTCTGATAATAAATGATAGATGATAGAGTTTATAAACGTCTATAACCTCTGAAAATTTGGGCGAAATCCGTTGAGAAATGAGTGAGATATGAGGTTTCAAAGTTGGCTTCTAGGAAGTAGAAGAAAAAAAAAGAATAATAATCTTTACCAACAGAATCAGTAGAAGGTCTTCCGTTGGAAACGGAAGACCTTAATGATACGTCGTCGATATATATCTAAATGTCGAGTTGAAGGCCACAGCAAGTGTTTTCTTCTATTCACACATAAGATTTTGCAGAAATTCTGCTTATATGAATACAAAAAAAGGTCTAAAACGGGGTGCAATTGGTACCCATGTGAATTCCAAAGATTGTTGGAAGACCTGGTATCCAAAAACAATATAATAGATGTAGTCAATCAGAAACTCAAGTATCTTTTTCATGTCGTGTTTTAGACTTTGTTTCAGCAACCCTTTTTTGTGAGTAGATCTCAGAAATCAGTCTATTGATTCATTCATTTGAAAATATTCCTTGAAATCTCTTAACAAATCTTTAATTGAGATTTTTTTCCAAATCCCATCTTTAATTATGTATACTAGTAATATACCTCCTTTAGTGTAGATCTCCAGACCAAGGCTCATGGTCTTTTTATATAATCTTGTCATCTGTGGACCACGAGAGATAACTGCTTTTATCGTCAGTATTTATTTGGCCTTTAAAAGGACATGAACACAATTTCAAGTTTTAAAAAAATCCATTTTCTTTATGTTTATAAATGAACTTCAGTTGTCGGCATACAAGACAGACTAAGAGCTCCAAACCTTTGTTATATAAACAGGGCTTGCGCAATGTTTTTGTTTACATAATTAGGTTAAATACACTAAATTCTGTTAGACCAAACTAGATTTTTTTTCTATAAAGAAGTTACTTCTAAATACTATTAGATAATTTCTAGTAATTTGCTGAATCTCATTTTCTTATAAATATGTTATTTTCTATATGTAAACAAAAACAAGGCACAAGCCTTCTTTACATTATGAAACATGTTCTGTATCTCCTTGTAAATCAAGAGATGGTGTTCAAATTTTTGCTGATCATTAGAATTACTTAGTTAGGAATTGTAAACATTCAAATTAGTTTTTAAAAAATTCAGTAACAGTTGAAACTGTGTCTATGTCCCTTTAACATCCTAAAGGACGGATGATACATTTTTTCAAATTCGTAAAAATAACAATCATCAGTGTTTACCTTAAAGATAAAAAAGTTTAGTGGTATTAAATTTTATTTTTCAATGAAAGTTTCTGTAAAATGCTATATAGAAATTAAAAATTGTATAAGGTTTGATAATGAAAAAACTTTGAACAAGTCAATAATAAAAACGCAGAAATATATATCTTTTGGGGAGAGTCAGATAAGTAATAGCGTTGTCAATAGGAAATGGGATATGAAAGAATAAAAACCAGGCCTGGAGACCATATATTGAGAACAGACTTAAGTCAAAATTTTGATTTTTAATTGTTTTAAATTCTAGCATAACTCTGTTCTCAGTTTATGACCCTGGGGCCTGAATTGGAAAAGCAGCATCAGAATTCAAGCAACATTACAACATAATCATGATTTTTGGGTTTCCCAAAGCAAAACATGGACTTTGCCTTTATAACCATTTGGGAGTGTGTGCATCATTTAGTGGAGTTCATTGTTTACAGTACCTGTAGTAAATATAGTGTTGCTAGTATGCTCTTACTTAAAGAAATCTATAACATTCGGATACCTCGAAGTTTGTTGTGGATTCTGCCAACATTAGATAAACCCTGCCTTAGATGATATCAAAATTATTTTATTTTAGAAATAACAATTTTTTTATGTTGGAAGAAGGGAAAATAAATATTATTTACAAGGGATAGTACATGTAAATGCAATTTATCAAAGTCCCTAAGCAACTATTTTATTCAATAAGATATAATTAAAATCAACTCAAACCAAGCAAGCAAAAGAATTTTATTTTTCAATTGTCTTACTGTCGTCTACAGAAATTTGAATTTTTTAAAAAACTTTGGCTAGTACAGATACCATTTCACCTGACAGTAGATCGAAATCCAGAGTCATGACCAGCGGGTGATTAAAAAATTTGATCCGTGCAGTAAGGGAGGCTTGGGTTGCAGGTGAGATGATATAACAAATCTAAGCACTTACAATTTATGTTCAATTTCTGTGAATTTTTTCTTGATGCTTAATTCAACAATCACTATTAAGAGTAAAACGTGAAAAATTAGCTTATGTTTAACTATCTAACAAGACACAGGTATAACTTGTTCCTGAGTATATAGTCTGCATTTGGAAACTACGTTCAAAGAACCTTTAGAAAAGGTTTTTTGCATCGAAAAATATACCTGTACAACATTAGCAACAAAATGAATCTAACTAGACAATATAAGGTGATCTTTTAGAACACGAAATACCATTTAATTTATACATTTTTTCATTACTCTGTAACTTTTTATGATTCGAAAAATAAATCTTTTTGATTATTTTCCCTACTTCTTTGCTTTTACAAATGCTTTCCATTTTATATATTCTTCTTGCGCAAAATGCCATATATTTGATCAAAAGAATGTAATGCCTTTTGCACAATTTCAAGCTATTACATTGAACAAACCAATGGGGAAAAATTAATATAATTACATATTTTCTTTTAAAGCACCATCTTCATCATTAAACCGAGATACATGTACCAATTATGGACCCCCGTTACAGTGCCAAAGACATCCTCTTCTGTGACCTGCGTCAAAAAGCTGCTTTACAAAGTCATTGTGAACTTAATCATGTTAATTTATGTATAGTCTTCGTTGGAAAACATCTCTCTGATACATCCAAAAGACACAATGTTGTATCATACGAACACAGAACTTCCACTCCTAATTTTCCAAACCACACGAAGAAACATTGTGAACGTTACTGTGAAAAAATGTGACATCCCTATCTGTTCTACCTGCATCTCCTTTGGTCAACACAAAGGACATGATATTACGGATGGCCTGCAAAAATTAAAGATGAAAACAACTGATATCAAAAAGGACTTGAAAGAATTGGAGAACAGAATCTGTCCGTTATATGAGGAAATTGCATCTGACATAACTCGTGAGAAAGAAAGCCATGAAAAACATAATGGGGGAACTTATAATGTCTGTCATTAAACAAGAAGAACACTTTTGCAGAGAAATAAATATTATTGTGAATAAACAAATATATGAAATTGATAAGATGAAAACTGAACATCTAACTGCTTTAATTAAACAGGAAAAAGAAGTTGAAAATAAAACTTCTAATGTAAAACACAAAATTCTTGATCTGAAGAAAATATTGGACTTCATTGACGTCTCCCTAATTTATTCATATAAATCCATTAATGCTCAACGTAGAGGTTTACCCGCTAAACTAAAAGTTTTACTACCTAATTTCTCTCCTCAAAACATCAATACAGAAAAGGTTCTTGAAATGCTTGGTTCTCTGTCAACATTAATATTACAACAGAGAGGCACGGTTACACTATGAAGACACCAAATGTTGCATTCCGCCCTTCAATACCGGTAAAACCAAGGTATGCATCACTGCTATTAACACAGAATTTGACCCACTATTTGACCAACTATACAGCGTTACCTATCTTAATGATGAAGAACTCTGGACATGAAGAAATAACACAGTCATGAAACTCTACAACCTCCAGGGTCAACTATTGAAGTCAATAAAAACTAAATCAGGGAAATATTCGTCTGACCTAACAGTTACAAGGAGTGGAGATCTAATTTTTACAGCACCAAATGAAAAAACTATATACATCATCAGGTCAAGAATTAGCAGATACAAGAACTGATCAGATTACGAAAAGGTTGGAAACCTTACGGTATCTGTAGTACCTCCTCTGGTGACCTCCTGGTTATCACGGACAGTGCCGATGAGAAACAATAAAAAATTGTCCGTTACTCTGGCTCCGCAGAGAAACGAACCATTCAGTTCGAAAGTGAAGGATAACTATTGTTTTCATATGGCTAGATTAAATCAAAGTACGTAAGCGAGAACAGAAACCTAGATATCTGTGTAGCTGACGGTGTAGCTAGAGCAATTGTGATGGTCAATCGGGCTGGAAAACTCCGATTTACATACGATGGCTCTCCCTCGACTAGCAAGGGATCTTTTGATTCATATGGCATCACCACAAACAGCCAGAGTCAGATCCGGGCGGGAGATTGCGCTGCCCAGTAACTGTATCCACATCCTAGATCGGAATAGCCAGTTCCTCTATTACATTGATAACTGTGATCTATCCCGTCCGTGTGGTTTATGTGTAGATTCCAGAGACTTCTACGAGTGGTACAATAAAGAAAATCAAATAAACTAGATCACAAGGCAATAAATTTATTTATATCTCTATACATTCAATTTTAATATTTAATATTCAATTTTAACCAAACAAGATGTAACAACCATGTATAATAATAATGGACATAAGTTGACTGTATTTGTACGATTATTCTATTTTACTTATATCCATACCTTGTACAATACACGTGTCTTTCAAAGAGTTAATAATTGACTACTTGACTAGTTCGATCAAGCAAATATAAAGACTTTGTTCATAAAAATTAAATTGAAGTTTCAACAGGTTTGTTATTTCAAAAATAATGTGTGGTTGAATCATATTATCTTCGTCCTCTTTTACATACTGTAAACGTACATACTTCAGTATGTGATTTATCTCAACATTGAATTTTGGCACAAATTTTACAGTGTAAAGCGCAAAGATAAGAGCGGTGGTCGATCCAAATAAATCCTATAAATTATGTGATTTCTTTTTAAAGAATATCGATCCCAAGATAACACAGATATTTTCTTTGTTAAATGAACTGATATAGGTCGAAGTTTAGAATTTAGACCAGGGAGTCTAATTGTAATTAGTTAGCAACTCAATACGGATATCAATTTGGGTTAACAGGTGAGACCCTTTAAAATCTCTTAAATAATTCATTTTAATAATGTATACTTTGATAAATAATTTTTGAGGAAGTGATGCGCTTAGTGTACAATATATTCAATAACTGCACATTATGCGTATCCTTGAATTGATTAAGATATAATTCATCAATTTTTTTGAAGTACTGATGAAAAGAAAAAAGATTTTATTCATGAAATATTAAATACATCTTAGATACTGAGAGCAGTTTTTAATCAAATTTATCCATGTGGGGTTTTTTTATAAACTTACTCATACGTGGTTTATATCTCTCAGTTGATTCGATACGCAAGTGCATGCTTTTGCAAGTACAATTTCTAGAACGAGGTAAATTTTTGACAAACAAGTTGGAAAAACAAGAATATCAGCTGCCTCGTTTAAGGTCCTCATTTCGTAAGTGCTGTGGTCGATACAGTGACCTTAATTGTCAGCAATTACATTAATCATTGATTCAAATACCGACCGACGTTTTCATACTAATTGTTAGGCCATAGTTTACAATCTGCATTGTCGACAGATTTTTTCCGTTATTTTCTGATCATGACAAGGAGCACTACTCGGGTGTGACTGGTCTGCAGGGGATGCTCACTCCTCCATGGCAACTGATCTCAACTCTGATGTTTTGGAGTTCCGTATTTGCTCCGCTCGCTCCTATTTTGTATTGTTTTATGGAATTTTGATCTTGAATACTGTTCGTTATTTCAATTGTCATGACTTAGAATTAGTAAAAATTTGGGTTGGTGTAATTAAAAAATCTACATAAGAACCAATAAGCTAGAAAAAATTATACTTATGAAAACGTCTTGACCTTATTTTGATTCAAGCTTGTCAAATCTTTACGCTCGGAGTACGCAAGGGCAGGGCCACAATGGGGGATCGAAGTTTTACATAAGAAAATAAAGAAAAAAATCTTCTCAAGAACAGAAAAGCTATGTTTTGGCATATTCACATGTAAGCATCCTCATTTAGTGATGGTTCAAATTTGCTCAAGCCATAACCCCTAGGGGTAAGAAGGGGCTATAATGGAAGATCAAATGTTTACAAAGTAATATATAGGAGATTTTTTTTACATCTGAAAAGTTAAATGGTATATTGACCTTTAATTATTTATATTTTTTTTTTTTTTGCTGCTTTGAAATTTTTTTTTTTACTTTTTTTAAATCAAGAAACATATTACTTGGCTTCTACTTATTTAATAAGATAAAATTTGAATACAATGTATTGAAATAGCTTGATTAAGAAAACAATGTTGCTTTAGTTGCCAAAAAGAAAAAAAATCGATTTAGTCAGCTAAAGTTGTAATGTAAGAAAATACAAGGATTTCCCATTTATTTAACTGATTTAAGACAGATAAGGCCTTCATTTCTGACATTGCCAAGTGTCTACAATAACTATGGAACTTAATTTGAACATGTTATAAAATGTTAGTATTTACTCTAGCAACCAAAGCCACCATTTAGTTTTGCCTGATAGAAGTTCACCGTATCAACAACTTGAATCATAAAAAAATAGGAAAAGTTCTGAAAATATTCTAGTTCTAGGCATCAAAAAGAGTGGCTCTTAATTTTTTATGAAAAATAAGATATTCTCCACCTTCGTGGTATCAACACGAAGTACAAACATCACACAACACTTTTACTCAATAGTTTTATAAAACAATCCAATGCTCAAATCTCAGCTTATTTATCCATTGCCCAAATCGTAAATTTGAATATAAAAGAACAATTCACTTAGTACAGCAATCATTTGATATAGATACATCAACTGAAGGAGTACCTTTTTTCGAACATTTCAGCCTCTTGTTTTCATATCAAGTTGAACAAAAAAAACTAGGAAAGGAAATTTCATCTATTGTTTAATGAAATTGACATACATTATAAAATTATACATACTTTTACAGCATCGCCTTATTCATGTAAAAGAAATTCCTATGATGGACCCCCGCTACAGTGCACAAGTTCTCCTTCACTGTGACCTTTGTCAGAAAGCAGCATTACAGAGTCGTTGTGAACTTTGTCAGATTAACCTGTGTAAAGCATGCGTAGGGGAACACCTCTCTGATTCGACCAAAAGACACAGTGTTGTACCATATAAACATAGAACTCCTGCTCCGAATTACCCAAAATGTCCTGCTCACATCAAAAAACAATGTGAACTCTTCTGTGAGAAATGTGACATTCCTGTCTGTTCTACCTGCATCTCCTCTGGACAACACAAAGGACACGATATGACGGATGTTCTTCCAAAGATACATGTAATTTCAGAAGATAGAAATTTAGAAGAAGACTTATTAGAACTAAAAATAATAATCAGCCCTTCACTGGATGAGATTGTATCAAATTTAAACTTCGAAAAAGTCAGTTTGGAAAAAAGTTACGAGAATCTAACGACAGCTGTCATCAAACAAGGTGAAGACTGGCACAGAAAAATTAACATCATCGTCAATAAACAAAAATCTGAAATTGAGGATATGAAAACGAAACACCTTGCTAATCTTGTTAACCAGGAAGCTGAATTTAAACAGATAATATCTAATATAAAACAGAAAATATATGATCTGAAAATGAAGAAATTGTTTAGAACCAGTGAGGGGTCCCTAACCTCTTTGCATAAATCAATAAATGCTGAATTGAGAAGTTTACCCTCTAAAGTACATGCAATCCTGCCACGTTTTTTGTCACAAGAGATTGACATAGAGTTTCTATCTGATATGTTTGGTTCGCTCTCAGCATTAACCATTAAAACAGAAAATCGTGGCTTCACAATAAAGACACTAGAATCTTCATCATGGCCCCCTGTTAAACCACTCCTTGATGAACCAATGCTCATCACCACCATAGACACTGGGTACGAGAACCTTTACAGTGTTACCTGCCTCACTGATGAAGCAGTCTGGATATGTGGTTTTGACAAACTTATGAAACTCTACAACCTTCAAGCTAAACAAATGAAGTCAATCAAAACGACATCAGGAAATGATCCAAGTGACATAACTGTGACAAAAGATGGAGATCTAGTGTATACTGACCACAATACAAGGACTGTAAACATAGTGGATAATAATGACCAGATACAAGAAGTGATCAAGCTACAGTATTGGCAACCGTGCAATATCTGTAGCACTTCTTCAGGTGACTTCCTTGTTGTCATGAATCACGAGGATAATAAACAATCAAAAGTTGTCCGATACTCTGGGTCAACGACGAAACAAACCATTCAGTTTGATGATAAAGGTAAACCTCTGTATTCAATTGGTGAAATTAAACACATCACTGAGAACAGGAACCTGGATATTTGCGTGGCTGACCAGAAAGTTGGTGCAGTAGTCGCTGTGAATAAACCAGGAAAACTGCGATTTAAATACACTGGCGATCCTTCGACTACAAAAGGAATATTTGATCCATATGGCATCACAACAGACAGCCAAAGTCATATTCTGATATCAGACTTGAACAACCACAATATCCACATCCTAGATGAGGATGGAAAGTTCCTCAATTACATCAATGCTAACTGTGATCTGAAAAGTCCATGTGGTTTATTTGTAGACAGTAGTGACAACCTCATTGTGGCTGAGCGCTATGGAGAAGTGAAGAAAATCAAATACATGTAGAAGATTCATTAACCAATCATTGATTGAGTAATTGTCAAATTGGTCACATGCGTGTTGTAATGGTTGGAGCGTTTGCTCTCGTGTCGCGGTGTAAGGAGATGATTTTGACGCCACGGGTTCGAATCCACTGTGTGACGTGGAATCCAAGCATTAGTATGAGACCTTATAAACATACGTCCCATGTTTTTTTTTTCTATAGGAAAAACATCCCTTATAGTTCTCAAATGCAATGGAAGTACCGAGTACAGGCCAGAATGTGAAGCCGTTAACTTATAAGAAATGTTGTCTCATTGACAATATGAGTGAAGACTTCTCCTAATAGGCACGTTAAACATCATGCAAACAAACATTAGCTTTTAAGGATATTCGATTCTCAGCCAGGAAGGATAACTCCAAAAATTTAAAAAGCATAAACATGAGGCTTGAAAATGCATGAAAACTTTCCATGCAACAATTTTCATCTTATTCATTATTATATGATTCTATGTTTATGGAAGTCTTAGAAAAGGTCTCTAAAAAGTTAAAATTTGTATCCCATAAAAGGAAAAAAGTAAATACAGTTTTAGAGAAGTAAGATTTTCTTGAATCGAGCCTTAGATATCAATGCTTATTAGTATATATTGAAATTAAAATTGATTTGTGATGTCTTGCACTGATAGCAAAAGTCTTTTACGCTATGTACATGTATTAAGACCCTTATATTATACATGAAGGAAATAGAAGACATAGAATACCAATTTATATAAATCATGACAGTTTCTCTAAATGTCTGGATACCTATTGTTTTTTAATCTAAAATATATTTGTTGATCAATTTGCAATTAGAAAATGCATAGCTGATATTCCTATTCATTTTTTCTGAATATATATCGGAGATATGAAAATTTTCCCTTTATAATATGATTAACTTTATTGTTTAACTTTAAAAAAAATTCTGTCGGTAAATCTACTTTACTTTGTCGATTCAGAGATATTTTTATGAATACATGTATTTTCGATTACTTAACTGCTAATTTTATGAACCTGAGGATCGGATTACCTTAACTACAATATCAGCAAGATTTTGTCTTATTTTCCACCAAGTGAATTGATGGTGTACGTACATTTATAAGTTTGTTTAACAAATGATTCCTCGAATATTTTCATTGAAAATAATTAAATCGCTTCATTGAATTACATCTATATTATCATTTTCCGTGTGTAACAAATCCTATACAATGCTGTACTATGTGTGTCTATCACTTTGAACATGTTGAAGATTGATTATAAGACAAGGTGTTTGAAAAAAAAAACAGTAAAAAGATTGGTGTACAAAATATCATTTGCCGTTTGTTTACTCATTACATGTATGTACCGGTACATTCTTATAAATAGTCATGTATAATTTCAATCTTTAGTCTAGAATACTAGTACTCGTATACAGAGAGACCAGGATAAAACGTACGCTCGGCTAGGACCTTGGATCCTCAAACTGCTAATTATAATTTATGCATTGCTTGATAAGATTTAACAGCAAAACATTTGTGAATGAGGGGAGGGGGTGGCACCTGTCCGACACCGAATCTTTTGACATCAACTTGTGTTTATTTTAATTATTTCATAATCATGGTTCTGTCCCCTAAAGTGATGATTTTCCTAAATATTGATGTGTTTGTCAGTCGTCAACACACGTTTAATCAACAGAAAATTTTCTAGGGACCCGAGGTTCTAGTTGAGCGCACGTTTTGAAAAATGATTTTTAAAAGCTTGGCAAAAGGAAAACCTTGCATACATTTTAAACAAGAAACCCAGGGACCACATCGTTCACCTGAGCACTTTAGCAAAGAAAAAGGAGAGAAAAGTATAAATGTGCCAAGATTTCACAACTTTGCTGTTATCGAGAAGTTTTTTTTTCTGTGTATTCCTATGTAAATTTTTATCCCCTGTTGTGGGGCGGGGGAGGGGGGCATTATTTGAACAAACTCGAATCAACGCTTCCTGAGAATGCTTATAGAATGCATATAGGTATGACCAATCACAACTTTTATGTTCTTAAAGATTTTTGCTATGAATTCCAATTAAATCTTTGATCCGCCATGATAACCCCACCCTACTTCGGGTAATGGTTTGAACAAACTTGAATCTACGCTACCTGAGGATGCTTCCATATAAATATGACCAATCACACATTAACTTCGATCACCAACTGTGGCCCCATCCTTCCCCCAGGAGTCATAATTTGAACAAATGTTAATCTACCCTACCTGATGCTGCTTCCACATAAGTTTGTGGTATATTTTCAATCATAATGGTTCTCGAGAAGATTTTGAAATGATGTCATTAATTTTTCATGAAATCTTTATTATTCCCTCCCCCCACCTTGGAAGAATGCGTGTCATTCATTTGAACATACTTGAATTCCCATCACACGACGATACCAATGTACCTTTGGCAAGTTTGGTTGAAACTGGCCCAGTGCTTATCGAGAATAAGATAGTTTTGTGAAACGTTTACGACAACGACGCCACTTTCGATCAAAAAAGATCACATGAGCCTAAGGTGAGCTAAAAATGGATCATCAGTCCTCAAATGGGCAAATGTACATCTATCTCGCTCACCGTGCGTATGTCGGGGGAGGGGGGTGTCTCACCTTCCATTCCCCAATTATAACCAGTGATATCATTATATTTTCATTTAATACTGTATTTCTACCTCTTTCAATTGCACATCTCATTTCGAATCTTTTTTTAAAATTTAAATAAGCCGTAAATTCTGAGAAAAATCGCATAATTATAAAAAAACTCTCTATACTAGTACCAAAAATATAATGACAAATGAAACTTGAAGATCAATTTATTTACTTATCTAAATGTTAAATTTATTTTGTTCTTTGGCTGTGAAACACAAGATATTCCTGAGACCACATGAGTACATTTATATAGATTTCGTCACTTTCTGCAGTCACAGCTATTTGCGCATTTGCAAGAATCAGGTCCGGTGCAGCCTTGTCCACACGCACAATTACCTGCAAAAAAGAGTAAATCTGTATAATTTCTTTAAAAAAAAAAAAAAAATATATGCTTAAAATTAATAAATTCAACGAATAAGACTCACCCGCACAGTCACACACACGATCGTGTTACTATGTTCAAACACGCAACAGTATATCAATTATTATAAGAGTTATTTCCCCTTGATAACTCTCCAAGGTGCCCCCCCCCCCTTACTTTTATATTTAATACTATAGGGATAAAAATCTATTCCAGCAAAACACGTCCTCTCTCCCCTCTCGCTGCAAAAATAAAGGGAGGTTTCAAACCTTGGAACCCCCCCCCCCACACACACACACACACGCTGGGTCCTCCATTGGACAATCATTATCGGCCGCAGCCATTTAATTGTAAATGAGACATTATTATTTCATTTCTTCGTTGATTTTTTTTTATTCTTGAAATTTCTCTGCTCCAAATTTCACCATTTTTTTTTTCCAACATCATTTTTTATCAACAATTATAACAGTAACTGTATTCGATTCAAGTGGAAAATAGTTTGAAGTATGAAGCTTTAATTTGGTTTCTTTTTTTTTAAATTTAGAATTGAATATTGTTTCTAATCATGATACTAAGAAAATGTGATATGGTTAATGTAAAGATCAATAATTTTCTATATCACCACAAAATTTAAAAATTGGTGTTAGAGTTAGGGTTAGAGCTATATACAAATATTTAGTTTAAAGGACAGGAACTGAGTACAGATATTTTAGGTAAACTAATTATAAGTAATTAATAAAAATATTGACAAAAGAAAATAGCAATATTTGAACAATACATGTAGTTCATATTTGAATGAGTTGACTTTAAAATGGTCCGCATTATTGAGCTTGCCAGGGCTATTTATTGGCCATGGATTGCTCGGAACCTCGAAAAATTATCTTTCTTATCAGAGGGGTGTTACACCTTAAGGGTTTCCTTTCATCTTTTTAATGCCTAGTGTCAAAATAAAGCGATACTCAAGTGTGTCAATAGATTTTTCTTTGTTGGAGGATTATCCTTTTCACGGTCACGTGATCTTCTATTATCGCATTTTCAATCAACGCAATTTGATTAAAACCATATCCTTTGATCCGCTCCCATACATCGCTACACAAGGATCCCTGCTGTAGCGATCTATGTGAGCGGATCAAAAGATGTGATTTAATCAGATTGCAATTAATGAAGTTAATCAAGAACAAAGAAACTAAATTTTGTTTGGACGAAATTGACCACGGAAGCCACGGTCTCCGATTTAGATTGCGTACCTTACCTAGGTCACTCTAATCGCAGACCAGGGGCCCAAGACCATAAATTGAGAATAGACTTAAGTCATCATTTTGATTCTCAACATCTTAAGAATTTTTTTTAAATTTTTTTTTTTTTTTTTGCATATAGCAGCTGCACATGTTTCAAAAATTTCATATTTATCTCTAATCCGAGATTCCTCTGACTCTAACCCCTGCTTTTATATTGTGACTTGTGCAGGGGAGATATAATATGCAATATAAAAGCAGGGGTTAGAGTCAGAGGAATCCCGGATTAGTTTCAAAAATTGCATATTTATCTCTATTTAAAATTTGAGCACGTACAATACAATAAAATAAAAATTTTGGTTGATTATCAAAATTATTATCAAAATTATTTCAGAATTTATATTCGTCTTAATTAAGCTTCGACTTTAAAAGTCGGTTCTCAGTTTATGGTCTTGTGGCCTGTAGATGCAGAATAAACTGATAAAGTAGTATCTATTACTTAGATAAACTAAAGTCTATAAACTTCAGTGTGTTTAATTTCAGAGTAACCGTCCCAAACCTATTTGGACATAACCTTACTTCAAGATCCTCTCCACTGTCAGCGAATTAGAATAAGATCTCCAAACTTATTTCGTATAACCAGACACATGAGACAGGCGACTCAAAAATACTTCACGTATGTTTAAATAAATTGATTTTTAAAATTAATTATGATATATTTAATAATTATACTCACCGCTACAGCTGCATTTCAGCTGACATCCAGTGCACGTGCACCCAGCTCCACATTTACACCCGGGTCCACATTTACACACGCTGGGTGGACAGGTTTGAAATTCCATGCATTGGCATTTTCCACCTAGGAAAAATAACTGTCAGGATGAAAGAGCGATAACTCTGAAAATTATTTGTCTACGAGAGACAATTTCTTATCTCCCCCCCCCCCCCCTCCCGATATTCAACCCTAGGCTTGTTGGAATTTTTTCTCCACAAATATATTAATTTTTTACACTTGTTCATCAAGTGTACCATAGGAAAAAATCGTGAAAAAACCCAAAATAATCGTCCCACAAAAAATACCCCACTTTACATTAATTGATACATGTGATGTTTGCTGATCTTATATTATTCTCCCCAAAAGTGCGCAAAAAATATTGTGCCCCTTTTTGCATTACGGGATCTGTAGCGTTATGGCAAAAACAAACATATAAAACCATAACGCTACAGATCTGCAGCTAATGTGATCTATGCAAGACCATTCCAAGTGTTTTTTTTATGTTTAGTGTCCGCAGGTACTTTGGATTTTGACACCTCGTATCAGATACAACAAGCAAAATAAGGAGCTCGAACCCCGATGATTTGGGCTGAAATCTTAGTTCTGACGATTTCTCAGATTCTTTTGTACAAAATGTCCATAGACTCAGAGCAGGCGAGGTGTATTTAAGCATTTATTTCTTGATTTTGCTAAATAATAGACATTATTCTTTTTTTTTTTTTTTTTTGAATGATGGGTGGACGCTAAACAGAGAAAAATAACTGTGAATGGTCTAAGTAAAAAGAATGAGTCAATTTTTTAAAATAAGTTTCTCAAAAGACAAAAACAAAAATCGTCTGCAGTAATAAAAACAAAAAGAAGGATGGCGTTAAAAAGCCCGGGTATATAGTTTTCTCTTTTTTTTATTTAGTTTTCAGAGATTTGATATTCATATCATTTGCTCCCAAAATATATCTAAAAAATAACATGGCGATACATCCAAAATTTTGCTCTGTATGTATGTGTACTGAACAGTAAATGTTGAAAATAATACTTACTTTCTGAGCAATTGCATGTGGCAGGCATTGTTCTTTTTTTAATCAGTGGATACCTTCTGAAAGAAAGGTAAAATAGTTTTCTTTTTTTTTTTCGTAATGTCGCAACCCGCAAAAGCTATACATTCACGTACACACAGTCTATTTGCTCATTTATATTTAATTAAATAACTTTTTTAAAATAAAATTTAAAAAGCATTTTAAATAACATTATTCACATCAATATTCCAAGATTTAAACAAAAATACAGTACCTTACTGCTTCGAAGTTATCTGTCTAGTGTCTCGGAGAATTCGGCGCCAAATGAATGAAGAATGGAAGGTGAGTTCCCGTGAAATATTTAGTGCTGGGTGCAAAGGGTCCATAATTAAGTGACACCTCGGCCCGTGTGTAGTTGTCGTGTGCAAACTGTATACAAAATGTAACAGTGTGTCAAAATAAAATTACATAACAGCCAATTTTTCAAAATACATTTTACATGTCAAAAAATTAGTGTCGTAGAGGCCCCATTAAAAGCATCGTGTTGGGGGAGGGGGGAGGGGCACAACACTATCAGGTTAGGTGGCACTCAATCATGACGCTTGAAGATCCCCTATTTTTTGGCTTGTCAAGGAAAGAAAAAATTATTTTGCTCAGATGCATGTACTATATATATATTACATTCAAAGTTAAAGTAAATTTAAGCTTATCTATTAATATATATAATTATAGATAAGTTTCAGTAAACTTTAGATTTAAACTTCTAAAAACCATTTCCTAATTATTATTTGATTCGTAAGAGTTATTGAGCTCGTAGGTTAATTTTGTACTTATAATACAACAGAAACCAATTATAATAGGTAGACATGCCAATCAAATCCAGAAAAAACTTAATTAAGATGGTAAAATAAGTTGTAAAACCATACATTAAAATGTTCACAAGGTTTAGTAATATGATATCGCATATACATGCAGTGTATACCTGTCTTCCCACATTTTTTCTTGAAACTAAAATATAAAATTTGACGTTATGACTATTTTCCCTGTTCTTCATATTGCATTATTAAGAAATTCAAATAATGAGTACACACAACAACATTAAATCCACCAGTGACGTATTTCCAACTGTTTTTTTTGTTTGTTTTTTTTTGCAAAGAGAGACATAACATATAGGCTTTGAACATTGGGGCGTATGTTTAGCACCCCCCCCCCTTCCCGGTCCCTCACTTCAACAGGCACTTGCAGTTTAGGTCAACAAAGCATGCATCCATCCCCCGCACGAAATAGGACTTTTATTTTGGAAAATGGACGCATTCCCCCCCCCTTTTTGGGGGGGGGGTATTTATTAATTATTTTTTTTGGCTACTCAAATTTTTTTGTAGGTTTGAATTTTTTTCTCTTTCACTAACCCCCCCCCCCCTTCACATTCATTTTGCTTCCGACACCAACGCAGCGACAACTCGGCCCGACAAATCGACACCTCGGCCCTAACAGAACGGTCCAAGGTAATTGTTGGCGCATATATAAAAGACACCTAGGCCCAAGGAAAATTTATGAAAGAAAAAAATAACCCTTTGTTTGAATTGATATTTATTCTTTCCGACGATCAAACAATTTTTTTTTCAACTTAAAGTCAAATGAAGGGGGTGGTGTTTATAATCAGTCTAGACGAACTCCAACAAGATCAGGAAATATGAGTTAAATCTATACAATAGTAAATTGTGCAGTTTAATTTAACAGTAAACTGGCAAAGTTACATTAAACTACTAAATAAATTTAAAAGTGTACATCCCAAAATCACTCATCTGGAAAATCTAGATGCGAGCATGATAGTGTGCATTCCTATAGATTTCAAGTTTTGGTCCAAAAACTTTTACCTGTTCACTCATCCGAAAAATGTAGGTCATATCCAATTCTGAAGCAAGCCTGGTAATATGTATCCTTAGATGTATCACCCATGGAAGTTTGGTCAACATAGGGCTTATAGTTACTCCGAAATGAGACCTGCGCCAAAAAACTTTTAACTGCACCTAAAACTTGAACCCCTGCTCCAAAAACATTAACCTGGTCGTTCCTTGGCTAAAATTGCAGAATCTGAAACCTTGACTGGTAAAATGAAACGCACAAAAAGTATTTTGCACGTATGTCTGATCAATCACGCCTGCTAATCGATCACTTGCACAACCAGCAGTTGTGTATAACAATCAAAAGAGATCGATTTCCGGTTGTGCAGTTGATGCGAATAATTCCAGTGCACAGGTAGTAAATGGACTCGATTCAGGCAATAATTGATATTTTTATTAAAATATAAGAATGTGATTCCATGAGCAATTTATTTTTCTTTAATTTTACACTCTCATAAAATGCAGTGATTGTCGATTAGCGACTATATTTGTTTTGAAGCAAGGGCTGGTAGAGCGAAAACGCTGATTGAAAACAGTATTCGCCGACTAAAATTCGTTTTAATCTCACCTAACCTTGAAAATTCAATGTCCACCATGAGTATGCTACAAGTGCATCCTATCCACCAAAACTGGGACTTCGATATGTGTATAATTTGACAAATATTCGAAGAAAAAAACATTGCTTGTGCATGCGATCATTCAGTTGTGAAAGAGATCTCGGGTTATGCATGAGATGAAGGACAAAAGGTTTCAAACTTTACGAATAAAATTAAACATTAAATAATTATAACGTAGTCTTGCAAAATTTAAAACATAAAACTATAGAATTTTCTTGCAAATAAGTTGAATTTGTGAGAAAAAAAAGATATATAAGATAAGTAAACTGTTGAAGTAGATCTGTTAAGGGAGGGGGTTAAAGTTTCAGTTACAATCAATATATATAATTACAGTAAAAAATTATGTGTGTATTATTTAAATCATAAATCTTGTGTGAATTATCCAATGCATCTTTAATATGACTATTCCGTATGCAAAAAAAAAAAATAAATAAATAAAATTAATAATAAAAAAAGAGAGAAAATAAAATAAAAAATTAAAAAAAAAACAGCATATACTGGGCAGTATATCATTTTCTTTCAGTACGAAATTGTTTAACTCAAACATACCTTACCTTTATTTGACGGTACTTCAACAAAAGTGGAGGGAAAGACCGAATTTTTCATGCTTTCATTTCATATATATTTTATAGTAAAAGTGCTGTCTGTGAAAAAAAATAAGAGGCAGGCTCTCGATGATATGTGTTTGCCAAGGGGTAAATATTTCCTGGTGTTTTGAAGCAAGGTATCCTGAATTTTGTTATCGAGATGGAAAGGATCAAGATGACAACACCACATTACAGGTGCTTCTGGACAGGACCCCCCACCCCCCCCCCCCACCCCCGGACTTGTTGGACACTTTTTTTTCTCACAAATTATATTTATTACATTTATTCATCATGTATACTATAGGGGAAAAATCGTCAAAAATCCAAAATAATCGTTCAATAAAAAATATCCTTATTAAACATTCCAAATACACTGTAAAATTAATGCAAAGCATCAAATCAGCCGCAAAGTTTATAATTTCAAAAATTACTAGTACTTTCTTTATTTCAAAGGCATCAATGCATGGGAAGCACAACATATTCAAAGCTGAAATAGATCGATTTCATTTCAGACTGTCTTCAAAGCAAAAATAAATAAAATGGTTTTTTTAATTAAATAGAAATTTTAGTGCATTTGGTCATCAAATGGAGTTATCAATGAATCAACAAAAAAGTCAATTAATGATGAATTATAAGAATGTATGAATGAAGATGTAGTTCTCTCAAGATGAACCACAGGCCGAAACCTTGGATCTTTATCACGTGATAATACCCATGGTTTCTGCAGCAGGTGATCAAGGCGCGTAGTTTGATGGAAAAAATGTAAGAAAAATATTTGTTGTCACATCTGTAGCACATTCAAGACAATTTTTACTACAGTGTTGTAGAAAAACTTTTTCAATTTTTATTCACCTTGCAACTTTTACCACTTCATTATTATCTGGAAAATCATGACGATTTCCTTTCATATCTTGATTACTCCCTGGTTGGGGAGAACCTATTGTAAACTCTTTCTATATAACCATATTTCATTAATTACCCAATTTGAATTCTAATTTGGTAATTAAAAGACAATGAAATTGTAACAACAACAATAAATGCTCAGTTTAAAGAAAGTTTTTAAAATTAAGATTAGTTTACAGAACTAATGAAAAATAACGCCTCATTTCCCGATATAAGAGATCGGCCGCTGCTGCTGAAAAAGTCAAAATGTGCTTGCAAAAGTGACTGTACATCATTGGCGGATCTAGAAGGTGGTTCCTGGGGTTTGACCCCCCCCCCCTCTATTTGATTAGAGAGAGAGTTATGTAACACGGATATTTTATTACGTCTAATATTTTGAATAAAATAAATACTTTGAATAAAAAAAATATTTCGAATTAAATAAATACACTGTACATGTTGTTCAATCTCTGTCCTTTCTGATCGCTATAAATAGAGTTCCCTCGTTTAATATGCTTTCCTCCGAGTACCGTCACATGCAATGAATCCGAGCCCTGCTTGCTTGTTTGTGTTTTTGTTTTGTTTGTTTGTTATTTGCTTGTCAAAGTCCCCCATAGAACTGTTGAAAACTCAGTGTTGCCAGGTTTGAAGTGCCTATATGCATGAGTGTTGGACACCTGGACACCCCCCCCCCCCCCGGCCCCTTTTTTCAAAAATTGCTGGATCTGCCCCTGTAACGTCTTCATATTATAGACAATATTTAACATTTGATAATTACCAAAAATAAAATAGTATAAGAGGTGAATTATGGAGATTGTATAATACTTGCGTGACTTTTTATCCTTTATCTCATGCATAACCCGAGATCTCTTTCCGACAACTGAATGATCGCATGCACAAGCAATGTTTTTTTCTTCGAATATTTGTCAAATTATACACATATCGAAGTCCCAGTTTTGGTGGATAGGATGCACTTGTTGCATACTCATGGTGGACATTGAATTTTCAAGGTTAGTTGAGATTAAAACAAATTTTAGTCGGCGAATACTGTTTTCAATCAGCGTTTTCGCTCTACCAGCCCTTGCTTCAAAACAAATATAGTCGCTAATCGACAATCACTGCATTTTATGAGAGTGTAAAATTAAAGAAAAATAAATTGCTCATGGAATCACATTCTTATATTTTAATAAAAATATCAATTATTGCCTGAATCGAGTCCGTTTACTACCTGTGCACTGGAATTATTCGCATCAACTGCACAACCGGAAATCGATCTCTTTTGATTGTTATACACAACTGCTGGTTGTGCAAGTGATCGATTAGCAGGCGTGTCAATGTAGGGTATAGATTTACTTAAAGAAAAATCAACTGTATCAAAATTTTTAACCTGGGACGCCGAAGGTAAAATCGTTAAAGTGAGCTAAAAATGACAGATTATTTGGACTGGATAATTTTCCATGCATAACAATGTGTAGCATTTTATTGCAGGAAAGTGCATTAAGATGCAATCTTTCTTGTACTTGTACAGTCTTAATCATTTTCCATAACACTGTATTTCAAACATTCCCCCACCATCCACCATTAAAAGACATCCCATATATATAATTTTCCCTTGTGACTGATTATAGTTGTAAAATTTGCATAATGTCATTCTGTAACAAAGTTCGATAACTCAAATTATGTCCCTTTGAACAACGTAGAAACAACGTCTGTTTTATTTTATGCAAATGTTTTAGGCAATGCTAACGAGTAGTCAGTTTGTATACTATAGAAGAGCTGAGAGTCGCTCAATTATAGTTACCGGTACAATGTAAGTGTTGAATTCAGACTAAAGTTTTGTGTTCTCTCCAGGCTTTGTATGAATAAATCCGTGAGTTTGTCTCACAAACCAAGCACTGCTTAGCAGTAATAAGAAGTCCCCTATAAGAAGTCCCCTTTAATATGTTTCATTAATATTCAGTCTGACAATGTTCACTCGTCTGTGAAACATAAAATTTCACAGTGTTTTGACTACTCTAATTGCCTATTAATAAAAATTAAGTGTATTAGAACAAGATAATACATCAGTTTTTTCCATGCAATGCACTGCAGCGCAGTTATATATTTCAAATAAGAATTTATTAGTTTGCAATTAAAAGAAATACGCTCTACACTCTAGTTTTTGCTCATAACCAAATCCAGTGCTTCACTAAAAAATAACAGCAAAGTAAATGTTGTTTGATGAGAACTCAGCTCTTGATATCTTAATGAAGTGCCATTGAATTTTTAGTAAAACTAGCAGTATTAATTCTCTTATGCCCTGTTCACACGACGAGTTTAATTCGCAGTAAATTAATGCGAAGTAAACTAATGCAAATCAAATTAATGGCATATGCGAATTAAATTGCGTTCACACGACAGCTAATGCGAAGTAAACTAATGCGAATTAAAATTTTTCTTCTACAGTCAGGCGTCAGTAAGTCTATTATGACGTCATTTGTAAATCACGTCATGTATGCAGAGCCATCCTTTGATACTTCATGTACAGGTGTAGTGGCTACAGGTATTCATTGATTTTAGTGATTTACATACTTTCCCTCAATTTTTGAACCAAATATAGCACAAATACCTAAATATAACCACCAACACGGGTCCTGTGACTTAATTGTGGCCTTACGCATGCGTCAAAATTTAATTCGAATTAGCTTCGCTTAGCATTCACATGGAGCTAATGCGAAGTAATTTAATGCGCAGTAAATTAATTCGAATTAAACTAATTCGCATTAAATTCTTCGTGTGAACGCTAAGCGAAGCTAATTCGCAGTAACTTTACGTTTAATTCGAATTAAACTCTCTGTGTGAACAGGGCATTACAAATAAAAAAAATCTACCGACTCAGCAATCAAAGAAGAATGATTTCATCTGGATGCTTTTTATACCCATACTAAATTCATCTAATTGCAACAAAGCATTTTTCTCCTTGTTGCCCACATTACTAAAAGAAAATTACAAAAAACAGCTACTTTTTGCAATAGAAAACCCAAATAATGAACTAAACATGAAAACAACTCGAATGAGAAAAAAGATATTTTTATTTGGAAAATTCAAATACTGAAGAACATTGAACACAGTTTTAATGTTACAATGTGGGCCAACTCCCTTAAGCTTTTCTGAGCTTCATGGGGAAGAAAACAAGAGGAATCATTTGTGGTACAATGTCATGGTTAAACATTCCAAGAAAGACAGGAGTGGATCCAACAAAATAACAAGGGTGGATTGAGCACAAAAGATAAATATTTTTTAAAGATAGTGCAATAATTAATAATAATAATTTCACATAAACATTAACATATAGAAAAAGATGAAGGAAAAAAAGCATGAAATTATTTTGATTCAAAAAATAAAAACCACTGACAATCTGACCCCCCCCCCAAAAAAAACCATTAAAATTAATTTTTCGGACATAAAGCATAGAAAGTAATGCATTCAAGATTTTTAATTTTTTTTAAAGGATGAGGAAGCAATAAAGTGCAACATACATATGTACCACAAAAAAGAGGAGAATCAATATACTCAGTACTTGTACCTTTCTCTTTTCTAGACTTTTAATCCAAGTATATGTTTATATATAAACCAATTACATTATTAAGGTTAAATAGTTCTTCAAAACTATACATACAAAGATACACAATTTTTTTAAAAATACAATTGCATTTCTGACATACGTATGTGAATACAATTATCAAAATTCAATTTTTTTTATGCGACATTGCCAACATTTGAGGAACAGACTGCAACATGAAGGCCAACAACAAGACTTTATAATTCTTTTTTTTTTTTTTTCGGTTTTTTTTTTCATGAACAGCAGTACATGCTAAGCAATTTAATTAGAAACTAAATGTAAACGAACAATTCAAAATCCAGAATTTTTTTTTTCATAAGACAATCACCATCTAAATTTAGTCAATATGTAAATAACCAGTTTTAATCTGAAACAAACAAGATCATGTGTAGAAGAACGTGCAATTATCCCTCGACATCAGTTTTAACACTCCCAATTCAATATTTATGTTGCAACGTAATTTTTTTATTTTACGATTTACTTCATCTTATTATGGTACAAAAATTTGTGGAAATGTTTTAAAGGGAATTGCAAGGAAATTAATTTCATGTTGGTCCTGACAAAAAACAGGTATTAAACAATTTTTTTTTTCAAAATTAAACTTCAAGAACCTCTGAAGAACTAACACAAATATATGTATAATGACAGTTTATAATTGATATTTTCTTTTGAGGAAGAAAATAAAATTCTAAGACACTTACAAAGTATATAACAGCATAGCCATCTGTGACCTCAAAAACAGAAATACATGTAAGTTTTGCAAAAATACCTTGTGTTTGCAGAACTGCATACTACAATAGAAGAAATCCAAATGTTCATTTCATCAAAAAATTAAAATATACTGAAGAATACTTCAACAACACAATTAAAAAAATTGTCTCACAGAAAGTGATAAACAAACTAGATTTCCATAGATCTTGATTTACAAGGTATCCCATGAGGAGAGAACAAGCGACTCTTTTATTATTATTTTTTTAGACAACAACTTCCATCAACAAGATATTTACCTGACAATGTATTTTCTTCATACATTAATATAATTCTTAATAAGTAATAAAACAGTCAATGCAGTGCTAAATACTGCTAAATCTTTATTTTAAGGGAAGTACAACTCACATGGATTAAAGAAATGATGTTGTTTCAAAGAATCTAATTTCTAGAACGAAGAAACATTAATATACATGTATTGTAGTTTGTAACTCAAACTTTCTGTGAAGTATACAATTTATATGGGTCTCTTCTTTGCATGAAAACAAAATTTAAGCCCTCATGATCATAATTGATTTTGCATTATATCACAGGGTTTTCTGAGACAATATTTTATTAAACCAAAGAGGCTTCAAGAAATTCAAATTATAGCCTTCAACATTTTATAAATAGTACACTCACAAAATACCCGCACTGCTATTTTGCTTGACTCACAATCTCTAAGAATTAATAACAAGATTCAGCAAAAACTGCAGAAGACGGTCTTCATTTTCATGTATATTTGGAACTGTATAAGTATTTAAAAAAAACAAACAATTTCTTGAATGACGACTTTTTAAAAGGGCATACCCTTTTTTACATTAAGAAAAAAAGAAATTTTCTTAATTCATATAAAAAAATTGATACAAAACATAACCAATCTCAAATTTTTAAAATTTTAGGATTTTTTCCCTAAATTTTACACATCTAGAAAAAAAAGAACACTTTAAATGTGGAAATTTATGTGCTGAATATAGCACATAAATTTTTACATGTACCTTCAAATCTAAATCATTTGTAATTTGTGTACTGTAGATCACTAAATTTTCGCGACACCTTATTTTCGCGAGATAGTCATTGACTCTTGATTAGCGAGACAAAATTTTCACGAATTGTGGTTATTGTTATATGTAATCTTAAGGAATACTTTTATAAGCGAGAATTTAATTTTCGCGAGCACACTGTCTCGCGTAATTACGCGAAAATAAAGTTCTCGCGAATAAAAAGTGATTTACAGTATATCCAGTTTGCAGTACACCGCATTTGGAGAATAACATAAGCCAACATTAATACATGTATATAAATCTTGCAAAATTCACTGTTAACAATTGAATTTTTTTTTTTAAAAATAGAAAAATAACCGACTCAAAGAGGATTTAAGTCCCTTTACCCTGGCATTTATGTTCTGCTGGAAGGGAGAAAACTCTTCACTGTATATATCCATCAATGTTCACTTCCACGGCATAACCCTAAAAAATTCACATTTTTTTCATGTCAATTCATTAAATAAAAGAGTGGTATGAATTACAGATGACTTAAAATTTTTATTCATCAATGTATTCTTAATTATTAAAAAGATTTATCATGTACTTTAATAGCTGCAGATCTGTAGTGTTATGGTTTTATGTATTTGTCTTCGACCATAATGCTATAGATCCCGTAGTGCAAAAAAGGTGCAATTTACGGCGCAATATTTTTTGCGCTCTTTTAGGGAGAATTTCTCCATTTTCCAGCATCGTTCAATCAACTACCTTTCAAGCCCTAATCCTAGACACATTATTTAACTAATCTGTATATTTTATCCATCTCCCAACCCTTTATAGTCGTTTCTACAAGTGATAAACTCGCTTGCTTAAAATTATTTGTTAGATTACTGAAAATTCACTTCAAGCGAGTTTATTGCCTGTAGAGACAACTATAAATGGTTGGGAGGTGGATAAACTATACATATTGGCAACAGAATGTGTCTAGAATTAGGGAGTGAAAGGTAGTTGATTGACCAATGCTAGAAAGTGGAGAAATTCTCCCCAAAAGAGCGCAAAAAATATTGCGCCGTAAATTGCACCTTTTTTGCACTATGGGATCTGTAGCGTTATGGTCAAAGACAAATATATAAAACCATAACGCTACAGATCTGCAGCTAGTCCTTTAATGATGAAAATTTGACAAACCAATCAGAAAAATTCTATTTAACTTATAATTAATAAATCAAATTCTTATTAAATCTACTAACTGTTTCATCCACTCCATATTTGACAACTGTTGCACTCACTAATCCACTGTCCTTCAGGTCTACTTTACAGCCCTCTACAAGGAGAACATTTACGAGGTAAATTCTGTATTTAAAAGATATTAGAATAAACTGCAAAACTTTAAGAATTTATGAAAGTGCAACAAGTACCGGTACTTGCTGGCATGTAAGAGAGTTGTATTTTGAAAAATTACACTTATAAGATAACTTGAAAAAATTTAATGTTCGACCTGAGTGATTAAGTGTTCTTGTTTACAGTAAAACTTGGTTATAGCAAAGTCACTGGGACCAATGAAATTACTTTACTATATCCATCATTTGTTGTATCCATATAAGGA
This sequence comes from Saccostrea cuccullata, assembly GCF_032062105.1. Classification (NCBI taxonomy): domain Eukaryota; kingdom Metazoa; phylum Mollusca; class Bivalvia; order Ostreida; family Ostreidae; genus Saccostrea; species Saccostrea cuccullata. The sequence continues at coordinate 453,045 of NW_026933195.1, read as the reverse complement.
ATTTGTTAAATTTATATAGCGGGTGATCCAAGATAACGTTGCTATATCCGTGAATTTGCAATATCTGTGTTTGTACTAAACAAGTTTTACTGTATTTCCTTGACTTACCTGAGATGACAAAGGGCTGGAGTATGGGCTTGGTCTCCCAGATGTACGGAGTTGTGAGGCTGGTCTTCCTTTTGTCTATACTCTCCGTGTTTCCGTAATCCACAAAGAACACATCCACCTGTCTCTGTGCAGACTTCTCTCCTATGATCCAGGCTCTGTACATAAAACAAAGTAAATGCACGTTCACTAAATCAGTACATATTTTAAAAAAATTTATTTTGGCTGAAAAATGATATGTTAACAAACTTAACATTGAGAATTATAAATAGAAGTTTGCAAAGAAAGATATTTGATTCAAAGAAAATATGATGCGGATCAAAAATGACAAGAAAAAAAAATCTGGTGAAATATGCACACCAAAACAAAATACAAAATCAGAAGATGAAGTTTTAGATCTGAATCCTGCCCCATCTGTACCATCCGCCCTTGTACTGGTTGGCACATTGACACAGACGTTTGGTAGGACCGTAGGACCTATTCTGTTCTCACCACTTACCTATACCACTCGTCTTTATAAATGGTGATACATCCACCCAATCCTTTGGTGGGTCCTATGCTGTGTTCACAACTTACCTGTACTATTCCCTTTTATACAGAGCGGCACATCGACCCTGACCTTTGGTGGGACCTATTCTATATTCACAACTTACCTGTACCATTCATCCTTATACAGGGCGGCACATTGACCCAGACCTTTGGTGAGACCTATTCTATATCCACAACTTACCTGTACCATTCATCCTTATACAGGGCAGCACATCGACCCAGACCTTTAGTGGGCCCTATTCTGTGTTCAGGCTCCTGAAGAGATGTCATGACCTCAGTTAATGCTTGAAGGCTGTCCTCCTAAAAATTATAACAGACTTATTGTAGGTCAAGTCTCAGCGATTTTCAATTGATTTCTGGATTTATTTTGCCTCATCTTCCTAACAACAGTGATTTGAGGTTTTAAGACTATTTTTAAGGAGTGTGGAATATAAAAGTAACATTTATTTTAACAGATATTTTGCATTAATCATGATATAGAAACATGTCCATTGGACACAAATGCCCTGCCTGATGGTCCATTTGCAAGGCAAATTTTGTCTGTCTGGTCAGACACTGAAGTAACTTAAAATTAAAAAATAAAAAAAATTTCTTTCTCTTTAGCTGCAGGTCTTAAGTGCACTGATCTTTAAAAAATAAAAGAATGAAAGACCAGAAAGCTACAGAGCCATGCATTAAAAAACAAGAGGCCCAGGGGCCACAGCGCTCACCTGAGCACATCAGGCTTGAATTTACTCCACCCCCCCCCCTCCAGGCGTTCATCATTTGAACAAACTAGAATCTACACTACCGAAGGATGATTCCATATAAATATCACTAATCATAGCTTTGAAGTACTTGAAAAAAAGATTTTAAAAGGTTTCCCTATATATCCCTATGTAAAACTTGGGTCGGCCATTTTGGCCCCATCCTAGCCCCGGGGGTCATGATTTGAACAAACTTGAATCTACACTACCTGAGGATGATTCCACATGAGTTTCATCTTTCCTGGCCCAGTGGTTCTTGAGAAGAAGATTTTTAAAGATTTTTCCTATATATTCCTATGTAAAACTTGGGTCAGCCATTTTGGCCCCACCCTAGCCCCGGGGGACATGATTTGAACAAACTTGAATCTGCAATACCTGAGGATGATTCCACATGAGTTTCATCTTTCCTGGCCCAGTGGTTCTTGAGGAGAAGAAGATTTTTAAAGATTTTTCCTATATATTCCTATGTAAAACTTGGGTCGGCCATTTTGGCCCCACCCTTGCCCCGGGGGTCATGATTTGTACAAATTTGAATCTACACTACTTGAGGATGATTCCACACGAGTTTCATCTTTCCTGGTCCAGTGGTTCTGGAGAAGAAGATTTTTAAAGATTTTTTCCATAAATTCCTATGTAAAACTTGGGTCGGCCATTTTGGCCCCACCTTTGCCCCGGGGGTCATGATTTGAACAAACTTGAATCTGCACTACCTGAGGATGATTCCACATGAGTTTCATCTTTCCTGGCCCAGTGGTTCTTGAAGAGAAGAAGATTTTTAAAGATTTTTCCTATATATTCCTATGTAAAACTTGGGTCGGCCATTTTGGCCCCACCCTTGCCCCAGGGGTCATGATTTGTACAAATTTGAATCTACACTACCTGAGGATGATTCCACACGAGTTTCATCTTTCCTGGTCCAGTGGTTCTGGAGAAGAAGATTTTTAAAGATTTTTCCCATAAATTCCTATGTAAAACTTGGGTCGGCCATTTTGGCCCCACCTTTGCCCCGGGGGTCATGATTTGAACAAACTTAAATCTGCTCTACCTGAGGATGATTCCACATGAGTTTCATCTTTCCTGGCCCAGTGGTTCTTGAAGAGACGAAGATTTTTAAAGATTTTTCCTATATATTCCTATGTAAAACTTGGGTCGGCCATTTTGGCCCCACCCTTGCCCCGGGGGTCATGATTTGTACAAATTTGAATCTACACTACCTGAGGATGATTCCACACGAGTTTCATCTTTCCTGGTCCAGTGGTTCTGGAGAAGAAGATTTTTAAAGATTTTTCCTATATATTCCTATGTAAAACTTGGGTTGGGCATTTTGGCCCCACCCTTGCCCCGGGGGTCATGATTTCAACAAACTTGAATCTACACTACCTGAAGATGCTTCCACATGAGTTTCATCTTTCCTGGCCCAGCGGTTCTGGAGAAGAAGATTTTTTAAAAATGCCATTAATTTTTAACAAATTCATGATTATCTCCCCTTGGAAAAAGGCGTGGCCCTTCATTTGAACAAACTTGAATCCCCTTCACCCAAGGATACTTTGTGCCAAGTTTGGTTGAAATTGGCCCAGTGGTTCTTGAGGAGAAGATGAAAATGTGAAAAGTTTACGCCGACGCCAACGACGACAACTACAACGACAATGACAGACAACGGACAAATTTTGATCAGAAAAACTCACTTGAGCCTTCGGCTCAGGTGAGCTAAAAACAAAACATTGCATGACTTACATCTACAACGATTTGTCCCCAGAAGCTTTTCTGATCAAACACAGAGGTGATGTAGATGATGATTTCTTTTGTCTCGGGTCGCATGTTGTAGGGTTTGAGATGGAGGGTGTTCATGATGATTTTGTACGTCTGGAGCATGGAATGCCAGCTCCGGGTCACAGAGGAAGAGGAAGAACCATCGTCCTGGGAGGAGGCTACGGACGACTGGCTGGAGTGGCGCTGATGTAACCGCGGGCCGTCACCACCTACAAAATCGTTATAATAACAATGGAATAAGTAAAATTTCTGATTGGTTGTGACAGTGATGTAGCTTAAGGACATCCCCAGCTACAAATGTTATCATTCCAATACATACCTAATATTCTCAATCTGTTGTGAGGCTGATAAAGCTTAGGGAGAAGGCAATTTAAGTTTTCAGAACTTGTGCCCAATCCCATTGTATATATTTAGTGCAATAAAATATGTTCAAATCAAAGCTTAGTAGCATCTCCATTTACAAATGTTATCATTCCAATAAATACCTTAAATTTTTTAATGGTCTTAAAAATTGAAAATAATCCTACAAACATTATCATTCCAATAAATAGGTAACATTTCTTATCGGTTGTGACACTGATGTAGCCGTGGGACTGTCCCCACCTACAAATTATCATTCCAATAAAAACCTAAAATTTCTAATTGATTAGTAAAATTGTAAATAAAACCTTTCTGAATATTTCATAAATTTTTAATATAGAGAAAAATATTAAAAAATGTAAAGAATGAAGTATGTATTTCATTTTTTTTTTATTTTTCAAACTTACCTGGTCCTGGAAGTTTATCCACTTTTGCTTTTCTCCCTTCTACAATAGAATAAGGAAGATTAGGCCATATAAAATTGAAATCTTGGTTCTCAGGCCCGCGCGCATCCATTTTGAGGTAGCCGCACTGCCGATTTTATTGTAATTTTGATAAAATAAAAAGTTGGTATTGCGGAGACCAATCCGGGAAAAAAATTTCCGACCTCATTTGTTTCGTAGTTTAGTATTCAAATACCACTTCCGGTAGCCATTTACAATGAGATTTTGGCTACTTCGTTTGAAAATACATTCGAGGACATTACCTACGATGTTTACACGCTGTTAAGCAATGGATAAAGCAGAAATTTTGACTAGAAATGGAAAGTATATCTGTGATTAAAAAAATTATCTTTATGTTAAAGAAAATTCGGAAATTAAAATTAAAAAAAAATACCTCCCTCATCTACTTTGTTGCCAATAAAATGAAAAATAAAATGCCGCCCTCCCGCATCTGTTTTGGAGAAAATTGGCCTGCGAACCAGGGAATTAAATTTAGATAGCCTTAAATTCATAATTTTTTTCTTCATTTGTCACATGATTTTCAATGATTTTTCAAAGGTATATCCGACAGAGAAAAAGTAGTTTCTTACCATTACACGTGACAGTACATTTGATATTCTCCATTTCGTGGTATGACGAGAGGAAATTGACAGGGTTATTGCCAAGGTACTTGGATATGTTCACCAGGAGTCGCCTCCCTTTGTAGATCATCTGATTTAATTCCATGACGGCCCTGTCTGCTTCTTCCATGTTGGACACGTAAATCATGGCACGAGTGCTGAAAACACATCAAAGCTTAAAACTTATTTATTAAAGAATGGCACATGTGCTGAAAACACACCCTGGTACTAACTCTCCAATAACAGTGTTTTTTAGTGTACCAAAATTTCATTTGTTTGACATGACAGAAAATTCCCTTTTTTCTAATTCAATGCCTTTTTTTTTCCCTCATCAAATTTTTACCTTACTCATTACCAAATGGTAGAAAATACATAAGCTAGCAATTAAAATTCAAAATCAGGTCAAGATCACCGTAAGTGAAGATGCTTCTGTAAAATCTTCAATTCTGTCTTGTACAAAAGCATTCATGAAAAGCACTAAAGATTGTATTTTGGGGATTCTTCAGTTAAAAAATTCTTGCACAAAATCCTATTGATTCTTACAAAAACATTTACAGAATATTCACACATTTACATAAAAATCAAGATGGTGTCTTTCTACTTCAACTTTAATGTAACTTTGAAGAAAAAATCAAATTTTACTTTTTTTTTTCATTTCATGAAATTTGCATGGGCAGAGTAATTCTCCACATTACAATTGAAAGCCAACTTTTTTCTAGGTTTGAAAGTATTTTCAGACTTAGCCAATGGTCGTTGCATTAAGCTGACTAATCGTAGTGTGTGTTACTGCAGTCTCTTACCAATTGACTTAGGTGACAGTTAGACCAAAGCAAATATCAACTTGGGGCTTTTTGCTCCATTTCTTACCTGACTTTTGGATCATTCCTGTTCATCATGTGGATATCGTAAGCACCATACTGAGAGAAAAGGTTCAGCAACTCCTCCTTCAGAAAAGAGACTGAATTTTACTGACACATCACCATCACATAGAGACAACGTAATATTCAATGAAAAACTCTGTCCCCACTCAAGATTTCAAAGCAAATAAAACCTTATTCCGTTAATTAATTAAAAAAAAATTAAAGTGCCAGCTTAATATTCAATAAAACTAAGTCTGCATCTTAGAATTAACCAAAATAAAACCATCATCAATTCAGTCGCATTTATTCCTTCACAAAGGACTAGAAGGGCTTCAACATTACTAAATATTTACTTCAAATATGATATGCTTAGATGCATTTAATTGAAATGTAACTTTATCAAACTTACGTCACTATCTCCGTAAGGAAAATTACTGACAAAGAGCTGTGGTTCCTGCTGATTAGTTTGAAGGGGTGGGGGATGACCATACGCCCCATACTCTGCTCGTTGTAATGGTGGGGGATACATCTCCCCTCCGTTCTGCCAATGGGGAGCAGGGTATCTCCCATTTCCGACCGGTTGCAGTGGTGGAGGAAACATCCCACCTCCTGCTGGCTCCAGACTTGGCATGTCATCAAATTTATTATCTGGCCTGGGATACCCTCCTGAAAATTTCTTATTTGGGAGGGGCTCAAGGTTGGTTCCCATGAGGACTGATTTAGACTGTGACATATATTCTGACCTTGACCTTTGACTTCCTCCACTTCTGCGACTCTGGACAGACAGAGCGGGACTAGTTTTCTCTTTTGCGATGCTGAAATCTGTATTAACATGGAATCCTGTGTCAATGTGAAGCTCCTCCATTGTGCTCACTGGAGGTTTCTCGTCCTGCAGGATTTGTTCACTCATTATATCAGTGGGTTGGGGTGGTGCTGGGGATGTGATGGGTTCGCGTGGTATCTTCCCCCACACCGAGGTGGTGCCATCACTCTCTGTAACTTCGTCCCACTTCTCTTCTTCCTCATCAAAAGCTGGTTCTGGCTGCTCCACTCGGCTTTTAATGGTATTCGGTGAGGGACCCTTACTCCCTGATCCATCTGTTGATAGGGAAAATTAGACCACTTATAAAACTTGCATAAAAATTTTCAATATTACGAAACAAAGGGGACCAGCATTACAGATACAAGAAGTCAAATTGCTATATCGTAAAATTTTCCAACACCAAAGATCTGAAACATTTATTTAAGTCTACCACTGATTTTCTTTTCTCTATTAAACACACTTCTATTTTTTTGATCTAGCGAAAACTAGAAAACTGTCAAATTGAATTAATAGGGTGCTATGATAAAAAAATGTACGAAGAATAAAACAGCAACTTATTCTTAAAATTTCAACCTGAATATTCAAGAACCTGAAAATAATATCCTTGTATTTACATTAGGCAGTAAAGAACAACTTAACATTGAATGTATATTTAAACAATTATCATGATTATTAAGAATGTGTTATATAAAATGCCAGCCTTCAATGAATGCAATTATCATGAAGGCTTTTCTTCAAACAAACAGCAGTTCTTTCATTAATCTTAAAGTGACAGATAAAGATAAGCCTACTAAACACACTTCTAATTTTCTCTCTCATCATTTTCTTCTTAAGTTACAATAAGAACTTTTTCAGTATTAATGCGAAAATTATCAAAAAATCTTCTTTAATCTATTTCTTGTTATTATCAGAAATCATAACTTTTAAACAAAAATAAATTATAAATATTCATATTTAAATCCACATTTCAGATGTTCATAGCATTTCAAATTGACTTAACTTCAAAACAAACTTCATTTGCAGACAGAGGTGGTAATTCATCTCAATTTGACAGATAAAGATAATGCTCTGGATTTTCTTCAGGAGGAAAGCTAATTAATCCCAAGGGACTCATAGAAGCATTCAGTTTACAATGGCAACATCTTCAGCAGTTATCTCTCTTTGCCACTGCTTTTGTATATAAAGTTAAGGAATCTACCCCACCACCCCAGCTCCAAACCAGGGGACATGAGAACCAAACTTAGCATAAAAATATGTATTTCTGGAACTACCATACCAAATTTGTACTTGATTGGGCAACCATAAAAAAAGTTGCCCATTCATTCTTATGCATAGTTAAAATTTACCCCACCACCCCAGCTCCAAACCAGAAGACATAGAGAAGCAAACTTAGCATCAAAATATGTATTTCCTCCCATACCAAATTTGGTAACTATAAAAAAAAGTTAAAAAAAAACAGAAAATTTGTGGACAAGAGTCGTGATTACTAGGGCACCCGCAAATCCTTGCCGGGCCCTAATGAGGATAAGCCTTTACCCTGTTCGTTTCCTAGCATCGCGGTGAGGAGGGGGATCTCTTCAGTCCTTCCCATAAAATTTGACAAAGGCAAATCTACAAGGGAAATGCATAAACAGAAACATTTCTTGGAGGGAGGGGGAATACCACATTTTTTACCCTTTTCCAAAAAGAATTTAGGGAATTCACATTTAGGGACCATAAATCTTTTACAGTTTATAGCCCTTACATTCATCTTCTAAATCATACACAACAAAAAAATATTCTGGCAAATACATGTACATACATTTTTCTATTATCATTTCCTTTTCCAGTTTTTATTCGGATTTCGTAAGGTCCGTATTGAGAAAGGACATCTTCCTTAAAAGCATCCTATAAAAACAAAAACAAAACTTTGTTGATCAAAAGTTGTGAAGCTCACTTTTAATAAGTGTTTCCTACAGTTCAAATCAGAAAAAGTTTTGCAAAAAAAAAAAAGAAAAGTATGTGTTTACATGGTCAGACTCAAAAGGGATGTTTCCGATAAAAACTTCTACGTTATCTGTAGCTGAGGTGGGAGGGGCATCATCTGTAACAAAAAGAGTAATATAGCACAGTCACTCCATCCAGATGCTTTCAAAAGTTTGATTTTTTTTAATTAAAAAAAAATTATGAGTTTGGATTCTTTGAAATATGCAACATATCAGTCATCTACTGGCATTCGAGTTACATTGTTTTATTTCATGAGTGGGTGTTCCATTCTCACTTGTGTGCTCCAAGCACTCATAATAAAAGATTCTCCATTCATTTAATAATCTGTATACAACTCAACCATTAATTATCACAATAAGAGTTCATTAGGAACCTTTAATAAAGTTAAACTAAATACTCATCCTGAGAAACAGAAAAGTAAGATATTAGAAGTTAAATAAATTTTCAAAAAATTTGGATAAGCAAAACTGCTATTGTTTTGCTCCTTATATTTTCAGACCATAACAAACATTTGTTAACTGTGTGACACATTACAAAATTATAATAGTCAGCTTTTTGACAGAGGCCACTTACCGGTAGAAGTAGAAGGAGAAGTTCTGTTGGCTGATGTTTTCTCCTGCATATTTCCCCTGTCTTTGTTAACGTAGCTGCGATTTTTGGTTTTTTCTGAAGCTGGGCGAAGCTCCAACTCTTCCCTGTATGAGTCTAAGGCTGCCTGTGCAGAGTCAATATCCGAAAACCGCAGGAAAAACAGCCTGTCAAATATGAAGCAATTAAAAAATTCAATGACAGTGATTTAATTCAAATAATAAAAAAAATAATACCATGATTAATAGAGAAAAATTTCATTCAACTGAAACAAACATTACATATCACTGTAGATCACTTTTAATTTGCGAGAACTTTATTTTCGCGTGAGCTCACAAAAACTTCATTCTTTTGTATAATAGTATTCCGTAAGATTATAGAGAAATAACAATTTGTGAAAATTATGTCTCGCTAAAAAACAGTCATTTAGTGATCTAAAGTACTTTAAATTTTTTTTTAAAAACTGAAAGACTCAATTTAAAATCTTGATTAGTGAAAAATTATGAATTTTACGTTTACCCTGGAATGGTATGAATTTCTTGTAGGTTTCCAAACTCCTCAAACTTCTGATGTATGTCCTAAAAGAGTTAAGTTTTTAGTATAATTTGTGGGAAAAGGAAATTCATATTAACATAAGTGCCATTAATAGAATGATAGATGGAAAGAAGACTACTTTTCCAAGATACTAAGTGTTCCTGCATCAGTTTTACCGTTTCACTGAATCCCTTTGGCTCTTTGTTCCTAGGATAACACAGAGTAAACAATCCCTTGCTGTTGGGCAGTAACTCTGCGTCCGTTTCACGGGTTTCACGTCTAGCACCTGTATTACCATTGTTTCTTGAATTAGAACCCATGCCTATTGATAAAGCAGAAAAAAGTTCTTTCATTTTAAGGAGTGAATTCAAAGCACTGCTCTGTAAACATTTTATAATTTAATTATCATGCACAAAACATTTTGCGAAAATTGATTTTTCAAACATGTTAGAAAATGATTTCACATTATTGATTAGCTTTCTCTTTCTTATTTCATGCAAAATGACAAAACATCCATCAAATTTTATAAAAATTTTGTGTTTAATAATAACAAAGGTTCCAAAAAAAAAGGGCCAGCTTTGACAACATTTTAAATATCAAATTGAATTTACTGAAATGTCTTTAGACTTATAAAGTAACTGTACATGTACATAACTAAGCATATTCAAAATTTAGCGCAATCCATGGATGTGGAGTTGTTGGCTTAATCACGAACCAGGGCTACACATTTCTATACTGTGTATTACATTTATTAAAGATTTCTTAATGGTATTCTTAAATTAGTGCATCATTCATTGCACCAAAGCCGCTAAAATATGAAGCCTGCTCTTTAAAATAATTGTATTGTACATCCAGATAAGATGAGTTTCACTGTATCTCCATCAAATGTTTTTAGCAAAATACCTTGTGCACTGCTAGAACCTATCCATACAACAAGAAAATAGAATATCACAACTCATAATCTTGCCAAAATACATCAAATAACTGTTTATCTACTCTTTGAAAGTAGAATATAAGTTAATGCACACTTTTTGGGTTTAAAAGAGTCTTTACTTCTGACTTTAAATTGATATGAAGATTTACTTGGCTTGGACTTTTCCGCTCTTTTCTGACTGAGGGACATGTAGGACGATTTGTCTCCAATGCCGTAAAGCTTGTGTGCCATGATTCCCTCATCATACTCCAACCTGAAATACAATGCACCCATAGAAATGTAGATGTATTCAGAAGTTTTACGAATTATGAAAAATACAGCCTAAAATACAATTCTTTTTTTTTAATAATGAAAATTACCATAGTTTTCTAAAAAAAAAATTCTCCTGTTCATAAGCAGTTTTCCTTACTTACCATTCATCATTCCCACAGCATTCACTCAACATTTGTTACGAATTCATTTACTGTGGAACAGTAGATCAATTCAAGGATTTGATTTGTTAGAAAAATTTCCATCAGCGATTTTTGTGTCATAAAATGCACTGACCTACAAACATCAGGGATGGCGTCGACAAATTCCTTGATGGAGGAGAAACCTAGGTCTTTGAATCGGAGGGGCTCCTTCAGGAGGCTTTTGTAGTCCTTAATTAGGTCACTGACCAACACCCCACCCACCTTGGACAGGAGCACCGCTCTGATGTTCTTCTTCACTTGGTCTGGTACTGTGGTGACAGGCATACTGGTACTACCAGGTAAATAAAGTAGAGAACTTGGTTTTTATTTGGCATTGTTAGACCCGAACCACACGTATTTTTTGGTTTGGTTTTTTTTTTAAAGATCCTAATTCACTTACCGGAGGAGATATATCTTTCAGTAACACGTAAATTCTCTTTTTAAAAAAATTGAGAAGGGTGGGGTCAGGGGGCTGGAGGTCAATTTTCATAATTGCCAACTCACCCGATTTCGTCGGGTCACACCCGATTTTTCAACCCGTAACCCAATTATTTTTTATGACCCGGCGGGTCATGCTTATCACCCGATTTTTGCTGAACAACCCGAAAATCTCCCGATTTCCGGATTTGGTTCGTAAATTAGGTTGCATTTTTAATTTCCAGTTACAACCCAAGCTTAGATCTACGTGAACAATGCCGATGGATTAATTATCAGTGCAGGTGTAAACAATTAACTGGGTGTTGTTTTGACAGTCAATGTTTGAAGTCAATTAAAATGGCTTCCGATAGAACTAGATCGTTATCAGGGTCAACCGGAACAAATTGAACCAAACACATGTCTCTGATTGAACCAAGAAAAAGAGAAATGATATTTATGTACATATCAAGGAATCTTGGGGAAAAAAAACTTTCATTCTAGATAAAATAAAGTGATCGAAGACAGTGTAGGCCTAACTTCACATTTAAAACATATTGCAGTAGTTAATTAATTAAGAGAGAGGAAAAATAACTTCAAAACTGAAATTGGTATACTTTCAAATTTAGCAGAAACTGAAAAGGCTTTTTTAAAAAAATGCACACTTACTTCAGGTCAATACTAAAATATGAACCTTCAGTTCTCATTTTTAACATATAAATTAAATCAAATTATGTATGAATTTTTTGTCATAGTAAATTAAATCCTTTTTCAATAAAAGAATTCTCAATACACAAATACTTTGTATATATATGTATAAAATTTAATCATGGTAAACGTCGTGAATGTCGTTACGCGTTATGACCAGATTTTTTACTTTCTAAATCTGGTCATGACTAGATTTTTACATGCTGGAGGTTGGCAAGTATGTCAATTTTCATTCCATTAGTTCCAACAGTAATATCAAAAAGTGTCAAGAGCAAAATTTATGTTTTTTACCACCTCCTCAAAGTCCACATATTTGCACACTGGTGGCACAGCATATTAATTCTTTTTAATAAAGGTGTCAGGTTTAAGATAAGCTACATGTCCAATATTGTGTATTTCCTCGGGGAAAATCATAATTAATTGATTTTCTCCTATAATAGAACCTCTTGGCTGTTTTTGGTGTCAGGCTTTTACTGTGACCTTTAAGTTTATATGACAGATATGTTGATATGGAAAAACTCTCTCTCTCCCTCTGGTAAATTGTCACAGTTATTTCCCGTTGGTCACCATACTGGAGGTCCAAATGCTCATATTTCATCATTGTTCAACCAATTTTAAATTTTAATATTTGTTAATTTGAATTAGGAATCATTATTTTTCTGAAATACATAAATTTTTGGAAGCCTCCTTTACTTTAAAAAAATTACTTAATCAAGATTTTCCACCGAATATTTCTGCTATATATTCTTAAACTTGGTAAGACGAAAAGGAAAACTAACCAAGTCGACCTCCAGTATGGCGACCAACGGGAGTTAAATTTAGGCCCATCGAAAACTATCTATAGGTCTGGGGGTGAAATACCTCAAGGGGGGGGGGGGGGGGGGGTAAAATAATGAGCACTATGTTTCCTAGTTAGTGATGCTCATCCTTTAAGTTATGATCAGATTAAAAACTAAAATTGTTAAGTAACATACTTTAACATTTTCTAGTATATAAAGATAATTTTTGCCTTAGCCCAACTGGACAGAATTTTGTAGCATTGCAGTAATTCTGCCCTCTGAGGCTCATTGGAATTGATTTACAAATCGAACTTATTCGCGTTTTTTTTTTTTTATCTAATGAATCAAAAAGATCAAAGGTAGGTGAAATTTGGAACCTCTGCCGAATATAATTAATTATAATGTCAGATGTGAGTAATTCAAATAGCTAAGCACTACCACTTTTATACTAGATTACTTGTCCAAAATCTGCATGGTCTATTGGCAGCAATTTAATCACTAGCCCCAGGGGTAAAAAAATTAATCAAACAATTAAAGTAACTAGTAAATATCCCTTTGATAATTGTAGAAGTAGCATCATGTAATCCGCAAAACAATGATCATCTACCCCCTTCTACAGGTTGGGCACACACCCCCAAATGGTCATTTAACCCCCGTTCGGTGGTCAATCGCCCATATCAGCGTCTTTTTTACCTACCAAATGGTGGTCTTTTTTATTCAAATCTAATTTTCATTGAAATAAAGCAAAAGCGCATTTACTTAGGCATTGGGGAATTTTAATTAACATATTCATCGCACATTTAATACAATTTAGTCAATTTTCCATGTGGAATTTCTGTGGAACTTCGTAAAAACGAAACCCACAGCTGTTCGTGACGGCCGAACTATTAGCTCAAACAATACAAAAAATTATTTTGGTTGTGTATAGTTCGGTAAAAAAAACATTTAAGCAAGAGGTGTTAGTCTAGAGAAGTAACTTTTCAAACGATCTTTTTTATACAAATCTTTATAAAATCCCGTTAAAAACGAGCTGTGTGTCAAATCTTATTCGTATGGTGGGCACTTGGTGCTATAATATTCATTTTTCCTACATTTGAATGTAACATTTATTCTTTATTTTCTTTTAGGATGAAGTTACGATTTCTGTGCGACCCTTTGTGGTTTAGTATGCATATCTATGTTGTATCTACTATATTTATTAAATATTTTTGAATAAAAGATTTACAAAGTGACATTTGCAGTTATTCCTGTTTTTATTCCAAGATTATGGTTTTCGAGTGATTATTTTAACATGAATTCACTGCATATAGCATTTTCATAAAGAATAAAGCCATTGCTTACGAAATAAACTAAATAAAAGCGAATTCTTACCATTCCTCTTATTTTACTTTTTGAAAATTAACATTTAAAAATGCCGTAGTTAATTCAGTCTTTTGACCCAAGTTTGGAAAAGATCGTCATTTTTGATTGGTTTAGATAATTGATCGTTTGCCCGGATGACAGAAATATGAACATATCAACACGATTGATAGGCTCAACTACGCTTTTCGAGACGGAGGGAATTTTTCTTTTAAAGTTAAAACAGAGAAACATTACATTTGTTTACATAGGTGACGATTTTGTCAATTATTTGAACGACACTGCGCAAAAATGTCCGCGTTGAAATTTTAATTTTTTTCGTTCAGAGTACAGATAAATATCTATATTTAATCCCCGTGAGTTGAAATTATGCGCCATTTCACGTCATTCCAGAGAACTGAACAGAACGATTTTTCTCTCCCATTTAGTGGTTAATAAAGACGCCGATATGGGCGAATGACCACCAAACGGGGGTTAAATGACCATTTGGCGGTGTGTGCCCAACCTGTTCTACCCCCTTTACAACCACTGAACCAAAACATTGGACAAAAGCTTGCACAAAATTGCATTCTTTAGCATCGAAACCAGTTAATTAAACTGTGTCTTAACTTCATATTTATAGTGAAAACTTACATTTTTCTGGTCAGGAACCTTGCACAAAATTGCAGACAGAAACGCGGGATAACCCTTCAGCTTCGCATGTGGTTCATAACTTCCGGAAGTTGGTTTGCAAGCATCGTACGATGTCACATTCGAGGGATATAATAATAATGGTTGAATGTTGTGCAAAAATTGTCTCAATAAATCCATGACAGACTAAATTGGTAGCTGCAAATATTTCAACTGATATTTTTATGTACAATAAGTAATATTCACTTAAATACAGATGTGTGTCAATAGTGAAGATAATTTTATTTTCTCTGTATAATACTTCACTGATTGAAAACTAAACACACTCGCAATATAGTCAACATTAAAAAAAAAGATAACTTCACATTTTATAGCGAAAAAAAAAATAAAACTACTGTGTATCTTCACTCTTGGAACACATCTGTATGTCACAGGCACCTGACTAATGGATGGTGTAACTCCCGATACACCAGCTTCTGAGAAATTTTATTAGAAACAAAATTACTTAGCAAAAATACACGAATTCTTAGTCTATCATTCCTATGTTTCGATATTAATTAAATATCTTCTGCTTTACTTTTAGTTTTAAAACTTAACAAAACCTACAAGAACTGGAGACATGATACATGTATCTGGTGTAGAAATGTAGTCCTGAATGTTCGACTAGGAATTCAAGTAACTGTATTTAATTAAAATTGGTAAGTTTTTGTGTCTCATAACACGATGTGTTTTTAAAGCACTGATGCTCTCGTATGGCAGCTTATGGCGAATGCTGAAGTTTCTATAATGTATAAGTCATACAGGATACAAGGTCAGAATTGTTGGCATCAAGAGGAAGATATTTTCACAATGAATACACATGTGAAATATGAAAGTCCTGGTACTAACTTTTCAAAAAATATATCCAAAGTTATATCAATTTTTTTATTTGTTTGTTTTTGTTTTGTAAAAGCGGGTCAAACACCAAGGTCAAGTTCATTCAAGAGGTCAAATTTGATGGTACTCATAGAAAGATTTTGCCAAAAGGAATACACCTGAGGAATATGAAAGCCATAGCCCCACCCAGTCAAAAGTATTGGGCAAGGTTAAATTTAAAGAAACCATACCCCCCCCACCCCAATCTTCAAGAGATACACCAAAATTCCAAACTATTACTTTGGCCATATCTTTTGAACGATTAGTGCTAGGACTTTTATACTTATACATATGTATTCTTTGTAACAAACCCTCCATTGGATACCAACAACTTTGACCCTTTGACCTTGGATTTTGACCTACATTTTTAAAACTTTAACCTTGGAATAACTTTTGAACGGTATAGGGCTAGGGCCTTCATACTTCCCATACGTAATCCTTGTGACAAGACCTTTAATTGGATACCGACAACTTTGAACTTGACCCAAGAGTTTGACCTACCTTAAAAACGCTAACTTCGGCCATACCTTTTGAACAGTTCGTGCTAGGGTTTTATATTTCACATTTGTATTTCTTGTGAGAAGGCCTTACTTTGGATATCAACATATTTGATTTACATTTGAAAAAAAAATAACCTTCGCCATGTTGCCATACGGGGGCATCAGTGTTTCACAAACACATCTTGTTTAACCATAAAAATTTAAAATGTAATCAATTATAATAACAAATGCATCATTCTACAGAAATATATTTTTTATGTTCAATCAGGTGATATGTATTACAAAAATTCAAAAATGTTATATATAATTCAACAATTCTCTGTCTATAGTTTGTTTTACAGATGTCTCAGGCATCAACCAAACACATGACGAAAAAATGAAAACATCGTCTTCTTAGTCTCTGTCTTCGCTTTCTTCTTCTCTTCTGTGAAATGATCTCTCTTCTCCTTATTCTGAAATAATAAAAGCACGTTGTTATTTAAGAAATAAGGTATCATTTTTTGAGTTTTATTGAGATGTAAAACGGGTTGGTCACGTGATCAAATCCCATAAAGCCCGAAGGTCTTTATGGAAGATTTGATCCCAGTGCCAACCCGAATTTACATCTCAATAAAACTCAAAAAATGATACCTTATTACTTATATTTACATTTGTGACTTATTCATACTTTATATTTGCCTGATTGTTACTTTTAACGTGTGAAATACGTTAATTTTTCAAACCCAACGGCATGTATGTAATCCACTAAACGCGCGTCGATCCTTTATGACGTCACAGAGAAATTACGTCGAACGTTTATCCAAACGCACATCTATGACCTCTTGACCCCATACCTGTATTTACACAGTTATAAAAACGCTTGCTTTCAGTAGTGTTATATAAAGGAAAACATTTGCAAATGTAAATATAATCTTAACAATAGGTAACAACAAATATTTCAGTCTTAACAAAAAGACTGTTTCTTTCAGTAACGACATACGTTTATTTATGATGTCATTTGATATAATATATTGAACAATACAACTTACTTTCTTCTGTAGAAGTGGGTGAAGCTTGGATTGGATTTTTGCTATCTTGACACCGCTCAACTAAAAATGGTACGAAAAAATTATTAACGGGTGAAAAAATATTACCAAAATTTCTTTTATGCCATAATTTTGAAAAGGATTGATTGGTAAAACCTTGAAATGAAAATTCCTACATGAAAAGATTTCAATTTTAAGCTTATGGTTTTTTTTAAAAAGTTAAATATATCTATATAAATTAGTATTAAAAAGGATTCTTTCTGGCTGAGGGGCGGATATGCTTCACTGTGCACCAGTGACCACTGAAATATCTATCCACTCTGAATATAAATGTAATATATTACCATTAGTTCACCAATCAGAGAATCGCATCCATTCGTAAACTGCATCTTAGGTGTATCCTTCTCCTTGGTAGCATTCTTTGCAGTGTCATCTCCATGTGGCTCAGATTTCTAGAGGAAAAGAAATAATTTTTAGCTCACCTGAGCCGAAGGCTCAAGTGAGCTTTTCTGATCAAAATTTGTCCGTTGTCTGTCGGCGTTGTCGTTGTTGTCGTTGTTGTCGTCGTAAACTTTTCACATTTTCATCTTCTTCTCAAGAACCACTGGGCCAATTTCAACCAAACTTGGTACAAAGTATCCTTGGGTAAAGGGGATTCAAGTTTGTTCAAATGAAGGGCCAGGCCCTTTTCCAAGGGGAGATAATTATGAATTAGAGAAAAATTAATGGCATTTTCAAAAAATCTTCTCAAGTACCACTGGGCTAGGAAAGATGAAACTCATGTGGGATCATCCTCAGGTGGTGTAGATTCAATTTTGTTCAAATCATGGACCCCGGGGGTAGGGTGGGGCCAAAATGGCCGATCAAAGTTTTACATAGGAATATATGGGAAAAAACTTTAAAAATCTTCTTCTCAAGTACCACTGTGCCAGGAAAGATGAAACTCATGTGGAATTATCCTCAGGTAGTGTAGATTCAAATTTGTTCAAATCATGACCCCCTGGGGGGGAAGGGTGGGGCCAAAATGGCCGATCAAATTTTTTACATAGGAATATATAGGAAAAATCTTTAAAAATCTTCTTCTCAAGTACCACTGGGCCAGGAAAGATGAAACTCATGTGGGATCATCCTCAGGTTGTGTAGATTCAAGTTTGTTCAAATCATGACCCCTGGGGGAAGGGTGGGGCCAAAATGGCCGATCAAAGTTTTACATAGGAATATATAGGAAAAATCTTCTTCTCAAGTACCACTGGGCCAGGAAAGATGAAACTCATGTGGGATCATCCTCAGGTGGTGTAGATTCAAATTTGTTCAAATTATGACCCCCGGAGGCAGGGTGGGGCCAAAATGGCCGATCAAATTTTTACATAGGAATATATAGGAAAAATCTTTAAAAATCTTCTTCTCAAGTACCACTGGGCCAGGAAAGATGAAACTCATGTGGGATCATCCTTAGGTAGTGTAGATTCAAATTTGTTCAAATCATGACCCCCGGAGGCAGGGTGGGGCCAAAATGGCCGATCAAAGTTTTACATAGGAATATATAGGAAAAATCTTTAAAAATCTTCTTCTCAAGTACCACTGGGCCAGGAAAGATTGAACTCATGTGGGATCATCCTCAGGTAGTGTAGATTCAAGTTTGTTCAAATCATGACCCCCTGGGGGGTGAAAGTAATTCACACAGCCCCCCCCCCCCCCCCCCCCAGTAAAGTCAAGCCTGAATTGCTCAGGTGAGCGATGTGGCCCCTGGGCCTCTTGTTTTAAGAATGACCTTTAAATTACTGGTAAGACACACGTTGAAGTTTAAGACAATCAGTTCATTATTTATACCTTAAAATTAAATCCTTCCAGAACCAAAGGACTAGCCATCATTTTGATATAAGGATTTCTGTCATCTTTGTTCTAAAAATGAGAGAATTTTTTTTTTTTTGATTAAAAAAACAGAAATGCTTAAAACTGCAAACAATGAACTGAATACTGATTTTATATACACATGTACATTGTAAATTAATTCATAAAGTATAGTAAAATGAATTTCAAATAAAAATGCGAACTCACCTTCAAGCTTTTGTCATCTCCATGATTGAAGTGGTCTATATTTTCATTCTCGTTCTCATGGTCGTCTTCCTTCAATAAAAACGACAAAATTGTTTACATGGACATTAAACTTCTTGAAGTAAATCTCCAACCGAATTTACTCCAATACTCAAGAATAGCTAAAACAAAAATATATATAAAGATACATGTATGTATGTACATTTACAACTAACACTTCGAGTTTAAGTTCAGATTTTTGCCGACTCCACTGTCTGTTGAAATAGTAATGCACAGCGTCTTCTGGAGCAAATGGCTAAAAATAAAATATAAGTAAAAATGTGGCCATGATTTATTTAATTATGATGTCACCTTATAGATGTGTTTTTGTAATTTTAAGTACCTCCAGATATGACAACTTTCTTTCGAGCCATTCCACGAGTTGCCTCCCGTCTTTGAATTCTGGCTTTGTTCCATTTTCCCACACCTTTTCAGTTTCCTTCACTGCTCCATCAGCATAGTCATGTGTCAAACTTATACTCTCTTCCTCTTCAATTTCCTTTAAAATAAACGAGAGATTTGTTTTTATTTGTGCACAAAAATCTGATATATTTCTCTACGGTGTTAGTGTAGGTTTATTCACTGGATATCTGGCTTGTATTGAGAAATACATGTAGGCATCGAATAAATTTTAA
Organism: Saccostrea cuccullata; assembly: GCF_032062105.1. Classification (NCBI taxonomy): domain Eukaryota; kingdom Metazoa; phylum Mollusca; class Bivalvia; order Ostreida; family Ostreidae; genus Saccostrea; species Saccostrea cuccullata. Next base: position 433,216 of record NW_026933195.1, on the reverse strand, counting down.
AATGACAAGAAAATAACTTACAATTAAAGGTTCCATCTCAGGGAAGTATGATCTTTGTTTGCTCCAGCTCCGAAAAAAGTAGTAATGATCCGCATCACTAGCTTCAAATTCCTTTAAAAATGAAATTTTAATATAATCATGATTTAAAAAAAATAAACGCATCAAAATCACTCAGTCATTTTTAAAAAATGTAACGTTTAAGGTTCGTTTTATATAGGCACAATGAAATATGCATTTTCCTATACCTCTATATATGGAAGTTGTCGCTCCAACCATTCTAGGTATTCTGTACCGTCTTTGAATTCTGACCTGGTATTGTCTACCCAATCACTTTCTGAATCTCCCAAACTTCCAAAATATTCCTTACTCTTCTTGTACTTATGTTCCTGTGAATCATAAAAAAATAAGCAATCCAATAATTAACATGTTAATTGTAGAAAGGATTTAAATCGAGTGCAAATGAAATAACCAAATTTCTAGATTACCATAATGGTTTCACTGCTCACGACTTCAGTGTTTTGCCTCCGTTGTGAAGGTATAAGTTATTGTGACGTCACAATACAAAGACGCCACCATGATTGTAACGTATAACTAGTGCTAATTGTAACGGGAACCGTTACAGATGTTCCCCAAACGCTCCCCAACTCCCTTTCGGTGCCATGTTCCCTGTAAGCTTCATTAAATAAGAACAAACTCTGTGCATTTTTGACTTTTACAACGCTTTCCCAGAAGGATACCAATTATATTCAATTTTTAGCATTGCACCCAAGCGCATGTGAATGCATGTGCGTTATGACCATATCATCTTGTCTACACTATTTATATATTTTAATATACTATATATTAAAGCATTCAGTCCAAAAGTAATAAAAATCACTCATTCAAGAGTATTTTTAAATATACTCGTTTCAAATGCACGTGCATGATGATCATACCTTCTTGTAGGAGTCCCTTACATCTATCTATGTTCTAAATCCCATCCTGTTTGGTTGAAAAACAAGGGAGTTATAGCCATTTAAAGTTTCACAAATCAGATTGCAGCACATGTGCATGCACGTAATTTAATGATTTTTTTATATCATTTTGTAGGATATTCTAATGCATGGCTATATTTTAAATTTCAAAAAATTTCGTCAAAAAAAAAAAAGGAGATATAGCAATTTAAAGTTTCAGCCAATCAGATTGCAGCACACGTGCATGCGCGTGATTTCATGATTTTTTTTCTATATCATTTCGTAGGATATCCTAATGCATGACTATATTTTAAATTTCAAAGAATTTTTCAAAAAACAAAGAAGAAATAGCCATTTAAAGTTTCAGCCAATCAGATTGCAGCACACGTGCATGCGCGTGATTTCATGATTTTTTTTCTATATCATTTTGTAGGATATCCTTATGCATGACTATATTTTAAATTTCAAAGAATTTCGTCAAAAAACAAAGGAGATATTGCCATTTACAGTTTCAGCCAATCAGCTTGCAGGACGCGCACATGCGCATGCTTTCATGAAAATTCTTATTATATCATGCGGTAGATCTTCATAATGTAGGACTATGTTCAAAATTTCAAAGGATTATGACAAGAAACAAGAAAGTTATTGAGACTTTAATTTCAGCCAATCAGAGCGAAGTGCACGTGCATGCGCGTGAGATCTTGCTATTTTGACCATGCTATCTTGTTTATACTACTAATGTATCCTTACATTATGAGTTTCAAAAAATTTCATCAAAAAATAGAAAAGTTACGGCAATATCCATTATATTGGTAATTTCACCTTTGCACGTGCGCGCTCTTGCAAGCACTTGCGCGCAAAATGACCTTTGTTTGGCAACTCTACATAACATGCCTACTAACCCTAAAAAGGTTTCACCTAAGTCGGCTGTGTAGTTTACAAGATCACTCGTGGACAAAATTTTCCCAGGAAGAAGAAAAATAATAATAACAAGCTAATTCAGAGAATTCGTGTCCCCCGCTTAGGGAAAAAGTCGGCTCCCCCTGACTGAATTTGTAGAATTATTAAATGTATACATGTATACTGAAGCAAAAAAATACATGTATGTCAATATGCATATAAAGATTTGATTGCTTATACTTCATTATGTGTATAAAAATTTTTTTATATGTAATTTTTATCACACTGTAATGATGATTTTATAGCCTCATAAATTTTTCATTTCACATGCTGAATACTATCATTTAGTAAAAAAAAAAGTATTAAAATAAACAAAAAAAAAACGAAAGGTTTTCTTCTATAGTCTCTTACACATGAAGCGAGAGGCATAACCACTAGACCACGGAATCGCTTTACATAGCGCGAGGTATATGCAGAACTGAAGTCACATACATGTATATATTCATGTTTTCATGTTCTATTCTCTTTTACACAATCCATGGTGTTTGATTTATTTAGCCTTTATTAAACAGTTCTAATAGATGTAATAAGAACATAAAGTCCGCCGAGAACCTGTTTTATACGCAAAAACTCTCCTCATGCCACTGCGCTAAATATAGCGACATGTAATACTATAAATACTAATAAAAACAAATGGGGCGGGACACTTTGAAAGGGGCGAGAGACGTCCTAGGGACTTTTGATATAAAATTACATTGCATAAGCTCAAAATATTCTTGAAATATCGCCCGGAAATAATAGTATTACACACAGACAGAATGTATAAATTTACGACCTTGAACTTTGACCTTTTGACCTCAAAATCAATAGGGGTCTTCAATAGGCCACAGGGAGTTGTTATATAAAATTTCATTGCAATATATGGTTCTAGAATATCGTGTGGAAACGAAGGTGTTTTAACAGACAGAATTTGCTTATTTATGACCTTGACCTTTGACCTTTTGACCTCAAAATCAATAGGGGTATTCTTTAGTCCATAGGGAGTTGCTATGCTAAATTTCATTGCAAAAGCTCAAAGGGTTCTCGAGATATCGTGTGGAAACGAAAGCGTTCCAGACAGACAGAAAGACGGACAGACGGACGGACGGACGGACGGAAAACGAAATGACAAACCCAAATTAATATCCCCCACTTTTCAAGCGGGGGACACACATAATAACTAGTGCTAATTGTAACGGGGACCGTTAAAATTATCCTTCCCCAAACGCTCCCCAACTCCCTTTTGGTGCCATATTCCCTGTAATCTCTATCAAATAAGAAATACTTTATGGAATTTAGACTAAAAAAAGGTCTTCCCAGAAAAATACAAAATATATTTAAAAATAGGCATTGCACACGTGTTCATGTGCGTAACGACCATATCATCTTGTCTACACTATCTAAAATTTTTATATGCTTATTATCAAAGCATTTAATCAAAAAGTATTAATTTAAGTAGTAATTTAATTTTACTCATTTCACGTGCATAATGACTACACCTTCTTGTAGGAGTCCCTTATATTTATCTATGTTCTGAATGATCCCATCCTGTTTGGTTGAAAAACAAGGGATATATATAAAGTTTCAGCCAATCAGATTGCAGCACACATGCATGCGCGTGATTTCATAATTTTTTATCTTTATCGTATTGAAGGATATCTAAATGAATGACTATATTTTAAAATTCCAAACATTTTGTCAAAAAACAAAGGAGATATAGCCATATAAAGTTTCAGCCAATCAGATTACAGCACACGTGCATGCTCGTGATTTCATGAATTTTTTTCTATATCATATTTTAGGATATCCTAATGCATGGCTATGTTTTAAATTTCAAAGCATTTCGTCTTTAAACAAAGGAGATACAGCCATTTAAAGTTTCAGCCAATCAGGTTGCAGCACGCGCGCATGCGAATGCTTTCATGAATATTTTTATGTATCATGCTGTAGATCTTCATAATGTAGGATTACGTTTAAAATTTCAAAAGATTATGACAAGAAACAAGAGATATTGTTTTTATTTGTGCCAATCAAGCAAAGCGCACCTGCATGCGCGTGTTATCTGTAGCTATTTTGACCATGCCATCTTGTCTATACTACTAATATATCATGCATTGCGAGTTTCAAAAAATTTTAAAAGAAATAGAAAAGTTATGAGGTTCATCCTTATATTGGTAATTTCACATGTTGCGCGTGCGCGCTCTTGATCCAGCACACATGCATGAACGTTCTTTCAAAATGAAATTTTTATATATCATGATTAAAAAAAATACTAAGTTCAAAATTTCAAAGGATTTTATAAAAAAAACAAGAAAGATATTGAGACTTTAGTTTCAGCCAATAGAGTGAAGTGCACGTGCATGCGCGTGAGATCTTGCTATTTTGACCATGTCATATTGTCTATGCTACTAATATATCCTTACATTATGAGTTTCAAAACATTTCATCAAAAAATAGAAAAGTTACGGCAATATACATTATATTAGTCATTTCACGTGTTGCACGTGCTCGCTCTTGCAGGCACGTGCACGCAAAATGACCTTTGTTCGGCAACTCTACATTACATGCCTACCAACCCTAAAAAGGTTTCACCTAAGTCGGATGTGTAGTTTACAAGATCATTCGTGGACAAAATTTTCCCAGGAAGAAGAAAAATAATAATAATAATAATAAGAAACAGAGTAAAAACAATATGTTCCCCAACTTCGTTTGGGGAACATAATAATAAGAAACAGAGTAAAAACAATATGTTCCCCAACTTCGTTTGGGGAACGTATAATTATGATGACGTCTAAGCTATGTCAATCGGCAATCTTCGGCTGACTCCGCTATGCCCCATTTGCCGAATGCGCTCCATTCAAACCTCGAGTTTATGTTCGAGATACGAACCATCCGAGGAACTCCGAGTGAAGCAATGCTGACTGATGATCGGAAAACATGAAATGCAAGAGTATGGAACCAGCTTTGTGTTAAACTTTTTAAAACAAAATAATATTAAAATATGAACAATTGGATGTATTTTTTTTAAATAGATATACCTAACGTAATTAGTTATGTTTATAAATCTGAGGTAATGTTGGGAAAGCAATACGCTCTGAACATGCATTTCGTTGCCCATCATTGATGTTACTCAATTTTGGCCCCAAAAATAAGCTTAATCTATGCAAAATTACTATCACATATCTCAAAGTAGATATAAAACTGGTTTACTCTCTCCCCCAAATATTCCCCATTAAATTTAATATAAGCGCTTTCCGTGTCTTATTGAGGCTACTCTTTTCCATTTTACTTTTTAATATGTCGAAAAAATGTTTGCGCGCGCTTGATTTGTCAACATCTTACACTCGGTGTACACTTTTCCATGATAAATTGTACACATTAGGTGTACACCATCTACATCCTGTTCAGGACAGGTGCATGCAATTGTACCAAAATTCAATATGGCTGACAAATGTCGAGACGGTAAAATTGAAGAAAGCCCCCGGATCATGCCCCGAATTGAAAGATCCCTAGGATATTTTGTTTTTGTCCTGTCTGTTTCTTTGTCTCTCTGTCTGTCTGTTGTCAACTTTAACCTAACGCATAACTATAGAATTGGTGGGGCTATGGCTTTCATACTTCACAGATGTATTCCTTGTGACAAGACCTTTCCATGGATACCACCAAATCTGACATCTTTATCTTGGAGTTTGACATACTTTTATATAAAAATACCTCACTTTAACCTTGGCTATAACTTTTGAACAGTTAACGTTGGAGCTAGGGCTTTCATCCTTCACATGTACATATATTCATTGTGACAAGACTTTTCATATGGATTGCATATTTTTGACCTCTTGGCCTTGGAATTTGATCCACTTTTTAAAAAACTTTAACCTTAGACATAACTTTTGAACAGTTAGTAGTACGGCTTTCAAATTTCACTGGTGTATTTCTTGTAACAAGACATTCCTTTGGGTACCAAAACTTTTGATCTTTACCTTTGGAGATTGACATGCATTTGAGAGAATTCAACCCTCACCATACGGGGGCATCAATGCTTCACAAACATATCTTGTTTAAAATTAAAATTGATATGAAAATAATTTAATCATTTAATTAGAAAGATATGCTATACAGGTAATTTCTTATAAAATCATAAATCTTATCTTCTTACAATAGCCGCGTGGTTATAGCGTCTGCTCTAGAAGTAAGGAGCCAATCCGTACGTCGCGTTTTAATTCGAATCCCGCTGTGGGACGTGGAGACCGGTCCTTCGGATGAGACCGTATAAACCGTGGTCCCGTGTTGCAGGTGTTGGCATGAAAAAAGACTCTCACTGTTCACTGGCCCACAGTGCTGAGTATAGGACAAAATTTGTAGCTCTCCACCGGCAAGGGATGGCGTCTCCATATGAGTGATAAATTCTCGAGAGGGACTTAAGCAAATATAATCAATCAATCTTCTTATAACATATATAAACACCAATACATGAGTTTCATCTAAAGCCCTCAATTCATATTCCTATACTTGAATTAAAAATACATCAGATATAAAAATACCTGCAGCTACGTTGCATTTTTGTGATAAAATAATGAAGTACTGAATTCAATTTACAGTTACAAATTTAATATATTGGTTGGTGATTTTTTTTCGTTCAAAATGTTTTTAAAATTGATAGATCAGTAACACAATCATTACCCATATAACAGACCAATGAGCAAATTAAGTGTAAATATTGTTTATTCAACATACATAAAAATGATACAATAAATACATATAAAGTCTTAATGATTAATAATACAAGATCAGATACATGTATATGAAATATGAATACAGAAAGAAAATAGTTGATCTAGTGTTTATTCTTCTTCATCTTCCCATGACTTTTGAGTATCTAGTGGAGAGAAAAAAAAAGAGGAAAATAATGATTGGGAACAAATAAAAAAATAAAATGCAAAGAAATTCTTTTTTCTTAAATTTTGAACAAAACAACAAAATTACTTACGTGTGCAATGGCATATCCCTTCGTGGCCCTCATGATGAATTTCACACGTCACAATTCCATCTTGTCCGTGACAAGTAGCTTGTGGACAGTCAGTATCATTAAAACATTTATCATTTCTAACTGCAGGGTGAGGATGTGGTGTATGGTGGTGGTGTTCACAATGACAGACCCCTGTGTTTCCGTGGTGAATTGCACAGATAACATTTCCTGGGTGGTCATGGCACGTGTCATTTGGACAGTCAGCATCGGTGGTGCATGACTCGGCTCTTATCGCAGGGTGAGGATGTGGTGTATGGTGGTGGTGTTCACAATGGCAGACCCCTGTGTTTCCGTGGTGAATTGCACAGATAACATTTCCTGGGTGGTCATGGCATGTGTCATTTGGACAGTCGGCATCTGTGGTGCATGACTCGGCTTTAACTGCAGGATGAGGATGGGGCGTGTGGTGATGGTGTTCACAATGGCAGACCCCTGTGTTCCCGTGATGAATTGCACAGATTATATTTCCAGCATGGTCATGGCAAGTGTCATTTGGACAGTCAGCATCGGTGGTGCATGTCTCGGCTCTTATCGCCGGGTGTGGATGTGGTGTGTGGTGGTGATGTTCACAATGGCAGACACCGGTATTTCCGTGGTGAATTGCACAGATTACATTGCCTGGATGGTCATGGCAAGTGTCATTAGGGCAGTCAGCATCGGTGGTGCATGACTCGGCTTTAACTGCAGGATGAGGATGTGGCGTGTGGTGGTGATGTTCACAATGGCAGACGCCGGTATTTCCGTGGTGAATTGCACATATTACATTTCCTGGATGGTCATGGCATGTGTCGTTAGGGCAGTCAGCGTCGGTGGTGCATGATTCAGCTCTTTCTTGAAGGTTTGGAAAGGCAGTAGCTGTCACTAAATAAGTGGAAAGAAAGCAAAGTCAAGTTTCGTCTTGTATAAAAGTATAGTTTTATGATGTGTTTCGATTGCTTGAGCTTTACCTGATACTACATTTTAGCTATTTCTGCCCCGAGGCAAGCTATTGAAAAACGAGTCGATGAAACAAGGATATCAACAGTCTCGTTTAAAGTCAGCATTTCGTACATGTAAGTTTTATTGTCGATACACTGACATTGTTAGAAAATAAAACCTATCATAAAGTCAAATGCTTACATGCTAATATTTTTCATGCTTAAAATATTGCTACTAACGCTAATATAGATACAATGAATTGAATTGTTTGAAAATTTCCGTTTTTCCTGATATTGACAGGGAGTTCACAGCGCATGTGACCAGTCGGCACTCCTCCATGGCACCTGATCCCACCTCTGATGTTTTGGAGGTCAGTGTTTGCTCTGTTCCCGATGCGCAATGTTTTAATGGATTTTGAGCTTAGAAACTGCCCGATATATACATATTTTAGTTTAGTTCATCCCACTGTGGAACGCGAGGACCGGTCCTTCGGATGAGACCGCAAAAACCGAGGTCCTGTGTCGCAATAGTTGCTGGCACGAAAAATATCCTTCACTGCTCAATGGCCTTGAGTGCCGAGTCTGAATAAAATTTGCAGCTCGTCACCAGTAAATGGTGGCGTCTTCGTATGAAAGAAAAATTTTCGAGAGGGACGTTAAACAAAATGCACATAGATTTTAAGTGCATGATAACATTTCTTTAAGCCTTTAGTCGCTATTTATCGAAATTTAGTACTGAGAAGCATGAAAATCAAAGTTTGTCGTAATTTTTAACGATAATTTAAAATATGATTGATACTATATTATAGTATTTTGGGGTTCAGACCAAAGTTAAAAGGCCGGATGAACTAAATACATGCAGTTTGTTATGTCAGTAATTTCTATTTATATAAATATCATATTTTATTTACTACTCACCAATCACGAGAGCGATTCCACACAAAATTCTCAGCATTGTGATCAGTTTGAATGCTTCCTACAGTTTATCGTTCTTTGGTCTCCTCTCGGGCCTTTTATGTAGGAAGCATGGGTCCCTTTACCTTTGCCATGATAACAACAAGGTTAGTTTGATTAGGTAACTTAGATTTCATGACGAGCGCAAGGCTGACCAAGATATTGACATAATTACTGTCATGCACATGTATCTTACACAAATCTCGTTTATTCTGGTTTTACAAATCTTCACATTACAGAAATTCCTTGACGTCTATTTTATTTATAAAAATTTACACTACAGAACTTCTTTGATCGTACCGGGTATTTCTAGACTTCTGAGGCAAAAACATATTTGTTTACTAGTATGTATTCTGGAAAAAAATTCTGAAATATCGGCCTCTTTTTTAATTTTCGATTCCTTTTTTGAGAATCAGAACTGAACCAGCGAAAATACTACATTTGTAAAATTATCAAAAACTTTCTTTTGCGTATTGGTACATTGACATTTTAAGTAATTTTTCTTTTTGACATCGCTAAAAAAGTAGAATTATCCTTTAGAAGAACCAGAAGGCATTTTTTTAAATCCTTAATTTCTTCGTTGAGTTATCCTTTTTAATTTGATAATGCTGATGGCCGATAGATTTCATATCTTAGCCTCTCTCTTAATGTTGTAAAAATCAAGAACAAAGATCTCAGAAATCCACTTAAACAATACAAACGGGGAGCAAACACAGACCTCTAAATGCATCAGAGGTTGGATCAGATGCCATAGATAAGCAAGCAACCCCTGCTAAAAAGTGCCGTGTGCTCTTTGTCATGATTGGACAACTCGTATGCAATTCAATGTACCGGGTAATAATAGTGGCCTTACAATTTCAATGAAGAAAGATCAGTTAAAATTCGCCTTAGTGATAGATTGTATATGGAAGCAATATCGTAGTACTCTATCGACCATAGAACTTGCCAAATGTTGACTTATAGAACGACACTGATGATGTACGTTCTTTGTTTCATCAATTTATTTGTCAATACCTTGTCTCGTATTAATTAGTTACTGTATTGTACGTACGTAGAGCAAACTCTCAATTAAAGCAGGGAGACATAATTATACTCCATGTAAAGGTGATAATGGTACATGTAAATTGCTACATAAATGATGATTTTGCAAATGTCAACGGGATATTTGCAAAGGTATATAAATTTACGACTTCCATTTTTACTATTTTTTTTCTGAAAAAGAAGCAGCTATCTATGATGTAAAAAATTCTGGACTTAATTTTAACGTGGGGAATGGTTAATATATAAAGAGTTGAAAGTCGTACGTTTTGAAGTTATGTATTTTGGTAAAATGTTTTGTCTTCAAATTTTCTGATTTTAAGTATCCATATCTCATTTACATCACTACATGAATATATTGCAGTGCATCTTCTTTCTTCACTGGTGTTAAAACTTAGGTGCTTGTAAAACCACAGTGTCCATTACTATGTTTACATATCTCTTTTTTAAGAGTCACATCTCACTCACACTGTGATACTCTCGACTTGATTTGAATGATTCCCAACACTATCGAAATTATCATTGCCAGCATAATATGGAAAGCCATGCCTAGTTACTTATTCAGCATTCCTGTCGGTTGTTGTTTTAATATGGGAAGGTGTACTCTTGAAGGGCTATTACTTTGCAAAAATTCTGTTAATTTATTAATCAAGTGACTTCTTGGTTACACCAACATAACAAACCCACAAATGCCACATCCAATTGTAGATTGATCTGCAGTTAAGATTTTTTTTTCAATATTTCAGTATTTCAATCTAGTATTTCTTTGATATGTTTTAAAGATACTGAAACGCTGTATAAAATCCATGCACTGGTTCCCATGAATGTACATGTATTCTGTAATTTTGAATAGACTTTTGAGCTTGAATACTGTTCAATATGTTCTCTCGAACAATTTCTTCTTTGCAAAGGGTTGATACGATACTTATTGTCGTTTCGATGATGACATACACCTATATTCTCAGTGCATCCTTATATTGTCGCCGGATGAAAAAATATGTTCAGAATTTTTTCACGAAGCTCACTTGCAATTGTTCATATCGTCGTCCTGTACATATTGTCACCAGCGCATATTGTTGTTCATCTATATAAGTTGTCGCTGGCTGAAAAATTATACAGTGCATATTGTGGCCAGCGAAAATATAATTTATGTTTAACAGATACGCCCTCACTGCACACATTGTTAGTCCACTATTAAGTACAAAACCATATTAAAATTAAAAAGCAACGATGCCATTTAAAACAGACAAGCTTTGTAAGAAACACACACATTCAAACACAAACAAAACAAAACAAAACAAAAAAGTTGAAATGTGTTTGTACAAGTTTTTGTTTTGTTGGTACACTATAGACGTACATGTAAAAAATATCATATAAATACATCATGTAGAATTATTCAGAAGTTATCTCGAACACAGCAACGGAGCCGCCAGTAGATGTAATGACAAACTTATTGCCGTCATTAAGACGAACACTCCAAAGATTTTTCTTCAGATGAAATTCTCCCATATTCATCTCTCGAATCAAATTTCCATCTTCAGATAACTGGTAAAGTTTGTTACTGTTCTTCCCAACTGTGTATACATTGCCATCAAAGTCCGTGCTAATGCCACGTAGTCCTGAAGCAGATTGTTGAAATAACATTTTCTCTTCCTTAGAACTCACCGAGGTTTCCATTAGTTCATCACCTTTAGCGTACAGAATACTGTCGGTGTCTTGTTTGCCAGAAATGATCCATGCGCCGGATGTCTCCATTTCATCTGTTTTCTTCCCCATATCAGAATATATCTGAATAAGGTTGCCTTTAGCATTACTGATGAAGAATTTATTATTCATCCAGTACAAACCCCAACATTCAATTGATGTAGAAAATATTTTTCTGACAGTGTTGGTTTTTACATCCAATTCAATTATTTCCATCTCAATAGGTAAGGAGACATATATAAGACCATCTCTATTTATCGTTATGTCCCGTGGATTTCCATGTACTGACACTGTAGATTTGCATTTCAAAGAAACATCACATACTAGTACCCTTTTGTTGTGATAATCAGTGATTACGATATTACCTTGATTGTCGAAGACAACATTACAGACACCACCACAGAGCTCCACCTTCTGAAGTAATTTGATTTTTTCTTCTCTCATGCAATATTTTTTCTCTTCAACATAATGCCCCATTGTTGTTAACTTAGACTTCAAGTTCAAAAACCCAGAATCTGCATGGAATGAAAGTTTTCCAGTTGATCTTACTGCATCGAATACACTAAAATTATTCTTTAGTTCTCCTTCTGATTTCAAAATTTTTTCTCTTTCAACTAAGCATTCTTCGTTTGACCCTTGTTCAACCGAAGCAGTTAATAATTGTTTTTATACAGGACTATTGATAAGAGAGTGGAAAGCTTTGAAATTTCGCTCTCAAGAGTTTTAGTCACATTTTGTTCATATTTTTGGAGCCCCTGTTTAAATGATGTTTTCAGGGTTTCCAGATGACTGATCATTTCATCTGTCTGAGTGTCTACCTCCTGTTCTATAGCTTCTCTCGATGTCTGCAAATTTTGTTGACGCTCTTTTCTGCTGGAAATCTTTATTTGTATTTCTTTGGCCAGTTCATCTAATTTTGCATTTAACTCTTGTGTAACCTTTTCGTTTTTCGCAGCTTCTTCTAATGTTAATATATCAGAACACTTTCTGTGACGGATAGTAGCACATAAGGTGCAGCATGCTGAATGATGATCAACACAAAACACCTGAGCTTGTGAAGATAGGTGTTCTGGACATGGAATAAAACCTTTGAATGGGGCGTTTTCCCTGGTCTTGACCAAGTGCAGGTCAAGAAGAGAATGGTCGCGGAGTGATTTGAATTTTTGGTGATCGCTTTTGCATTGCTTGCACAGAGCTTCAGTGCAGTTTACACACCAAGTTGACGCGGGCTCTCGTTTTCCGTCTGATGCACACGGATCACAAGTTTTACTTTCAGTTCGAATTGAACGCCTGTCTATCAGGTTTACTATGAAGAAATTGTCCGGTAAACCTTTCAGCCATGTAGTTTTGGATGAGTTGTCATCCTCAATCTTCACGACATTTCTGCAAGTGGGACAATGAATTTCAGAATGCTTTGAATTTGTATCCGCTTTCGTTTTCAAGTCTTCACTGTTTGAAGTTTTATCTTCGGTGTCACTATTTACATAGGTATGTAAACAGGCTTCACAAAATGAATGCAAACATGGTAAACATTTTGGCTTTTTGTAAATTTCCAGACATATTGAGCACTTCAATAAATCACTTAGGAAATCATTTTCTGAAGAAGTAGCCATTATTATATCACGTGACAACTCAATTCACTTTCTAGAGTTGTCGTTCCCACTGCGCTCTTACATGCACCAAAGAACGCATCGCTGTGCAGGATTCTTTGGTTTTGAAAGATGAAAATGAAATTTTACAACGTAATTACGTCAAAAAATGAGAATTTATGTATTTTAAATCTCTCACCCATGAAGGATAAATATTCCACAAACAATGAATGCAGGACTGATGTATTTAATATTTTACAAATTTTAAATAAAACTGGCATATATAATATATTCCAAAAATATAAAAGAACATTACTTCAATGACTGTTTATTACATTAAAAGAATATGTTTTTTATCCTTAAAACGATTTCTGTTGAACGCTTTAAAACATTTTTTCTATCGTGGTGTTAAAATCAAAAAAATAAAACTCCTTTTAGGGAATATAACCCGTATAACCCGTATATAAGCCCTACCCCCACCCCCACCCCTAAATTTAGGGTTTGCGTTTCTTTTGAGTTTCAGTATTTTTGAAGCACAATGTTCGCAGCTTAAATTTGACTTTTAAAAAATTCGGATGCATATAAAGATTTATTTAACACCTCATTTTTTTAGATACTAATTCCTAATCAATTGTATCTAGAAGAACGTAGGCCACTTAAAATTGAAATTACAGTTCACAAGCCCTCATGCATCCATTTTGAGGTTTTCATTATTATCAACCAAGACAAGTATTTGTGAACAGTTAGACTGTCAAGTGGTGGGATCTATCTATTTTATTTTTCTTAAAATTTCCATTATCGTTTGTTTAATTAAAAAAGGTTATGTTAATTTAAGTTACAGTCATGCCATCATGCAATCATGCTAGCTATTATACAGGATATTTTTATATAGTACGTGTACTTGCTTTAAAATATATAGATTTGAATAAGTGATATTCCCCTAAAAGGAGGGTATCCAGAAGCCTCGGTGCTTGATATTTATACATACATACGAGGGGTGATCAAAAAGTTCAAGAACTAATTGAATAACTTCCAAAAAAGAAACAATATTTGGTTTCACTGTTGATTCTATTTTAAATCAATCCTCACCGATTTTATTGCACATCAACCATCGTTCTGCACATGCGCGAATCACGTGATATTGCCGGTCACGTGACCCCCTCCGTAGCGTTCTGTCACAAAAGCTCAAAGATTTTTCTGAGTTTTTTTATTTTTTTATTTCTTTCCATGTAAGTTAAATTTTATAAGAAGAACAGTTCATTTGTCAGAAATGGTCAAATCTCGGCAACAGAATGGGTGGATAACAATATCATTTCCAAAAATAAGCATGGCGACCATTAAAACACAAATATCCTGTCTCGGGAGAGACGTTTATTCAAGGTGGATAGAGAATGGGTGCATCATTTTTATCCTATCTAAAATTGTTTAATTGATTTCTAAGATATACAATAAATTGTACAATCGTTTATTGAACAAGTTCGACTGAGACAACCATTTTTCGTTACAAGTGATCTACATAGTGACTTCATTTTCGCATTGTGACGCCACAAACAAGGAGCAAATTTTAAATCAGCATATGCTATTTATAGAACTTGTGTATGTATATGTGTGTACCAAATTTTATTCTAATCTGAATTGTGGTTTTGTAGATATAGAGATAGTTCGCGAACTTTTTGATCACCCCTTGTACTAGTATTTAAATATCCAATGTCTTTGTCCAAGATAAAAATTGCAAAGTGTAAGTTCACTTTATTTCCACACAAATGCACTGGTTCATCGATAGGCGTGGTTAACAAAACTCACGTGCGGGGTGGGACAAATAGAGATAGAATTGAAGCGGAACCTGTAGGACATGAATTCTACGGAATCAAAAGAATGTAAATATAAGAAATAACTGTAAGATTTTTTTGGTTTCATGACGATGATCAATCGATTGGATTGTGTAATAATATTATGCATAAACGCCTCGGAATTTTATCTTGGGCGTTTAAATGTACTGTATATGTTCTTTGTAATAGTAAGATCATATTAATAGAAATCTTTGTCATGAAGAATGGGCGGAGCGGAGCGGAGCGGAAAACAATTACAAGGGACACTCTTAATATGATCTTACTGACTTAGAACATAACCTCAGCCAATCAAATGAATGGATTAAAAATAAACACCTCCCAGGGCTGTGTCATATATAATGCTCACCTTGACTGCTCGTTGTACATATCGAGCACGCAATCAATATCGAACACACGCGGTTTCAGAATGTAGTTTAGCATGTGATTATATGAAATAGCTTGATTTACTAGGGAAATGATATGGTGAAAAAATTAAAGCTACTGAGTTAATGAATATCCTTGTAACAAGAATCTTAATATCTACACTTTAAAATGATAATTGTGTTAAGATGACTAGGACCTAGTCAGCAGGAGTGGGCATCGCCGTCTAGTGTCGAATAAGAATATGATGAAAATTGAGACATAAATCTTCAAAGACAAAGTTCGTCTTTGATATACATTACGATGGTTGTATCTTATGTATATAAAGAAATGTGAAAAAATTATATTTAGAAAGGCGAAAAAAGACTACATTGGAAACACAGAAGTGTAGCTAGGCCTAGAAAGTTTAAATATGATTGTAAACAGCACGTGGGTTTTGAATAGTTTCTTTTTGTATGCATAACAAAAACCAATAAGACACGCCCATATAACTGTCAAGTAAACCAATCATACACAGTTAAATATTTCAGAAAACCATGAATTCTTAACCATGAAGAATCAATTCTTCGCGAGAAATGGAAGCATTTGACTGGCAGAATAAGTATGTAATGTTATGTTCTAATTATAGCGAGCTTCATATTCAATTACGGAACTTTAGATAGGACAACAATGCGCTTATTTGTGAATACCGCTGAGAATATAATATACATTTATATAATATAATGAATGGCGCGGATGTACGAGGGTTGTTCGTAAAGTTCGTGGACAAGCTAAAAATTAAAAAAAAAAATTCTTAACATATTTCTAATCCTTTACTTAATGTGAATTGAAAAATGTAACATTTTATTCAATTTTAAATGTTAAATTAAAATTATGGTTTCATAATTAGACTTGGAATGGAGACGCGGAGCACAGCAAAATTTTTATTAAAGATCAATCATTTATTATTTTTATAAATTACATTTGTATTTTATAAAATTCTGGCTGACTTTTACATTATAAGGTTGACAGAAGTTAGCACATCAAACCTGCAAAATTTGAACGTTCAAAGTTTCAAAATGGCTGAACAATCAAAGTTAGAACATATTAAGACAGGATCAGAATTGTTTTAAAAAAATGGACGTTTTCGGAATAGGTGAAGCAGTGGGCAGTGATAAAATTCTGCGTTGACATCGGATAAACAGCTACAGAGACCAACACATTCTGTAAACAATCGGGAAAACATAGTTAAAGAAGGTGTTCATTAGTATTTAAGTTGCATATAATATTTTTGGACAGAAGGAACAGTTTACAGGATGACATGTGTGAAGGAAAACCATCATTCCGAGATTGCAGTGCTGTAAAAAATGAATTTCATAACGTGTCTTTGCCGTATTTCCGTAAATAAAATCGTTTTTACGCAAACGGAGGTTGGATGATTGCAAGATATGAGACAGGCATCGTTAAATATTATTCTACGTATGCAACATGAACATTTTGAGCACATTTCTATGACTGGTTAAAGGGACATAAGAAATGTATTGAGTTAAACGGCGACTATGTTGAGAAAAGTTACATGTACTCGCTTTTGACGTCGGGTAACGTCAAGAATTTTCGTTTTAGTGCTCCGGGTATGAGAGTGCGTCTTTTTTGTATCTGATAAAAATATAACTATTTGTGCTTTGATTTTGTTGAAAACTTGCATATTGATAAAACGAAACATGAATTTAATGAAAATAATAGTTTCATATATTTTATCGATGTTTGTCAGTAATTATCAATGTTGTACATGAACTTTACGGATAACCCTCGTATGTAGTACTAATTCATGATTATATACGCAAGCAACTTCATGCACAATTATTGCGCCAAATTTCAAAATCTTAAGAATAAAGAAATTTATCGCCATTGTAAGTTGGTCAACACAATTATCTGTTTCTTTTCATATAAATCAACAAAAATCTTCACGCATAAAGTGGATTTCTGAGAAAAATTAATAAGAATCTCAAATGGGTATTGTTTCAAAAATAAAAGACTTGCATGTGTAATTTACAATCTCATTGTTAATTCTCTCTTGTCTTAAATGCGTAAATACAGAATCCACTCCACGGCTTCACACAAATTTAAACTTCAAGCTTTCAAAACAAACTTTGTCAAACAACCCCGATAAAAGTAAAACATAACGTACACTAAATACAATGATATGAGTCGACATGTGATCGGGGCGTCGGAATTTATCTTTCCAAATCGATAATGGCCGCTTTTTCAGAGGGTGGTACTTTATGTGATCTATTGAAATGCTCGATATGTTTGGAAGTTTACAAGAACCCAAAATGTTTACCATGTTTACATTCATTCTGTGAAACCTGTTTAGAGGCCTATGTAAATGATGACAATGAAGATAATACTTCAAACAGTGAAGATTTCAAAATGAAAGTATGTGAATCATCAGAAAAAATTCAACAAGATACAGTAACTATCACTTCAGAGCAATCTAAAATTCATTGTCCCACTTGCAGAAGGGTGGATATAATTGAAAATAGGCTATCAAAATCTACATGGATAAAAGGTTTAACGGACAATTTCTTCTTGGTAAACTTGATAGACAGACGTTTAATTCAAACTGAAAGAAAAAAATGTGATCCATGCACATCTGACGGAAAACAAGAGCCCGCGTCAACTTGGTGTGTGAATTGCTCTGAAGCTCTGTGCAAGCAATGTAAAAGCGATCACCAAAAATTCAAATCACTCCGCGATCATTCTCTTCTTGACCTGCACTTGGTCAAGACCAGGGAAAACGCGCCATTTAAGGGTTTTGTTCCGTGTCCAGACCATTCATCTTCACAAACACATGTGTTTTAAAAATTTGTGTTGATCACCATGCAGCATGCTGCACTTTATGCGCTGCTATTCGTCATATAAAGTGTTCTGATATATTAACATTAGAAGAACCTGCAAAAAATATTAAAAACGAAAAGGTTACAAAAGAGTTAAACACAAAATTAGATGAATTGGCCAAAGACATACAAACAAAAATTTCCAGCAGGAAAGAGCGTCAAAATAATTTTCAGGCATCAAAAGAAATGATAAAACAGGAAATAAAAACAGTGACAAATGAAGTTATCGGTCACTTGGAAAATCTAAGGGCTACTTTTGAACAAGAACTTCAAAAATATGAAGAAGATTTGTCTGAAACTCTTGAGAGCGAACTTTCAAAACTCTCCCATCTCTTATTAAGGGCCATGTATCAAAAGCAATTATTGAATGCTTCAGTTGAACAAGGGTCAAACGAAGAATGCTTAGTTGAAAGAGAAAACATATTGAAATCAGAAAAAGAAATAAAGAATGCAGATACCGACTTTTTGAACTTGAAGTCTAAATTAACTAAATTAACAACAATGGGACATTATGTTGAAAAAAATATATATTGCTTGAGAGAGGGAAAGATAAATCTACTTCAGTAAGAAGACATCTGTGGTGGTATTTGTAACGCTGTCTTCAGTAATAAAGGTAGTATTGTCATTGCCGATTACGAAAATCAGAGAGTGTTTGAATGTGATTTATCTTTGAAATGCAAATCAGTAGTTTCGGTGCCTGGAAAACCAGGGGACATAGCGATAAATAAAAGTGGCCTCATATTTGTTTCCTTACCACATGAGAAAGAAATCATTGAAGTGGAGATAACAAAAAAATCATTCAAAAAATATTCTCAACTTCAATTGATTGTTGGGGATTGTACTGGATGAATGAAAAATTCTACGTCACAAGTGGCGATAAAATTCAAATATATTCTAATGTCGGAATTCTGCCCGAGGAAATACAGACGTACAAAACCTGAATGATATCTGGAGGACAAGATTCGGAGAGTATTCTGTATTATAAAAATCATACACTGATGGAAACCTATGGCACGCCGATTGGTTCAAAATTATTTTCTGCACGACCTTAAACAAAAATTACACGAGTAAGTAAAAACTTACACAAAGTGAGGAAAGTATACACAAAGTTATTGAAATTTACACATACTACAGAAAAACTACACAATCAACAAAATATTTACACGATATAGTGAGAAAATTACACGAACGTAAAAAAGAAAACTGCACGAGTGAGAATACAACATCGACATAATATACGACGCATTCTCATTGCGCACATTTCATTAATATTCATTAGAGAACAGCTCAGGGTGGCTTGGATGCTTGAAACATATACCTATAAATTAGTAACGTGTTAGTAATATTTATTTAATCTTTTTAAAAAGGATTCAGTCTTTTGGAATTCCGCTAGACTCTCAAGAATATGTACAATGTGTTTTATACATGTATAAATTTTACACATAATCTTAAGTATGGAATATGAACACCCCCGATTAAAAACATTCTACACATGTATAAATAACGTAAAAGGGATGCATATTACCAGTTGTGTGTTTAATTGTTAGATTTTTAAATTGTGTCATTCCTCTATCATTGTCTATATAGCAATTTCTTTTGAAAGTGTAAAATATTGATGTAGTAAAGGTCTTCATAAAAATTAATAAAAACAGCATGTGATGTAATACAAGACAGTTAACAACAAATGAAACTCTTCTCCTCCACCACCCACTGTGTGTACGTCTGTAATAATTGAGGATGTGGATGCGTGACCTTTTCATTTAGAGAGAACCCTCCCTGCTGGTGAAGGAATGCAAGACACCTGTACGCTAATCGATTTATAGTTATTTGACACATCCATAATACCTTTTGATTAAGGATTACTAGCAATTCATACGGAGATTTTGAAGCATTGTTGCGATCATCTGGGTTGTGGAATTTGACAGAAAACTTTTTGGAAATAAACAGTAAAAAATAAAAATAAGGCAAATAATTGCGCAACTTTAAGTTTTATATTGAAACGATCGAATATGATTATTAATTTTTTTTATATAACTATGTATGTGACAAAGTAGAACATGCAGTCTTTAATTTTGAACAATGTGTATTGATTTCATAAATATCCATGTAAATGTAGAAAATTGTATGTAAATTGTAGTCGTTTTAGTTATGTGAATTTAAGCTTAACATAATACCCGGTATGTTTTTTATCGAGTTTGCTTTGAATAGGTAAAATGCATATAAAGGAGTTAAAACAATTTAAAATTATAATATACAGACACATATAATATCAGTAAAGCATCGCTTTTGATAGTGGGGAGGGGCTTAGAATTTTTTTTAACAAATTACCTGAAAAGCCTAATTGCATGACAAGCGAAAAAAAAAAGGCGGGGATGGGTGAGAAGTGTCCAAACTCGAAAATCCTATTTCGTTGAGGTAGTGAGGCACCTTCAATATTCCACCTTCTTTTCTAAACACATAAGCATATATTACTTAGATTTAAACTACCAAACAAAAAAGGGGACGAGGCTTTTCAGTTGATATTTACGATAGAAAAATGTTATGTTTGGCAAAGAAAAGAAAACGAAAAGGGTGAGGGATATGCCCCTCCTGATGCTACTGGCTGAAATAATTTTCTATGAATTTAAGCGTACATGAAGTAGTCAATCGAAATCAGGATTGCAATTCAACCTAAAACTATAAGGATAAATATTGTAATTAACCGTCCATATCCTGGAATTTGCGCTCGACCTAACAACATTTAAAAATTGAAGGTTAGGGGATCAACCAGCATATAAGGAAAATTTACCGTTGCAAAGTCTATAATACTCAGAAAAAAGTAGGGAGGAGGGGGGACTTCTACAGGCCCGTTTGCCGATTAATTTCATTTTATGATTATACAGTCATGCTCTTGTTATAATGGCCATAGATTTGGATTGAAAAGTGTTATTATAAAAAACTTAAATTTAGTGTTTGGGAAATAATAAATTATTAAAATTTTATGAATACGAATTCTACATGTAAAGAGAATTTGTTGTCTTTGAAAATATTTGCAAAAATTGTGCTCTATTTGGAACATGATTTATTTGCATTTTTCAAGAATGATAAAACAAGTTCTATATTTTTTCCATTTATTATCAAACTGCAGTATCCATTCCCATTTTATTTATGTGTAGCATTGTATGTAAATGTATTTAGTAATTCACAATGTTTTAAAAGTCTTGGTGTGTCATTATGGTCCAACGATTTGAAACTTAAATAAATTTATATTGGGACTCCAATCGATCCACGAGCCAGGTCCGCAACTGATCATGTGTTTTTCCATAGCCAGGATTATTTGAGCAGAGTTTTGTTATATATTTCATTTGGACAAATTTAATTAACAAAACACAAAAGCGCATGTGCATAGAGTATATAAGTATATTCCCCGTTTATCTGGTCCTTTTTATTAAAAATGAAAACATTTATCAAGTAATCGCCATTACGAATGAGGGCAACGCTTACAAGAAATATCTTGTTTTTATTTCGAAGTTTATAACTGAAAATATGAAATATCATGGAAAAAATCATAAAAAAAGTAGGCTACAGATATTCAACCAAAATTGATATCGGATATTTTATAAAGTTGGATACATATGTAAATAGAAATAAAATGTTTTTATGTTTGGCATTAAAAATACGTTGTGTACATCTAAGGTAATCCTCACTTTTTAAATTTAAAAATGTACACATTTATATATATCCAGCCAACTGAATATTTAATTTCCTATTCCGAAATGGGGAAAAAATCTCCTCAAATGATTTTTTTAAAATCAAGATCCTTGTCAGCCGTATTGTACTTTCATCGTTAGGTACTTTTAGTTCGGAGTCGAGTGCATCATACGCAATGGTACTTTTTTTTTACCCCGCACTGTAGCACAAACGTACCGATTCATTCTTGTTACAATTTTTGTCCGCATCACATAATACATCCTTGATCTCGGTCAATATTAGAAAAAACATAGTATTTTCAAAAAGCTTTTAAATACTCTCGCATAGATCAGATGGAAACACTTCATCCGAAATCGGATTGTAAAAAAGCAACTTCCATTCTCGATAACATTCAGCTTAGCATACACAAAGAGATAAAGAGTACAGAAAAACAAGAACACTATGAATATTCTATGTGCATAGTAATGATATGCGCAGCTGTATGCGCAGTAAAATTGTTTGTGTAATTTTTAGTTTCCTCTGCTCGTGCAATTTTCGATTTTTGTTTGTGCATATTAAACCCTTTAATCGTGTAAAAAATTTCGGATTCGTGTATTTTTCGTTATGTTTGTGTAAAAATCTTTTAAACTATGTGCAATTTTTACCGATACGTGCATTTTTATTTTACTCGTGTATATTTTTCTTCTAGCTCGTGTATAAAATAGTGATCGTTGTGCAGAAAATAATTTTGAACCAATCGGCGTGCCATAGAAACCTCGGTGATTTCTAAGGAAGATAGGATGTTATTTGAGCAATCCGGTTCAGGACGTGGCATTAGCATTGACTTAGAGGGCAATATATACACAGTTTGGATGAACAGTGGCATACTTTACCAATAAAAAAATCTTTGGAGTGTTCGTCTAAATGACAGCAATAAATTTGTCATTACATCCACTGGTGTTTCTGTTGCTCTGTTCGAGATAACTTCTGAATCAGATAAATAATTCTACATGATGTACATGTATTAATTTACTTTGAAATATTTAATGTGTATTTTGACGGTTTGTATTGTACTAAGAAAACAAAAACCACATATAGACCTTTTGTATTTTAGGGTTTTTTTAAAGCTTGTCTGTCATAAGCAATATTGAAGAACTATTTTATTTTAATCAATCACGATTATCATAATCTTCATCAGCCACAGTGATCATCAAATACATTCATCATCTATAATATGTCTAAGGTTACTCTAATAGTAGAATAACAATATGTGCATTTAAGGTTAACTTGAAGTGTCGCAAGGGACAATATGCACTGAAAATGTTGCAGCCGGTGTGAAGACGAATAATGACCCCCATCGAATAATGACCGGGGGTCATTTTTCAACGACAAAAAATGACCCCCCACCCGTAGAAAAAACTCATTTTTTGTAGAAAAAGAGTCCTAGGGGTCATTATTTTATATGTTAGTCCTATAAAAAATTGACCCCCATTGAAAAATGACCCCTTTTAAAGTGATACAACATTTATAAGAGGTGAAAGGGAAAACATGCTGTATCTTATAATTGTTCTTCCTTCGAGTAATTCATGCATTTGTTCGAATAGATTTGATATTTGTTCTTCTTAGCACGTAAAAATATAAATAAAACTCTATACCTTTCAATAATACTGAAAGAGGCTCTAGATAAAATATTGAAATGAAGTTAAGCCTTCACACAAGTACTATCATATCATAATTTACTTCGCCATGATTAAAGCAAACTTTAAATGTTGGTAGGGGTATACTTGAAAGAATTGTGGCAAAGTAACAGTTGAAAAATTGTAGAATTATAGTAGATTTTTTTAAGCTTATTTTAGTCCTTCCTTATAGAAAAATAAAGGTAGGGTAATTTTTTTGTTCCTTTTGTTGATAATCGACTTCATCCTAAATAAGTAAGGGTGGGTGGGTATAACACCTAGAAATATGCTCTGTAAAGCTTTGGGCTAGTGTAAAATAGACATTCCAATGCAAAAACTATACATGTAGACATAATCTTTGAATTTAGCACACAGTATTCATTACATTTCTTAATTCTTGTTTTACTCCACCCTTTAACTCAGTTCTGAGTATATTTTTCAGAGAATTTAATATGAAAATCAGAACAAATATTTTCATTTTTTGTAACGTCTTCTTTATACTGTATCATAATATGAAAAGTTAATTGAAGACCATTTCTTTTTATGTCCCTGTAATCGAAGATTCGGGGGTATATACTCCCCGTAGTTTTATCGTGTCCGTCTGTACTTCTGTCTGTCTATCTGGAGGTCTGTTTGCCTTTTCATTTATTGGAGCTATGACTTTCATATTTAATATGGTATTCCTTTTTACAAGACCTTACTTTGGGTACCACCAAATTTGACCTTTTGACCTTTACCTTGGAGTTTGTTGTCCCATTTTACACAAAAATTCCAAATTTTTACTTTGGCCGTAACTTTTAAAGGGTAGATACTAGTACGCTCATACTTCACATATGTATTTTTTTGGCATGACCTTTCATTGGATACTAAAAACTTTGACCTTTTGACCTTGACCTTGGAGATCTCCGTACTTATGAAAAAAACTTTAACCTTGGCCATAACTTTTGAACGATTAGGGCTAGGGTTTTCATACTTCACATATGTAATCCTTGTTACATTAAACTTTTCTTAAGAAACCATAAACTTTCACCCTTTGACCTTTGAGTTTGACCTACCTCTCAAAAACTTATCCTAAGCCATTACTTTTGAACAAGTGGTGCTAGGGCTTTCCTATTTTGCAATTGTATTTCTCGTTTGGGTACCAATATATTTAAATTGCATTTAAGAAAAGTTTAATCTTCGCTATGTTGCCATACAGGGGCATAGCTGTTTCACGAACACATCGTTTTATACATAAGAGGAGTTGCGGATATGAGATGGAAACCCCAAAGCGTAACAAACGGACGGACGGACATCCCGCGATCAATATATACCCTCCCGCTTTTCAAGCGGAAGATATAATAATATATAATACTGCTGATTTTTCTGTCAGTACGATGATTTCCACCATCGAAAAACAGTGTTTACCTTACCCTAAAGGCTCGATAAATCTTTTACTCCTTTAGATTCTGAATCATCGCATTGACCTTAAGATATACATGTAGCTATAATTGTATAATGTTATGAGATCAACATATCACCAGTTTATTCCCAATCGGCTCAGGTGAGCATTTTGGCCAATATGCTTCTTTATCTAATTTTTTTGCCCTCTAAATATTTCAGCTTTAATCCACAGGGAGTCATTTTTCTACGGGGGTCATTTTTCTTCACGTGGGTTCTGCAAATTTTTAGGGTTGGTGACACTTTTTCTCCGGGCAAAAGGTCATTTTTCGACGTCGAATAATGACCGGGGGTCATTTTTCGCTGTCGAAAAATGACCCCTGGTCATTATTCGATGGGGGTCCTTATTCGTCTTTACACCGGCAACAACTTATATAAATGTACGACAATATGTGCTATGAAAGTATAGATGCACATTGTCGCTGGTGACTACAGGTCTGTTGGATTTAAAACAATAAAGTTCTTTTGCAAAATTTTAACTGCGGACAACGATGCGCTAATTTGTGAACACCGCTTATTCATCTATGATACAATATTTACATCTACTGAACAATTTCTCTTTTATTTCTTAAGAAAAACCATTGCCGGAAATCATTTCATGAACAACACTAGGCATACCACCTGTACAGATTTCTTGATCAGCGGCTTTTCCATAAATTCCATAAATGAAACGTACTAAGACGCACATACATGTATTAATGATAAAATTATTAATTAATCTTTTTAAATCGATTATGTATTTTTAATTTTCTGCTATAGCTGCGACATTCATTCCCATAACAACCAAAGAAAGCTTTTTATTGTTCAAATGATCGGCGCGGACGTACATGTACGTAGCGCAATTCATGGCTACGTAATAAACTTCATACCAAGTGATTGCGCTAAATTTCAAATACGAGCGTACTAGTACAAATGTACGTTAATTTATGTACAGTTCTTAAAAATAAAGAATACATTATTGGCCAACTCAATTTTATGTTTCTTTTTCATGTCGTCTTGCGTCAAGTGGATTTCTATGAAAAATTAATTTAAGAATCTCAAAATGTTATTTCAAAAATAGAACTCTTGCATGTTCATCAACAAAGGTCCATTCTCTCTCTTCTTAAATGCGTATAAGCAGAGAATATTTGTGAACAAAAATGTCAAGAGATATTGGTATAATGATTAAATATTCTATTAGAAATTACTTTGTGAAGAAGAATAAGTTTTTTAAAAACTTTCTGTATTGTTAAAATACAGACACAATACAAACATCGCTCACATATAACTCTACTCCACTCGGAATTATACTTTACACCTACTAAACAAACTTTATCAAACAACATAACCGTGATATACCAGAGTAGATCATAAGGTACTCTAAATACAATGATATGAGTCGACATGTGATCGGGGCGTCACAATTTATCTTTCTAGATTGAAAATGGCCGCTTTTTCGGAGGGTGGTACCATTTTATGTGATCTATTGAAATGCTCGATATGTTTGGAAGTTTACAAGAAGCCAAAATGTTTACCGTGTTTGCATTCATTTTGTGAAACCTGTTTAGAGGCTTATGTAAATGGTGACAATGAAGATAAAACTTCAAACAGTGAAAATTTCAAAACAAAAGTAGGTGCATCATCAGAACAAATTCATGAAGATATTATCACTTCAGAGCAATCTAAAATTCATTGTCCCAATTGCAGAAGGGTGTTTATGATTGAAAATAGCTCGTCAAAAACTACATGGCTGAAAAGTTTACCGGACAATTTCTTCATAGCAAACTTGATAGACAGGCATTCAATTCAAACTGAAAGTAAAACTTGTGATCCGTGTGCATCTGACGGAAAACAAGAGCCAGCGTCAACTTGGTGTGTAAACTGCACTGAAGCGCTGTGCAAGCAATGTAAAAACGATCACCATAAATTCAAATCACTCCGCGACCATTCTCTTCTTGATCTGCACTTGGTCAAGACCAGGAAAAACGCGCCATTAAATGGATTTATTCCATGTCCAGACCATTCATCTTCACAAGCACAAGTGTTTTGTGTTGATCATCATGCAGCATGCTGCACTTTATGCGCTACTATTCGTCACAGAAAGTGTTCCGATATATTAACATTAGAAGAAGCTGCAAAAGATGTTAAAAATGAAAAGGTTACGCAAGAATTATAAGTGCAAAATTAGATGAATTGGCCGAAGATATACGAATGAAGATTTCCAGCAGAAAAAAGCGTCAACAAAAATTGCAGACATCGAAAGAATCTATAGTACAGGAGGTAGACACATTGACAGATGGAATGATCAGTCATCTGGAAACCCTGAAAACTTCATTTAAACAGGGACTTCAAAAATATGAACAAAATGTGACTGAAACTCTTGAGAGTGAAATTTCAAAACTTTCCAATCTCTTATCAAGAGTCATGTATCAAAAACAATTACTAACTGCTTCAGTTGAAAAAGGGTCAAATGAAGAATGCTTAGTAGAAAGAGAAAACATATTGAAATCAGAAGGAGAAATAAAAAATGAGTGTAGTGTATTCATTGCAGAAAAATCTACTGGAAAACTATCATTCCATGCAGATTCTAGCATTTTGAACTTGAAGTCTAAATTAACAACAATGGGGCATTATGTTGAAGAGAAAATGTATTGCTTTAGAAAGGGAAAGGTTAATTAACTTCATAAAGAAGACGTCTGTGGTGGTATCTGTAATGCTGTCTTCAGTACATGCAGTAGTCAAGGTAATATCGTAATAACTGATTACAACAAAAACAGTCTTCATTTGTGATTTTTCTTTGAAATGCAAATCTACAGTGTCGGTATTTGGAAATCCATGGGATATAACGATAAGTAAAGATGATCGTATGTATGTTTCCTTACCTAATGAGATGGAAATTATTGAGGTGGATATAGAAACCAGCACTGTCAGAAAAATATTTTCAACATCAATTGAATGTTGGGGGTTGTACTGGATGAATGATAATTTCTTCATCACTAGTGGCAACATTATTCAAAGATATTCTAGTGTCGGCTTGAAAACAGACGAAGTACAGACGTCCAGCACCTGGATGATATCTGGAAGACAAGATTCGGAGAGTATTCTGTATTCTAAAAATGATGAACTGATGGAAATCTCGGTGAGTTCTAAGGAAGAGAAGAAGTTATTTAAACGATCCGGTTCAGAACTACGCGGCATTAGTACGGACTTTGATGGCAATGTATACACAGTTGGGAGGGATAGCTACAAACTTTACCAGTTATCTGAAGATGGAAAATTAAATCGAGAGGTTAACAGACCTTCGCTGTTTTTGTCAAGTACTTCTTATAATAAATTTTGTTTTGAGGATTTTAAGAAATAGATTCAAGTTCCATTATCTGTTTGAATATTAAAAAAACGTGGATAACTCCAATTACTGATATTTTTTAAAGAAATGGTAAGTCATTTGTACACGCTGTCGTTTTCACTCATTTTTCAAAATATAGGGTGATCTTTGAGTACTAAGCTTTTTTACTGTCAAACGTTTCTTTAAAAAGGTGTAAACTACCCCTGATGTGATGTCTATGAAGTTTGCTATGTGTCTTAAAGTCAATCCTACATCATCAAGTATTATTTGTTGAAATTTGGCAAACAGTACATAAGTAGTTATAATTTTTTGTTGGCAAGGACGGTACCCATTTTTGATGCCCACTATATAATTTTTAACATTGAAATCCACCTGCTCACGTGTCTATAAAACAGGCATTAGTTGCTGTAAATGTCACATATTTCAGTGAATATTTCTTTGGGATTTTTAACAAGTTTTACAGCAGCTTTGATAAAGCTTTTATTTCCACTCTAGTTTACCGATTCTTTACCATTCATTTATAATGCAGTGTCTCGAAAAGCCCTTGTTTCCCAGCTCCTCACAATGAAACTATGTGATGAAATGTGGTCACATAAACTGTTATAAATTCATTAAAGATTTAGTTATGAGAGAAAGTCAAGTTTAATGTCATATGATATCTCTATGGTATGTCATACAGTTCAGGACATTATTCATTGAACAACCCTCGTAAATCAAGAAACAACACACTTTTTACAATGGGGGACACTGTAGCTCTCTGTTCAGTCAAAATATTTTTTTCGTGGATCTACAGTTCCACAGCTAGTTAAAGTTGTGATAAAAGAATCTCCCATGGCTTAATGTTGGATTTCATTTTTCTCAAACTCGTGTTTTCTGCCTCTGCAGAATGATCGGATAAAGCTGTTAACAGAATCAACGAATACATTATTAATTAATTTATTTAAAAATTTATTTTTCTCTTGAAACATAATTCAGAGAACATTTCATAACATCTTCTTATTAAATAACATTATAAACAAAACAAGCATTATTTTGTATTCCCTACACATAACAAGTATTGGCAGATGTAGAAATGATAGATCTCGATACATATTTGAACATTTGGTTTTAAGCATTGCACAATCATTGAAGATGACTTTTTTTAAACCTGGGCTGTTCATGCATAAAAATAAAATAACATTGATTATATCCCATGTTAAATCAAACATATTAAAGAGAAATCCATCTAAAATCCCACCATTTTCACCTCAATCCCTTTTTAGCAGCTTGTAATATATGGTTCTCAAGCTTGTCTGTCAAAAAATAAAAATAAAAAAACTAAAGAAAAATGAAGAAAAGTAATTCTTTTTTATACCACATGTATTTTTTACCATTTCATGTAAGCATGTTAAGTAGTGATACTTAAAAAAATACATTCTTTAAGTTAGAATTTCTGGAACTTCATTGATTAAAAATGTACTAGACTGTCCTATTGTACTGGAATATGGATTTTACCTGTACCTACGAGTATAATACATTTTAAAGGACACTAAAATAAGAGAGTACTTACATATCTTATGCTTTCCTTTGATGGGGAATTTCACAACCAGTTCTTGAGGGTTTTCACAAATGAACACAAAAGGAGATACTGATTCACCATCTGGAAACTACAGTGAAAAATCATTTGTCAACCGAGATCATAATACAGTAAAACTCACTTATAACAATGTCATTGGCACCTATGAAATTAGTTCAAATTATTTCGCTATATCTGTAATTCGTTATATCCGTATAAGATATTCATTAAATTTATATAGCTGGGGATCCAAGATAACTTTGCTATATCTGTAAATTCGCAATATCTGTGTTCGTACTAAGCACGTTTTACTGTGTACATGTACATCACTTATTTTTAAAATATATCTTCATATCAATGTACAAGATCTCAAGCTTTGCCGAGCTCTGAATCTTTGAACAAACTTTAAGGAATATTTTTTTATTGCACTTATCAATGTCCAAATATTTATAAAATTAAAATTGAACATTGCAGTACTGCTCTACAAATTTTGAGTTTAACTTCATGATTAATAACATCTTACAAAACAATCGTATGAAACATAATCTTTATAACCCTAATTGGTCCTCACCTTTTCCCTGTATTGATCTTGTGGTAGACAGTCCATTAAATCCACACATCCTAATAAACAACCCACTGGGTAGTGTGTGGGACACTGGAGATTGGGATCTGAAACACAGAGTTCATATTTTGTATACAATGTACATGTAGTTAAGCTTGGACTTTCAGTAAAGCATGGCATTCTCAACATTAAACAATTAGCTTCTGAAATTCGCACAACTTTCCTTCACTGTTGAAATATACATGGGATAGAAATTCGGCCAAATGCTAACTAGTGTAGCAAATAGCCGATTAAAAGTTCTTGCACCGCACAGTCGCGGGGTTTAAGTCTTCTCACTGCTGTCAGCAACAATTAAAGTCCCTGATGCTATTAAGTTCTTCACCAATGAGAATCTATTTGCCATTTTACAGACACTAATTACATTCACTCAGAATGCCACGCCTTACTGAAAGTCCAAGCTTACCTGAGAACTGTTCTATCTCCTTTTGCCATTTTTTTGTTTTTTGGAATAAAAGAACATTTTTTTTTTCCTTCTGAAATTTACCTCCATAGTTCTTGAAATTTTGCTTTAAAAAAACATCTTTTTTCTTCTTTTTTGTAACTCATACAATAATCTAAAGAATCTTACAATAAATTTCTTGTAATAACCATACTAACTCAAATATTAGCACTTTGTGATGAGCAAGTAGAAAGTAATTTTACTGAATACTAGTATTCTCTTTTTCATATGGTAATATAAACACGAATTGGACCTTTATACAGGTATTTAAAAGACTCACCTTTATACAGGTATCTATAAGACTCACCTTTATACAGGTATCTGTAGGTCTGCTCCACATCAGCCACTTCCTGCGGTGATGGAGCCTTGGCGGTGGCTGCTATCCACAGTCTACCACGGTGGGCCGTGTACCACGTTCTACCCTCATGACTGATAACAAAAATAGATTAACTTTGTTGATCTGGTACAGTGTATTGATATTTTTTTGTATAACAAAGAGTCTGTACCATACAGTGTCCTTTGGATTGGCATGAAATGACTAAATGAATCATTTTAATACTATTAAATTTTGTCAAGTATATTAATTTTCCTCTTCGAAGTCTAATGCATTTATGGTCAACTATTGTTACCTTGAACTGGATGAAAGCTACAAAAAACTTCTTGATCAACAAGGATTCAAAATAATGAAGTTCAACTACAGGGTATATATACCGTAATTAGGGGAATACAATACGCACTTTTTTTCTAAAATAAATTTCTGTGAGAAAGGGATGCGTATTTTACATCACAATGGGATTTTAACAAGTTTTTCTTTCAGGTGAAACACGGCTATCATACGTACATACTGTAGTATTACCTAGAGATATATGCAATTTCTTTTGTTAATTGCCATATTTTAAACTTCGGAAAGTTATTGTTGGAAGGTATGCTTCTTAAAAATGTCACTTTCATAATCTTTTTATGCCCAAATAACATGAAAAAGTAAGTTAAAAGTAATTTGAGCTGCATGTTGATTGTCTCCGAGCAGGCCGCCATTACCGATGTTATTTTTAGACGTTCACTCATAGCTATGTCACGTGCTTCCGGAATGATAGTGCACATGCACCTTATCTGCCAGACAAAGTAATAAATCTTTTTTTAATGAAATACAATAAAATAAATATTAATTTTAGGTTTGAAATAACTCAGTGATAATCTGCAACAATATTAACACCCCTCCATACGTCCCAACGAAAGGAAGCCAATGTTGTGACACACGTGCGCTGGTCAAATGATAATTACCTATCAACACCCCTCGGGGCAATTAATTGTCTACCGACTCCAAAGCAATGTTTTTACAGTTAGAGCACTGATTATTTACTGCCATGTTAATTGCTGTGATTATTTTCTTTGTTAAAATTGGGGGTCGGTTTATGACCTTTCGTATGTGTGAGCATGGTGAGCATGTGTTGATTACGGCACTTAAACAATTAAACACTTGTTAATTGTAATTTTACCTTATCTTATACTTATCGGCTTCTTGTTTAAATCATTGAGAGTTGAGAAATGAAATATAAATTATGCTAAAACTTTTAATAAAAGTGGTATCATTTAGAAAATAAGATATCCGCGAAGATTAAGAAGAGGAAAATCGTAGTCTTCTTAAAGAAATAAATACTTTGATGTTTCAATTTCGTTTCCTGTTAAAATATTGTAAGATAATTTTAAGCATGATTATCTAGAACCAAAATTAAACATGACAACTGATAAAACTTTTGACAATATCTCTTGCTTTGTTGAAATAAAATTATTTCATCTAAGAATATGGCGACGCATAATTTCAAAATCACCGTAACTATTCTTTTAAAAAATCTGTTAATACTTTTACGCAACATTATCTTGTGCTTTGTTGAAATAAATGAATAAATAATTTTCTCCAGATTGCCGCGATACGGAATGTCAGGATTAAGAGAAAGTTATAAAGTGTGTATCTTAAAAAAAGTGTGTTCAGTAAATTTTTGACACCTAATCCTCGCGCCGATTTTTGTAACAAATTACCGTGATTTTCATAGTTCAG
Source organism: Saccostrea cuccullata (assembly GCF_032062105.1). Classification (NCBI taxonomy): domain Eukaryota; kingdom Metazoa; phylum Mollusca; class Bivalvia; order Ostreida; family Ostreidae; genus Saccostrea; species Saccostrea cuccullata. The sequence continues at coordinate 400,228 of NW_026933195.1, read as the reverse complement.
AACATCGCTTGGTAAATTTTTCTGTTGCGTATAATACATCCGAACTGCGTTTTTTCCCCCGTTTCAGACTCAAAAAGGGGGGTGCGTATTTTACATCAATGCGTATTATACTCGGCCAAATACGGTAAATATTGTTTATAATGATATAGACTGGTGGTTACCATTTGATGCCTTTGACCAGCAGTGATATTGTATATATAAATATTGTTTATAATGATATAGACTGGTGGTTACCATTTGATGCCTTTGACCAGCAGTGATATTGTATATATAAATATTGTTTATAATGATATAGACTGGTGGTTACCATTTGATGCCCTTGACTAGCAGTGATATTTTTTATAATGGTATAGACTGGTGGTTACCATTTGATGCCCTTGACCAGCAGTGAGGCCCAGGGTTGGTGCATGCTCAGACACACGCCCTCGTCGGACATCTCCTGTAACTCCCTGTCCTGCAGTCTGAGCCCCTCCCTCCTTAAATCCCCCTCCTTTCTGTGGGGTCTCTCTACAGTATGGTCCTCTGAACCGGTTGGTATAAACTGAAAAGCAGAGTGACATCAAATCAAAATTAAGATACATTGAACTTGGCCAAGTGCTTTCTTTATCTAAATTTCAAAACTTTTCTGGAAAATTTTCGTAAATTCTTTAAAAAAAAAAAAATTAGATACTTCAGGAGAGAAACCTAGTCAAAAAAGGATCTTTTTTAATAAGAGCAGAATCTTGTTCATTTCTTCACAATATTGGAAAGCCCTTCAAGCCCTTATCCCAAACTTTTATATAAGAGCTTACTAAACAACTGTTTATACACCAATCAGGAGGACTACAACTAGCTAAAAGGGACATTAAACCTACCTTAGGACATGGCACATTAATGGTGGGATTAACTAGGTCGGGAAGATCTTCTTGCGATGGCGGAGGAACTTTCTTTTTCACACCAAAGTGGATTTCCTGGATGACATCATCATTGACGTCATACATATTCATTCCAGCTGAATCGTTCTCCTCTATCACGCGACGGCCTGCGAAGTCTAGCGTCACTTTCCTGTCCTTCCGTGATGCATGTCGCTGGGCCCTTAATTCTTCCTCTCTCTTCTTTAATTTTGACCTCTCTGCATTACTCAACCAGCGATTGTCCGTCGAGAAATAGTCCGACTCATCGTCTATAACTTGTGTTCTTCTGACACTGTTTGATAAAAAAAATTGTTGTAAACCGAAGTCTTTAAACAAAAAATCTCACTGCAGTGCCTGGTATTCCAATCTTTGAAATAAATCTTTATACTCGTTAAGTCATTACAAACAAGAGATGTTTGTAAAACACTTATGCCCCCCCCCCCCCAAAACTGGAATTTTTCTATGTCCAAAAGGGTATAACTCTGTGAGAAATTGCACGATTGTACCCAAAACAAAACTTGACCTAGATATTTGTCTGATATATCTGTAACAGTATACTAAATTTCATTTCAGTATGTGCAACCTCTGCGAAGAAAATGAACGGAAACTGCAAATAATACGAATTTTTCTAAGTCCAAAGGGCATAACTCTGTCAAAAATGGTGCAATCATATCCAAAATAAAATTTGACCTCGACATTCATCTGACATATCTGTATACCAAATTTCATTTCAGTATGTGCAATGGTTGTGAAGAAAATGAACGGAAACTAAGTGGACTGACAGACAGCAGCCAAGCAATTATGCCCTCCCTTCTTTCCATGTAAAATTTTACAATTTGAACAGAAAAACCTTGTTTTGTCAAACTCCAGTAATTTGTTTTTGTGTTGTATGGCTTTTTCATAGTCATCCCTGCTCTTGTCTTTCATCAGTCTCTCTCGTAACTGCTCGCTCTTCTTAGATCCACGAGCCAACACTTCCTGTTCTTCTTTTGTACAAACCTGACAAAATTTCTACATTTATTTCTCTCTAAACACTAAATACATTATTTTTCCTATGTATGCATGTATAAATTTAACCCTGGAATTTACTATTTAGCATTGGATTTTCTGGAATGTAACTTGGCTATATAAATGTATGTTTTGCTTTTTTCCCATGAAATAAGATCTCTTTAAATCTTAAATTCATTGGAAATTTTGCAAATAAAATTTTTAAAGTTCCCACACCCCACCATTGCTTACCAGCTTGCCGCAGAATAAACATGGACCAGACCCTTCCTGCTCACAAACAATTCGCCCACAATGGACACAGTTGGAGATAAGCTTATGTTTTGTGGCTTGACATTCACATGGGTGACGTCCTATACATAACAGAAGCACGAGTTTACATCATGAAGAACGTTCTGTATTTTGTGATGAACAATGCCTCTTTAAAAGAACATTGCAACACATTTATAAAATTTAGTTGGGTTGGGGTATTTTTCATGTTTAGTTTGAAAGCTAGGAAACCTCATGCCTACCTGCTAGTTTTATCACAGACTTAGCTTGTCCTTCCTGACTGAACAGTGGAATAAACTTTGTCTTCTTTGTCTCCTGCTGTGGCTAAGGATATAGTTAACATTTTTAAAATTATGAAGACTGCATGTGTACCAGTGTATTCTTAATTTTTGGCAAAACTTTATATCAACATAAAATCTAGCTTTTTTTTTTATCTTTTGATGACAATATTGTCAAATTTTATCATAACATAATTTATTTCACATGCAAACCTCAAAGCAAAAGTTCAGTTTGATGATTTTTGCTATATCATAAATCTATAACACACCTGTTCTGCCTTGGCAGGTTCGTTCTGTTTTCCTGTTGACTGACTGCTCTTTGAGGACTTGTTTGATTTTTTTCCACTGATATACACCTCCTCCTGATCAGATTTACGATAAACCTAGAAAAAAAAAATTTACATTAATTTATAATGTATATGTATATGGATGGTTTAACTTTACATCATTCTTTTAGTGTAGAACTCTATACAAATCCATTTAGTTATGGTGAAGAAAGTATTGACAATACAAAAAAGGGGGTACAAAAAAAAAATTAAAGAACAGCAAAATATGCAAAAAAAATAAGGGAATAAGTGTCTTTTCATAGTTATAAAGTTTGCGACTTTTATCATGGTTATTGTGAATGCTGATTTAACAGCGCAAACTAAGTTTTACAAGGGACATTTTTACTTCCAGTATAGTGCAATAGCTATTCAACATGCCTTTTACAAAACAGTAACCAGTTGCATTAGAATTTTAAATTGAGATTTTTTTTGTGTTTTTTTTTTAAATTTTTAAAAGAAATTTCTGCTTGTAAATGCATTTTTTTCATATACAAAACCAATGTCTATTTTTCTATCAAAAAATATCATAATCATGATTCGTTTTATTGTTTACTCAAAATTATTTTAGGCCAATGTCAGAAGTTTTTCAGCAGTAAATATAAACATAGCACTCACTGTGATGTTGTCTGGCTGTTTTTCCTGAGGTTTCCATTTCTGTATTAATTGACTGATGAAGGTCGTGACCCGGGGATCAGATCCATCTAACAGTTCCAGCATGTACGCCTGAATCTCTGTCGCATCCCCAATACTCAATATATACCTACAAGCAAACATTCTATAAATATACCGGGGTATGCATTTTTTTCTTTGTGGTTATTAAGTTATTTGAAATTCCTTAGTATTTTTCAAAAATACTTAAAATTAAATCAAACATTTAAGAGAAGTCTCTTTATTTTATAATTACAATGCAATATAATTTTTTTTTCTCATAAAAGTTTACAATTAATTCATGCTTTGCTTTCAAACCTACAAAAGGTAACTAACTTGTGGATGGGCCATAAAACTTGGACTTCTGGAAATTCCAGACCAAAAGCTCTAGGGCTATAAAACTTTGATGAGCTCACTTTTGATCTGTCTCGTTTTTACAAAAGGAATATATGGTGGAAAAGTGAGAATGAGATCAAAAGTAAGCTCATTTACACTTTATGACCTCGGGGCCAGGTTCACAGGAGGAGTAGGAGGATTGCATATGCCTTGCACACATTTTTAGTGGTTGGCATCATTAAAGAGGTGATATAATCATTTTTCAAAGGATGTACATATTTTTTAAATAGTTCATCAATACAGGTCCGATAGTTATGAGATTATTTTAAAAAAAAATATTGAAACAGTATAAATGACACATTTACAATATGAGACATGAATCATTATATTTATGGCATGTTAAGATTTAGTACTCTAGTTCTTATTGCCTCTTTTTCCATTCAGACAAGTAACATTACATTTGTAATTTTTTTTTACTTGATTTTTTTTTTACCATTACAACAATTTTTTAAACAACTTTCAAATTAAAATATTGTATTGATCACTGTTGATTAAAATTTAACTTTTAGTACTTTATAATTTATACTCATTGAGTTTCTTAACAATAACAAATTCTTTTGACACTTTAAAAAAAATATATATTTATTTGCCTTTGTTTTTCCTTTTCAGCTTTCTAACACATCAAGCAAACCGAAAACGCCCATTCTTTTCCTACTATTGAAGATCAAAAGTGAAAGTAATGAAAAAAAATACCTTCACTGTTGACATGTTTAGCCTTGAGATTAGAATATTTACTAATTTTATTTCTTTTTCTTCATGATAACAAATAAGATAGACGTATAATTAATGTATTCATTACTAATTCACTCATTTAAGGATCTGTTTTACTTTATTAGAAACTCAGTAATCTCATACAGCTGTCATATATGTATGTTTACATCCAATAAACCCAAAAGTTAATGAAGATGTGTTTGTTTACATATTGAAGCAATGGGTCTTGATTCAAAACAAATGTTCTTGATATCATTTTCACTGTCAAGCTCTTATTAATAAGATGCTGACTCAGCCAAGTGAAAACAGCTGGAGATTGCACAACAACATGTATCAATGTGTAATTTCCTGTCGTAACACACAATAATTTTAGTTCAAAGTGTATAAAAATTAAAGCATTGACAGTTTCTAATCTTCTTTCATACAACATACTTGGCATTATCCTCTGAAGCCGGCAAACCAAGCTTTGATAGTTCATCACACATCCATCGCTCCACTGAAGTCGCCATTTTAAGATTATAATGTATGAACCAAACTCGTCTTCATTTTTCCGGATATTGAATTTTATTACGTGATGCCAGGGACCTATATGGGAAAAGACCACTAATTATTTTCCCATAGAACTCCATACAAACCTTAGGCCCTCTCAGTACTTTACTATGACAATTTCAGAAAAATCTTTAGCATCATTTCAAACTTTGTTCTAAGCCCTAACAAAAAATACTGAAAAAAATATATGGTCCCATTGCGTTTATAGGTCAAAATTGCAGTTATTTTCAACTTATAGAGATTCGCAGTAAATAACACGCGACATAAAAAATCAACCCCCACTCCTAAAATCTTCCCTGGTATTTCCATAGTTTCTGTAATATTCCCTCGTCCTATCATTTATTTCAAAGGTCATTAATTTTACTTGAAAATGAAAACAATTAAATACCTGATTTCAGCCAATGGCGTAACGCCTACCCATTCAGTATTCTGTTTAATGTTCCATAACAAACAAAGCCATGTGTTCATCCGGGGATTTGGTGCTCTCATTCCTATATACTAACGGGATAGGCAACTACCGCAAATCTCGCGATATCTCGTAAGTCGCGGGATTTCGTAAGTCAACTTTAATTAACTATATTTCTAACGCTATCGCATATTTGAGATCAAATCCTTTAATTATCTGTCAAAAAATCATTCAAGATTTGTTTTAATCATGTATTATACTCCTTATTTAAGTAGTAATTTTGTTTTATGCAAAATCAGCACATGCCCCGATCGGCCATATTTCCGAGAAATCGCCGATTTCGGTCTTTGTTTTCTTTATATTTAAATTATATTATTATTATCATTTAAAATTTATTAATAAATCAATTCCAATACATAAAAGGAATAATTGATAATAATCAGAAAACACTCTGTTTACTGGGAATAAATGTTAATTGAAAAATTCGTAGTGTCTTGCGTGATGTTTTGGGTATAAAAACATGGCGATGAAGGAGTTGCCTATCCCTTTAGTATATAGGTCCCTGGTGATGCGTAAAAGGGTCAATATAAAAAAAGCAGCTATACGTGTCACTTCTTTGTAAAATCCTATTTCTTATTTTCTCGCTATTTTGGATTGTTGCTTTACAATGTATGACATCTATACTTTCTACTTACTAATAGAAATTTTCACATAATTAATTTCATTTAAGTCAATAGATGATTTTTATCACACCAATCAGCCAAATTCAGCTGTCAATGGAATTTTTCTCTTCAAATAAGGATAAATATGCCAAAAACTGTATGAATTTTTTTCAGAAAAATCATGTATGCATAAAGTAAATGTTAAATAGAATATATATTGGAATAAAAAAATATTAACCCCATCTTCCATTTAACTGATACAGCATTAAATATGACTGTACAAGAAATTTGTGTCACTGGTGTTACTACAGTGTATTTTTGTTTTTGCCACACAAGAGTTATCATTCCTGATAAGAGAATATAAACAGTCCTAAGTCATATTACATCACTTCTAACCAAAAACAACAGAAAAAGTTCTTTGATATTCATGATCAGAACATATTGCTGGACTTCAGAAGTAAAAAAGTACACTAGTATACAGACTTTTTTTGTCAGTGGTGTTTCCATCGTTATTTCAAAACAATTTTAGATATTCATTGAACTCTTTTACGTAAGATGTTCTTTAGGTGAACTGATAGCAATATGAACAAAACTTTTACTTTATCCAGGGTAGATAAGAGATACCAGATCATTTTATGACTAATACGTCATTGGTGTTACTGTCATTGGCATTACTTACCAGAGTTTAACACCAATGACAGGAATGGTTACACCATTGACAATACAAGTACTTTTGGAGGCAAAATATATTCTTCTTACTTAGAAAAGTTATTTATTTGTATTCTACTTTGCAAACCTAATTTATGGTGTTTGAAAGTATTCTGATTTATTTTCCAATAGATATTTTTTTCCCACTCACAGATTTTTCAAATATATGGTAATCCCAATGACAACTTCAGATCATATACATGTAACACCAATGACAAACATTTTTTTATGCTCAGAAAATATATTTTCCCTTCTGAAAAATTCACAGGCCAAGTATGAATGTCAGAGGTTATCACCTAAGTAAAGTAAAATTAGTTAAGTTAAACTTAGTTTGTTTAAATCTCTCTACAAATAGTTACCTTTTTATGGTAACACCAATGACTTGTGAAGTAACACCAGTGACAAGAGATTTTGATTTATACATTTTATCCACTAGTTCTTTAATGAAGAATATGGGATTTAAAACGTTATATCCGACACAGTTGAGATCCTTTTACCCTACCCACATTATTTTTTTTTCAAACCAATGATAAACCAATACTGTATTTCTTTCAGCTTTTACCATGCATTTATATACAATATACATGTGGGGCTTTATTGAAGAAAAGTATAAGAAAAAATTAACGTTTGCAACAGGGGGTTTTCTCCTTTATATTTTTTTTAAAGTTATCTACATATCTACATAAATCACATAGTCTTTAAATGATTAAATGACAGTACACCTCATGTAGCTCTGTATTATGCTATGGTCACAATGGGATAAGTCTCAGTCACTGGTGTTACCAGATTTCTTTTTGTTATAAGATCATTTTAAGTATGAAATCCCAGAAACTTATTTCATTTCTGTATGTTAGTCATGCAGTGTATTCTGTCTTTCACATAAAATTTCATGTTGTATTATGTTAAATTGCTAGTTTTTAAGTGCTAAGTCATTGGTATTGCTGATTTCGATCATTGGTGTTACGGTTGAGTCAGTGGAGTAACCAACCTAAAAGGTGTTATTTTTCCCTTTTAATAAGTTTAAATGTAAGAGATAACTTTATATTACCTAATTTTCTCATTGAAAAAAATCATTAACTATTTTATTTTGATTTATACACACATGGCACCACATTTACAGCATAGTAGCGTGTGTCTTTTTATTTTTGTCTCACGTCAATGTACAAATATGATTGAAAACTTAATTTTCATCACTGGACAATGAAACTTTTGGACTCATCAGTAAATTTGAATAATACTAGTAAATGTTTATCATAGCTTGCATTCATAAGTTTTTCACTTGATTCTATACAACAAAATTTTATAAGGTAACACCAATGACAGAAAAACACAGTTTGATAATATTTACGAGAACATTCTGGAAAAAAATAGCTTCCCTACTGTTTGCTAAATGTTGTTTTCCCAAAATATTGTGCAGCTTTATCAATTTAGATACAAAAAAGAAACGGAAATATTTAATTGAATTTTCACATGAACCATTTAGCTGCTTTTTTTTGTATTGACCCAATTTAAGCGTTTCGCTAGCCAAGGAGTGGCGGATGCAGGGATCTTGAAAAAAGGGGGAGGGGTAGGGGGCCCACAGCCAATCAAAAATGACTTATTAAAGAATCAAGTGCCTGTTATACAGTATATTACATGTGTATATCAATTTGTTTCAATGGTTTAATTCTAAGGGAAGAAGGGTGAGGGCATAAACGCATCTGCAGAAGTCGAAAGTGGAAAAATGGTTCTGAAAATTTAATAGATCACATATTCGCTAGCTATGAGTTCTGATACGCTACTCTCCTCATAGGAGTAGCATATCCAGGATTTTTTTCCGGGGGTGGGGTTTAAATGGTCCACCCCAATCAGAAGAAAAATTAAATTACCAGTACCTAGAAATTTCAAGGATTGACACGTAACAATGTAAACTTCTTTCTTAGACGTGAAGCATCTTTCTTTGTGGCATGGGATGGTGTTGCTTCCAACAACCCTTAATATCTCTGACTTCTCTTTCCGATCTCTCCAACTAAATACGGGTCCACGTTCTCGGAAAGGGGGGGGGGTTCAGAGTAAGACTCCTCTTTCTCTTACACGAACAATTCAGGGACGTAGCAACCGGGGGGGGGGGGGGGGGGGCTGGCCCCCCACTTTTTTTGCCAACAATACTTTTACTATTGAAAATGTTCATTGAAAGGCTGGTTGCCCCCCCCCCCCACTTTATACTAAAGTAAAAGGTATATGAAGGAAATATAGTATTGTAAGCTTTAAAAAATGGATATTGAAAGGAATTGGTAGAGAAAAAGTTTGCCTCTAACCCCCCCCCCCCCCCCCCCCCCCCCGCACGAAATAGGATTTTTTGACTTTGGGCAATTTTCTTTTTTTTTTCTTTTTTTTTTTTTTGCTTAATTTTTCAGGTAAGTAAATAAAAATTTCAGTGACTGCCCCCCCCCCACTTTTAAAATCGATGCTACGTGCCTGCAATTAACCTTTGGGGCACCTTGCTTGAAAACAACATGCCTTTCCAATATATGGAAGAAAATGTAACTGCTAGAGGGACAACGTCTAGCCAGGGACCTATGGAGTATATAGGTCCCTTGGTCTAGGACAGCTAGGTAAAGTACGTGCATGTCCAGAAAAAATGAAGCTTTTCTTAAATCAGAAATCAAGATGGCACAGACAGATGTGAAATTCTGCAAAAGAGTATGCGGAGTGAATGCAAATCAACCAATGAAATACAGAATGTACAGAGGTCAACACGGAATTGATTTGATTGAAAATCTTTGATGTACTTAAATTAGAAAAAGTATGTAAACTTTGTCGAGGAAAAAAGAGTCTATGAACACCTCAGAAATTTGCATCATTTTAGACACGTGTGGCTTTTCTCTATGGTTAACAGATTTAGGTCAGGACAAAAACTCTCTGTGAACTTCCTTCTTGATATACATAAATGTGCCAAAACCATAAGGAAATTGTTTGCTGCAAGTTAGCAGCAATGTTTTGCCGCAAGCTTGCAGCAATGTTTGTCGCAAGTTTGTAGCAATGTTTGCCACAAGCTTGCAGGAAGGTTACCATATTTGGAAAATCCAGTGTTTCATTTACATGGTAAAATGTTTGCTGCAAGCTTGCTGCATACTTGCCGCAAACTTGCTGCAAATTCTGAGGCTTTGTACGTAAACGGTATAGACTGTCACGCTTTCTTTAGCTACATTGCAGCAAGCTTGCGGCAATGTCTACAGCAAGTTTGCTGCAAAGTTAATTGCAGCAAATATTTGTAGGAAGGCAATATTTTTGGTAAGGGTGTCGAACATATTTATTTAGAAATGCAAAACAAACACATGTTCAAACTGCCTGAACTCAGCAGATCCTTGTCCCTCTGGATAATCTGAACGTCACAAATACCGGGGGGGGGGGGGTGTATAAGAAACACAGAGTAAACACTTGCAAAACAATTATGTACATGAACATCTTATATTTTATTATACATGTGATGTAACATGTGCAACTCAGAAACTTTCAGCGATTTGGCCTCGAAACCCCTAACAAGGGTTATTCCCTTAATTCACTGATGCCTAACAAGGCCCCTATTGATCTGTAATCCCCCCACACCCTTTGATTTCTTGATCCGTTACAGACATCTGCTTAATAAATATTATTTTTGTAAATAATTTTTCAAAGCAAAATATGCCCCCTAAATTGTAATCCCCCACCTTTTGAAATTTCTTTATCCATAACAGAAGTCTGCTATATTAAATTAAATTTTTATTTAAAAAAATTACAAGACCGTTGGTGAACTTTGCTAATTGAAAAACAAAACATGCATACTATTTTTTCATAGATTCAATTCCATCAAAACATATCGATAATTCCCACTAGATTTCAAACTTGGTACTTCTTATTTTTGTTAAGTTTTACAAATGTAATATTGACAGAAAGACTGATGATTATCTTTTCTTCCATCTTCATAATTACAATCTGCATTTATGTAAATATACTTAAGTTTGTATATTTGAATTACTCAGAATCTCGACAAAACTTGTACAAAGTATTCAACATTTATTTCAATTCTAGTTGATGTATAACATAGCACTACAAAATCTGTCGTTTTTTTCCCCATTTTAATTCAGTGAGTCTTTTCCATCACTTTATTCGAATATTGATTACACTATGTATTTCAATATAATAAATATAATGTGACTTTATTCTCCCAAGAATAAAAAATTAAAATGAATTGTAAGGAGATGAGAACAATATTCAACCACAAAAAATCTTTTAAACAATACAAATCATGAGCAGAGTAAACAAGGACCTCCAAGCATACGGGATCAGGTGCCATGGAAGAGTGAGCATCCCATGCTGACCGGTCACATCCGCCGTGTGCTCCTTGTAATGATCCAGATATAACGGAAAATCCATTGAAATTCAGTGTGCGAACAATTAGGCTAAGTATAAACAAGAGGCCAATGGGCCACATCGCTCACCTGAGCAATGTGGCTAGGAAAAGAGCAGAAATCATTTTATTATTGAAAAAGTTTAAACCGAATAGTGATCCCAATTAAAAATGTGGCTAGGAAAAAAAAAGGAGAAATCAGTTTATTATTGAAAAGTTTAACCCAATAGTGGTCCCAATTAATCCTTAAAAGGGAGAACTATTATTTGAACAAACTTGAATCTACACTGACTAAGGATGCTTGCATATTTCTTAGACTACCTGTGGCTTTATTGCCCTTTACATCTGAACTTACATCGTGGCCCCTCCCTACCCCCAGGGGTCATGACTTGAACAAAATTGAATCTACACTACCTGAGAATGCTTCTATATGAACAGGATTAATCATGGCTTTGCTATTCTTGAATATGTTTCTTGGAAAAAATTTGGATTCCATGTAGTGGACCCGCCCTAACCCCAGAAGTCATGATTTGAACAAAATTGAATGTCCGATACCTGAGGATGCTTCCATAAAAATATGATCATTCATGCCTTTGCTATAATTCTTGAGAAGAAGATTTATAAAGAATGTTTCTATATATTTCTAAGTAAAACTTTGATCGACCATTGTGGCCCCGCCCTACCCCCAGGGGTCATGATTTGAATAAATTTGAATTTACTCTACCTGAGGATGCTTCCCTATAAGTTTCATCTTTCCTGACACAGTTGTTCTTGAGAAGACTTTTAAAGAATTTTACTATATATTTCTATGTAAAACTTTGATCGGCCACAACGGACAAAGATCAGAAAAGCTCACTTGAGCCTTCGGCTCAGGTGAGCTTAAAATGCCAGTCAGCATTTGACTCAATGATAGATTTTAATTTACTGAAAATAGTCTTTCGGATAGGGTATACCGTGTTTATCAATAATTGTCAACTATAGATTAACAATATTTATTCATTTAGTCTTAAAACCCATTATAGTAAATGGTCTTACTGTAGGTATTTTATTTTCTTCACTTTTCTGTTTCTATATTCAGCAACAAACAGATTGTCATTTGTATCTGTACACAGTCCCCAGGGTTCACTCAGTCCACATTCTATGTAACGGAGGAACTGTCCATCCTGGTTTATGATGTGGACACAGTGATTGTAAATATCAGCTGTAAGGATGTGACTCTGACTGTCTGTGGTAATTCCTCGTGGATTGAATGGTTGGTTCTTCGGAGCTGAAGTACATCCAATGTACCTGAATCTCAGTTTCCCGGCCTGATTGACCACCACTACTGCTCCAGCCCCAATGTCGACCACGCAGATATCAAGATTCCTGTTCTCAATTAGGTATTTGCTATCAGGGCCACAGGAAAAGAGGGGATTTTTCTTATCATCAAACTGGATTGTTTGTTTTTCTGTGGATCCAGAGTAACGGACAACTTTTGATTGTTGGTAATCTTGACTGTCTATGATCACTAGAAGATCACCAGAGAATGTACTACAGATACCACGGGGAATCAAATCCCAGTCTAGTCTGAAAACCTCCTCTATCTTTCCATTCTTCACAATGTGTACAGTTTTATCCTTTTTATCTGTATAAACTAGATCTCCAGTGATTGTGACAACTATGTTTTCTGGTCTTTTTCCTGACTTGGTTTCGAATGACTTGAGTAGTGATCCCTGATTGATGCTGAAGAGTTTCATGGTGCTGTCATCTCCACTTGTCCAGATTACTTCATCACTCAGACAGGCCACATTGTAAAGTTCTCCATACCCAGTATCTATGGTGGTGACAGTCTCTGGCTGATCAAGCAGCTGTTTGACTGGAGGAGAGGATCCAGCTTCTGGTGAATTCCCAGGCGGACAACCTTTTGAATTTGTTGCTCCCATCGAACCAAAATTTGAATTTTCACGATCGAGTGGTTTCATGTGTAAATGTGTTTCAAGCTAATTACCTGTAATTATCAAACATGCATGTTGTTTAATTTCTTTACCCTAAAATTCTTATCATAAATATGTCTTTAATTAATTATTGTTTATGATTAATTAACCAAGCTCAATTTGACTCAATGAAAAATTGCACTAGTATCTGACAAGGTCTTTGTATCGGCTATAGAACTTACGAAATGATGACTTTAAACGATACTAGTACTGCTGATATTCTTGTTTCATCAACTTGTTTGTCAATAATTTACCTCGTTTTAGATATTGTTCATAAGTAGAGCATGTTTTTTCGTATCGAATCAACTGAGATAATAAACATCGTATGTAGGTGATGAAGGTTTATTGCTGCATAGGTTAATGTAAGGGTAGTTGACGATTGTAAAGTAACTTGGTTGATAGATAACCATTTACGTCTTTTTCAAGTAAAATATTCAAATATGAAACAGATGTGTCAGACTTTGTGGTATCTGGATATATCGCATCGACATATGGCATAAGAATGGAAATTACCATTGTTAATTGACAATACGTTGTCGATATACCTGGTACCGAGTATCTAAATGTCGAAATGAAGGCCACAGCAAGTGCTTTCTTCTTGTCACGTATAATATTTTGGACAAATTCTGCTTCATATGAATACAAAAATAGGTCTGCTAATAACGGGGCGCAAAAAAGCAAAAAAATATATAAATATATCGAATTTTAATTTCTTTTGTTAAGTTTAAATGTTTTGAAGGGATATATTAGATGTGATTTTTATAAATGAATGAATACCGGTATATAAATAATCAAATTAATTCAACAACAAGGAGATAAATAATTTGTTGATAACAAAGACTTGAAAGCTTTGATTTTTCTTTGAAACATCATTTTTGGACTTTTTAAAGAAGTTTAAACTCTTAAATTCAATATTAATCAAGTGCAAATTGAAAATAATGTTAATATTCAGGTAATATTTTCATTTAATATAATAAATATGCACATGTATATATTAACTGAAATATAAAAATAGAACAATCTAAAAATGAGATAACGAACAGAAATTAAGCTCAAAAGTCTATTAAACAATACAAAAATTGAGCAGAGCAAACAAGAACCCCCAAAACATCAAAGATGGGATTTGGTGCCATGGAGGAGTGAGCATCACCTGCCGAATAGTCACAACCCCTGTGTGCTCCTTGTCATGATCTGGGAAAAACGGAAGAATACGTCGTCATTTCAGTTTTTATAAAATTGCCTAACAATAAGTATGAAAAACGTCATGCAGTCAGCATTTGAATCAATGATAAATTGTATTTGTTGACAAAGTCATTGTATCGACCAGTTCTTAATTTAGCTGCAATAATGCAGCCCTCTCCTTTTTTGGGAGAGGGCTACAACTCCTTAGGATCTCCGTAATGATGCAAAGTGAATAAAAATTTCGTCTTATTAGAAGTAAGTTGAATGTAAAAACAATTTATTCTGCGTGCAGTCGCCCGTATTTAAAAAATATTTTTGCACCATTACGGAGATGCTATGGAATTGTAGCCCTCTTCAGAAAATATCAGATAAAAAAAAATCGGAGAGGGCTACGTTATTGCAGCTATTCTTAATTCATCGTCAATAATTTGCCTCGTTTTGCGAAATTATTCATACATAGAGCATGCTCTTGCGAATCGAATCAACTGAGAGATATAGCCCCGTGTGCAGGTGAAGGTATATTGCTGCATAAGTAAGTGAAGTTGACGATTGAAAAGTTAATTAAAAGTCATCACATTTATCATAAAACTTGGTTGTTAAATACCATTTACATCTTTTTGAAGTAAAATATCCAAATATAAAACAGTCAGACTCTGCGTTATCTTTTATTTTAAGCTCACAGGGATATATCGCAGTGACATAATATGGGAAAAAACAAATGTTAATTTACAATACGTCTTCGATATATCTAAGTGATGTGTTAAAGGCAACAACAAGTGTTTTTTTTTCTTTTTGCACATAATATTTTGGACAAAATCTGCTTTATATGATACAAAATATGTCTGCTAATAACGGGGCACAATTGGTACCCATGCGAATTCCAGATTGTTTGAAGACCTAGTCTAAAAACCACACAGATATTGTCAATCAGAAACAAAAGCATCTTTTTACCATCAATATCAGAGTACTTTTGTGTACAATCAGAACGGTTATTAACAAAATAATTTTGCAAATGAGCAATGACAAGGTAAGTAAATTTACGAGTTCTATTTTTATTAAAAAAGCAACTTTCAATGATATCAAAAAGCCTGGACTATAATTTGCCGTGAAGAGAGGTTGTATATAAAATTAAAAGTAGTAAGTTTAATTTTAAACGCTGTTGATTTCGGTTATGTTTTATGATTTCAAATTTTCCGAAGGTCCTTGGAATGTTTAAGTATCCATATATGTTTCAGAATACTTCTTGAATAGATTGTTGCACAGTACTTCAAAAGTTTCTCCTCCACTACTGTTAAAATTTTAGTGACAAAGTTAGTGAGGAATAAAGACAGAAGCTAATAGAACATTTAGTGGAACCCGCTTTGTATCATTGTTTGTAACCATATTTTTCTTTCCTCGTCACATTGACTCACATTGACAATTGTACAACTTTAAATAGAAATGGAAAACCGCGTTTGAAAACTTGCAGGAACTATATTTTTGGCGGAATGGTGGCGTATGAAAATATATTCTTTTCTGCCTCTCAAAATTATTTAGAACAATGAATTTAGTTATAATCTTTACAGAATCAAAAACTTGGAGAACTTTTCAAGTACATGTACAAGTTCAATTAAATATAAGGGACAAAAGTTCCTAAATATTTCAAATAAATATACTTTTTCAGACAAACTAGAACTATGTTAGCTTTTATAAGCTTCCAATCTATGTACACATTTGAGCCAAAAATCAGTAAAAAGTATTTTTTCTCTCTAAGTAAACGATCAACACTTTTTGTTTTTGTATCATTTTGTATCTTTATGTGACAAATTTATACCATATGTGAAAATGAGAAAAATTTAAATATAGGAAGCACATAAAGATAACTAATATATTCTAAAAATTTAAGAAAAGTAAAGAAAATTCAGATTAGCCAATATTCATTTTAAATGAATTAGTTATGTAAATTTGGTAATATCGTCTTATAGGCCCTTTATGGTAGTATTTTTTATGCAAAAATAAAAACATTCAATCTTTTGAAATACAAGAAGGGATCGCATAATTGGCAACAGTATTTATTATTATTATAATGTCCAGAAAAAAGGTAATGACCTTGACCTGACCTTGTCTCTAATATAAAACGGTCAAATTTAATTTCACTGATACCATGACTTAGTGATATTTTCTTCTTGATTCTGTGAACATTTCATTAATTTTTAAATACAATAAATATGAGAAGAATCATACTTTAAGATTTTCAGATGCTTTTGATATCCTCAAATACTGAGAAAGTGAATGAAAGATTTTTTTTTTCCAAAAAAGGGGGATGTTTGGTCAGTAGACCAAGTATTTCTTCTGTCAATGATGATTCTTATTGATGTTTAGGTCACCAGATCAAAGACCAAGGATAAAGGTCTTTTGGAAATAGGAAAACATTGTTCAATTTAAAAAAAAATGCTTGAGAGATATCAATCAATGTACGTCTACATATGTTCCCTGTAAATAAAATTGACCCTTTTATTTTGATGTAAAATGTTATTATAGAAATAACCTAGTCTTGTTTTTTTTTTTGAAACGTTTTCTGAATTCCATTGAATTAAGATGTAAGAAAGGCCTGTTGACAGAGTTGGTTGTACTGTTTATGTCCATGTGTATTTGTTTAGAACCAACGCAGTGTATTGTTTTTATTCCCTATTTCTAGTAATATCATGCGAATTTGCCGTTAAGGGGGCTGGGAGATCAACAAATTAACCATCAGATATAACTTCATTTTTCAGATATGATATCTTAAGCTGTCAACAATTATTTGACAAAATAAAATTCAAACATTTAAGATTAAACGTGTTAAAAATTTGGTCATTTTTGAATATATTCATATGGAGCTCTTCTTACAAAAGGAGATCGATATAGTTTAAAAATTGCCACAATCCCCAAGCCTTATTAAAGTATGTGCTATTGATATTGTGCTTATGATTTAAATAGCTTTATTTCTGAAAAACTAATTTTTCTTCCATAACTAATCTTCAACGCATGGATCAAATTTAAAGCCCTAGTCTTATATATACACTGTACATTATATACGTGTATGAGCTGTTCCTATAATTACAATTCACGTTGCACCGTTGTATCTGAAAAAAATTAACCTACATTAACTGAAGCAATATTTCAAAACGAATTTCTGAGCTGTAAATAGCAAATGATGAAGTTTGGACAGACTCAATGATCTTGTGTCAGATTAAAAAAATTATACAGAGATATTAAACGAAATAAGAAGATAACGAACAATAATCAGCCTCAAGTTCTGAAATAAACCAAACTGGAGGCAGAGGAAACACGCCCTAAAACACCGGGATCAGGTGCCAAGGGAGTAAACATCCCCTGTCAACCAGTCAATCCCGCCTTGTGTTCCCTGTCCTGATTGGTCAATCAGAAATCCCTTGACAATTCATTCAATTCATATTCTGTATGTTACATTCTTATTTTTTTATATGAAATTCAACTTTTCCATAAATGTAAATATAAAATGATCTAGAGTTAAATTTTTTTTAACAAAAGTCGAATTCTGAGCAAAATAAAAATAATTAAACACCTTAAATACCTGTCTTCAACATTAATGGTGACTGTCCTGTTTATCAAATGAAAATATGACTCGTCTCTATGCATTTAAATTATGTAACACAAGTTTACCTGTATCTGAGAGCTATCAGATATACAATGTTTTTCTTGGTAAAATATCATGTGTTTTATTATATTTATATATCAACTTGACAATGTATTCATGGATTCTCTTCACACACTCGAAAGAACACTTCGTTATAAATGTAGCTCCCCTATACTGAGTTATAGCTCAGTTTTTAAGTTGCGATGAAATTTCCATTTTGCTTTCACTTCAGTATTTTTAGATCAAGCCTGAACATTCGTAAATTATACACAATTGAAGGGAAAATAAACAAAATCTCTAGGAAAAATATAATATTGTGGCCATACGTGGATTCAAACAAGGGCTTTTGTAAATTGCAACACAAAATATAACTAGTAAGTTTAATCCTGTCCGTCCATCTTTCATTTGATAAACCTTCAGATTGCTTGGTGCTAAGGTTTTCATACTTCACAGGTGTATTTCTTGTAACACATGTTATTTCCTTGCATATATGCACATATTTGATCTTGACCGTAGAGTTTGACACACCTTTAAAAACTTTAACATTGGCTTTTAAACAATTAGAACTATGGCTTTCACATTTCAAAGGTATATTTTCCCTTGTAAAAAGACTTCATTTACATAATAATTTTTACCCTTTGTCCTCGGAGTTTTAAACCTTTTTTTATTTAACCTTGGATATATCTTTTTGAATAGTAAGCGCTAGAGCATTTCTATTTCTCATGCATATTTCTTGTGACAAGTCATTTCCCTGATAATCATTGATTTTGACTATGACCATTGAGTTTGACCCATGTTTGAAAAACTTTAACTTTATTCATAATTTTTGAACGGTTGGTCCCTGGGCTTTCACACTTTATAGGTCATGATATACCCTGTTCTTCGGATTTAAGTTGTACTGTATTTGAGAATCTCAAATCTTTGTCATAGGCTGCCATACGAGGGCATCGGTGTTTCACAAATACCTCTTGTTCTATTATTTTTTGGCTTAAATGTTTTCGCTGCGATTCATACGTCAAGTGACTACCTTAATTTTTTAATAATGTAGAGAAAAATTCTATACCCTAGGAAAAATAGAGAAAATGTGAATTAGAGGGAGGGAAAACTAAACTATAGTTAAAATCATCTACAAAATATTCTAAAGCCTTTTCAGGAGGAGGATTAGAGAGAAAAGCTACTTTTTACAAGAAAGGAACCAAGTGGAATGTTTTTATAGATAACTGAACATATATTTTTAAACATTCTTCGCTTATGTTGAAGAATGAAACATATATGTATGGAGATAACGAACAGTATTCAAAGTCAAAAGTCCATAAAACAATACAAAATAGGAGCAGACCAAATAGGACCTCCAAAGCATTAGAAATAGGATCAGGTGCCATGGAGGAGTGAGCATTCCCTGCTGACCGGTCACACCCGCCGTGTGTTGCTTGTCATGATCGGGAAATAACGGAAAAATCCGTCGTCAATTCAGTGTATAAATAATGGACTAATGATTAGTATGAAAAAAGCCAGTCAGCATTTGACTCAATGATAAATTGTATTTGCTGACAAGGTCATTGTATCGACCACAGAACTTACGAAATGATGACTTGAAACGAAATTGATGATATTCTTGTTTCATCAACTTGTTTTTCAATAATTTACCTCGTTTTAGAAATTGTTCATACCTAGAGCATGCTCTTGCGTATCAAATCATACTGAGATAAATGAACTCCGTATGCCGGTGATTAAGGTATATCGCTGCATAAGTAAGGGAAGTTGACGATTGAAAAGTTAAAGTCATCACGTTTATCATAGAGCTTGGTTGTTAGATTGCTATTGATGTCTTTTTCAATTAAAAGCCCAAAAATGATACGGATGTGCCAGAATCTGCAGTATCTTTTATCTCAAGCTCACCTTGATATATCGTATTTGCATAAGGATGGAAATTACCATTGTTAATTGACAATAAGTCGTTGATATATCTAAATGTGAAGTTGAAGGTCACAGCAAGTATTTTTTTCTTTTCATGTATAATATTTTGGAAAAAATTCTGCTTCATATGAATACAAAAATACTAATAGGTTTGCTAATAATGGGGGTGCAATTGGTACCCATGGGAATTCATATAGATTGTTTGAAGACCCTGTCTTCAAAAACCACATAGATATTGTCAGAAATTCAAGTATCCTTTTATGTCAACTTCAGAGTACTTGTTGTACAATCAGAATGTTTTTAACAAATAATTTTGCAAATGACCAATGACAGAGTAAATCAATTTACGAGTTCCATTTTTATTGAAAAAGTAGCTGTCAATGATATAAAAAAAATATCGTGGATAATAATTGTGTATAAAGTTGAAAAGTTGTAAGTTTCTAAGCTGTTGGTTTTGATAAAAACTGTGTGATTTCAAATTGTCCAAAAGATCTCTTACAAACGAAAACAATGTTGTTAACTGCTTTGTCAGCAGGGACCAGTACATACTGATCATGCAATCTATCTAATTCTTTTTTCACTTCTGGATTGTTGAATGCAGAAAGAAAGATAGTTTTCATAATGTCCCTAAATCTTTTACTATTAATACGCGATCGTAACATAGATCTGATACAATTAATCCAATCTGACAAAGTGCCAGCGTCGTCTTTTTCATATCTGACCCATCGCCTAGCGTACTCTTCTGCAGAGTCCAAAATATTTATGAGATTCCGACGCCAGTTGAAGGATCGGGGTTCCCTATATTTAGGACCTTTTGATATGGTTTAAAAATTTATTACGGACATTAGTGCCTGTTAAGAAAAATTAAATCATTTTAAATTCATACGTGTATAGTATATGAAGCAATTCTATATCAGTGATAAAAGACACAATCACAACATAACTGTTTTCAAAGCTGAAACATTTTTTACTGCTTGTAATTAAACACATTTTTATCATAAACTCTCTCAGGAATTATTTAAGCTGATTCTTGTACATTACAAAGACGCAATTCAAATAAACTACTTTCTCTATTTATAAAACTTGTATATTAGCAATTTAAAGACGTAGATATATAAATCCAATAACATTTGTAATGATTACATTTAAACTCAGTTTCTGTATCCCATTATGCCTTTGCGACATTTCGTATTCTTTCCAGTGTTGCTTCAATTCAGACAAAGACATCAGAATGCATCATAAATTAATTTAAGTTTTTATTTCTGATTTTCATGGAAGTCTGTTTTAGGGCTTCTAAGCTAGTTTTCCAAAGAATACATACCAAGTATTTGCCTGAAATTTTCGGTAATATATAAAATCAAAGTTTGTTTTAAGATTGTTTTAAGGTAAAAATAAAAAAGTGATTTGCTCACGAAATATTTTCTTTTACCTTTATCACAATAACATTCCTAAATCACATTTACTGAAGTTAATTTTTTTAAGAGGGACAACTGTTTTGTCTAAATCAATTTGTTATGTCGAAAATGTAATTGTCTAAAGCTGACTCTGAACTACAATTTCACTGGTACATTTCAATTCTTTATGAAATCTGCTTTATGTCTGTTTAATTGAAAACAAACTTGTTACGGAAATTAATTGATTCTTAGCGACATGCTGAGATTTCGTATGAAAGAAGATCCATACATTTCTTTGCGAGAAGTGGTTTGTTTTCTTTTTATACGTATAGGGAAAAAACTTTAACGTCCACTATCTACTCGAAACGCTTACACGGCTGAAAAGGACTATATATGCGATATATTGCATAATTTGCACCCACAAAAGTCATATTTAAAAAATTCCTTGAAATGTACTGAATTGTATATATTGTATGAGAAATCTAAATCAACAAAACATATTATAGTTTCAAAGCATTGACAATTTTTTTTTTTATGACGTCAAAAACTATTCGGATTTTGTATAATTAGTTTTTAGAAAGAGGAAAATGGATAAAATTTTCTCAATGCTTACAATAAAATTAATAGAGCGCAGACATGTTCCAGAACAATATTTACATATTTTATTGATATTATCATTCTACATATTATGTCCAAATAATGAGCTGGAGCAGACCTGCGTTTGGTGACTTTTACTCAAAATATCGAGGTAATAAACACCTTTTCCCGTAGAAATCATGGAAATTTTATATTTACGTCATTTTCCTAAAACGTCATATCAAACATATGACTACCAGTGCTCTGAAGTCTGCAGATATCCCCCTGTTTTAGAACATAATTATATATTTCTCCATCAAAGTTTGATTTTGGGGCAAATATTGGTCATTACCGAATATAGTCATTTCGTCTTGAAATTTGTAAAGGAATAAAGCTAGCGACATCAAGATTTGTAGTGGAATATGTTTTAAAACATTATACTATGCTCATATCAAAACATATTCCTAAATATTTACAACACCATGTGTATTTTTCAAGTTTAAGAGTTGAAATCGATCTTAAAAATTAAAGGTCAGATATAACAAAGGTTAATTTGTAAGCGACATAAGAAAAGCTTAATTGGTAATGTTTTTGTAGAATGACTGATTTCTCTTCAGGGAGAATGTCACTGTGGTGATCCTACGTGGAAGATTTCTCACTGCAGTGAACCTAAATCACCTAGTGTTAATTTATACTTTTAGGTTTATTATATTATTGAAATTAATAATGAAATAATGAAGCAAATATTTTCAAATCAGTTCTCAAACAAATGTTGTTGTCTTTGACCTTGAGATGAAAAATTGCACCCTAAAAGTATGGCATGTCAAACGTTGCAATAATCCATTTGTTAATTTTGAATTGTATAATTTTTCATTTGTATTGTATATTTTCAATTTGTATTGTAGGATTTTTCATTTGCATTGTAAAATTTTTCATTTACGATATATATTGTAAAAAAATCATTTGTATTTTATAAGTTTTTATTTGTATTTTATATTTTTCATTTGTATTGTATATTTTTCATTTGTATTGTATAATTTTTTTTATTTGTATTGTATTCAAGAGATTGTTTATTTGTTTCGTTACGAGGGATTTCAATGGTCAATTTTAACCAATATTGTTCATTCTCTATCCAGAATTGTCGTTCCCGCCACGCTTCCACATACACCTCTGTCAACGCTTGTTTCACAAGACTCATAGAAAAAATTGTAAAAGGTTGAAAGTTGTATTGATAATTGTTTTTAATCTTATTTCTTATCAGAAAACATTATTTATTTTATTTTTATTAAACCTTAAAAGTATTTTTTAATTAAGATTTTAATTTTTACTCCGCAAAATTAAATTAAAACTTTGAAAATAAGTCGTTTTGAGGAATTGTAGATTTAAAATAAATGATGAATTATCATCTTCATCGATATTTACAATAAATAATTACTATTTAAACTTCAATTTTTCAAAGTTTAAAATTTGTACAGGAATCTTGTACAACGAGTGTTGACAGAGGTGTATGTGGGAGCGTAGCGGGAACGACAACTCTAGATAGAGCATAGACCTAAAGCTTTAGGCCTATGTATAGAGAATGTGAATGCTCAGACTTGATAACACGTGTTAACTTTCCGGAACATCTCGGGTATTACCAAATCCGATATATGATTAGATTAAACCAATGAAATCCTTCGTAACAAACCAAAATAAACAAATCCCTCGGATACAAAGGGTGCAAAACACAGTTTTATGTATGTCGTTATCAGGACGTTACTTGGTGAGGGACAAGCAAAACTGACCCCTATAAAAAAATAAAATGGAGGATTGTTACATAGACTTCTGCATATCAATGGAAAGATAAAATTGTGAATTTTGTAAATATCCAACTATAATACATTCATCAATTACTACTAGGGGGTATTTGACACCTGAAAAATGGGGGATATTGGGTTGTTTATGCATCCATTGTCAGTGCACCTATGCATTTTTAACCCCCCTGCTCAACAAAAACAGAAAAAATCAGACAAAATAAGTTGTATGCATTTCACAGAACAAGTCCTAAGGTTTTCTTTTAGTGTGCTTTTAGGGTACATTTTCCACCTCTTGAAAGAGCTACATTACCTGCTAATTGACTCATGCAATTCTGCACATGTGAAAACTGGATGTTTTGGGAGTTATCTCCCCCTATTAAAAAGTCTCACAATTTTTTTTTCTCTAAAAATGAATGCACCTTTTTTTCTTTAAATATTAAGATAAGACTCTACTTTATGCGAATAAAAACAAAAAAGATGCAGTTTACATCTAGAATTCTATAAATAGCAGGAAAATCCCTACCCAGCATGCTTCTCTCTGGGAAAAACCCCCTGGATTTTATACGAAACTGTGTTTAGCTACCTTAAAGGAAATAAAATTTTTTTGCAATTCACTTTTTTGTATTTAGGTGCAAAGAGGACAGAATTCCAAACATTTTGGTGCATAAATTGTTGAATTTGGTCCAGAAATGGGCAAGTAATTGTAAATTTAGTATTACATGTCTACGACATTAGTCGACGCATAAAACAGGACTTCGAAGAGAAATTCAAACCTAACCGTATCAGCTCACACAATAATTTTATTTTTCTTCAATTTAAAAAACACAAAGTATGAAATATACAGTATTTGAATATCAATAAAATGTTACATTATAATTTTTTTTGAAAAGCTGCCAAACAATTTTTACAGATATTACTAGTTTCTGTATAAACAGGGCGGGGGAGGGGAGGCTTATTGGAAATAGACACTGTCTTAAATCAGAAGATTGCCTAAAAAATCTGGACGGTGTCACCCTAACTAGATACTCAATAGGTCTATGTCACATGTATATCTATACAGAAGATACATATTCTCATTTGCAATCAATTGAATTGAAGGTCATGACCTTTCGAAGCTTCCATTTTTGACATGACGTCACACTTTGATGTCACAATGCAGTTGCGTCATAATGTAAAATAACAACTTTAGCCCCTGAATCCTTATCATATGTATAAATTCTATGGAACATGTATCTAATAGGCATTATATGCTTTACACAGTGTCAACCTGAGATTATATTGTATGGTTTACTGCATAAATTAAAACAAATAAAGCAATTTTCTATGAACTTACAGGCAAATGAATGTGGGAAATGTCATCAAATGCTACTCCTTAAGGGTGCAAAACACAGTTTTATGTATGTCGTTATCAGGACGTTACTTGGTGAGGGACAAGCAAAACTGACCCCTATAAAAAAATAAAATGGAGGATTGTTACATAGACTTCTGCATATCAATGGAAAGATAAAATTGTGAATTTTGTAAATATCCAACTATAATACATTCATCAATTACTACTAGGGGGTATTTGACACCTGAAAAATGGGGGATATTGGGTTGTTTATGCATCCATTGTCAGTGCACCTATGCATTTTTAACCCCCCTGCTCAACAAAAACAGAAAAAATCAGACAAAATAAGTTGTATGCATTTCACAGAACAAGTCCTAAGGTTTTCTTTTAGTGTGCTTTTAGGGTACATTTTCCACCTCTTGAAAGAGCTACATTACCTGCTAATTGACTCATGCAATTCTGCACATGTGAAAACTGGATGTTTTGGGAGTTATCTCCCCCTATTAAAAAGTCTCACAATTTTTTTTTCTCTAAAAATGAATGCACCTTTTTTTCTTTAAATATTAAGATAAGACTCTACTTTATGCGAATAAAAACAAAAAAGATGCAGTTTACATCTAGAATTCTATAAATAGCAGGAAAATCCCTACCCAGCATGCTTCTCTCTGGGAAAAACCCCCTGGATTTTATACGAAACTGTGTTAAGCTACCAAATGCAAATGAAAAATATACAATACAAATGGAAAATATAGAATACAAATAAAAAATTATACAATATAAATGATTTTTTTACAATATAAATGAAAAATATACAATGCAAATGAAAAATTATACAATGCAAATGGCAAATATATAATGCAAATGAAAAAATATACGTTACAAATGGAAAATTATAGAATACAAATGGAAAATTATACAATTTAATAAATACAATACAAATGAAAAATATACAATACAAATGGAAAATTATAGAATACAAATAAAAATCATACAATAAAAATGGAAATTTTGACAATACAAATGGAAAAGATCGAATATTGCAACGTTTGACTTGCCATATAAAAGTCAATTCTTATTATGATTCTAACGAGATAATTAACTTTTTTTCCTTTTTTGCTCTCTTGTAATTTGAACATTAATAATGATAAAAAAAAATTATACTTAAAAATTCGAAACTTCTAGCTGGGACTTACGTCACGTCAAACTACCGGTATTCGCCATTAATTTAAAAACAAGAAGGTTTCATGAAAGGTAAACCGTTTTATTTTATTAAATTTGATCATTACAATTCACCATGACAATAAGTATTCTTATTTGGAACCAATTGTTAATTGATGTTAATTGCTTACTAAAAATCAACGCAATCATTGGAATTTTATGCGTTAACATCAATACATGAGCAAAACGAAAGTAGCTTTTTTAGTTTGAGATTAGCAATAACTAGGCAGTCAATAAAAGAGAATAATACAAATAACTATGAGAAGAAATATACTTGTATATTGTCATGTAGCTCCGCTTTTCTGTTTATGCTAAATGTAAACTATATACATATATGCAAGTATAGCTCTGTTATATTACAGCTTTTTACACAAAACTTGAATAAAAATGGACTAAACTGCTAAAGATATTAGTATGTATTAGAAATCGATGAAAATAAAAGATTAAAATTAACTTTTAAAAATAATACTTAAACATCTCAGTCTCAAATCCAAGCATGTTTCTAAAAGAGGAGTGGGGACACACCCAATAAAGAAATATTGACTCAAAAATGTTTTTAATAAGTAAGGAATGTAAAAACATTGATCATCTTCAAAACTGAATGTATTTTTTTTTGGGGGGGGGGGAGGGTACATTTACAATTATATAAATAAACATGTATTTGCATAAGGCTTTAGATGTTACATGTAGATTTGCTTACCCCCCTTTCATCTACACGTGGTGGTAAGTTGAAATAGGTACTTCTAGTACTGCTTCATTTACAAATTAAAAGAAAAAGTTGAAAATGCATAAGATGGAATTTAGGACATCTCAACTTAGGATATTCCTAAGATGCTTTCGTTTTACATCCTAAGATGTATCTTAAGATATATGTCCAAAAAATATCCTAAGGCACATTAAGACACATCTTAGGAAAATGTCATAAGCATACCTGTAGATGTATAACATATGTTTGTATATTCATATAGACGGTTTATGAATATACGTTTCATTTTACTCCTAAAATATTGATTTAAGGACTAGAACTACAATTTGTTTTAGGGGGGAGATGTCATTAATTGTTTGAAGATCATCTTTCCAAACACTCATTTTATTTGAATTCAAGGAAGAATGCCACATTAACTTTGTTTCTTATTTAATAGATCTCTAATGCAATGGTTTCAGCATTGAAAGACCAATATTAGCTCTCAATTATTTTACATGACTGTTTTGTATTTTTCAGAGAAAATTAAAAAATACTTTATTTGCAAATGATGCTTTATAGTTTAACATTTGAGGTAAATAATTTCATTATATGAATTTCTAATAAAATGTGTAAAGAAAAGCTAGATAGACTTTTTAGCTTTTTTAAATCAATTTTTTTTTAATTAAACACATAATTTGTAAATATTTTTTAAACCTAGGATAAAAAAAATCTACAAAACTAGTCATAACTAGAGAGAACATGTTTGTCGATCATATTTTAAAAAGAAATTGAAGTATGAAAGAATTTATACTTGGCTTAAACTAATTCCTTATTTATGTAAAAAAAAAAAAAGGGGGGGATAGCTAGAATATACATAAAGAAGATAAATTATTATAGTTTAGTAGATTTAGAGGATAAAAACAGTAAGCAACCTGTAACATTCTACTCGGAAATTTTTTTTGTTTATAATTATTAACATTGGACCAGTTATTATTCAAACTTATTTGTTGCAGTCCTGACCAAGGATATGGGAGTCTTCAAAGTAGAATTGTGAAGTCAAAATTTCATAAAAATCATAAAAATTACATCACATAAAAACTTGTTCCGTTGTTTCAGTGAAGTTGAGGTGGAATTACAATGAACTTGATTTTATGACCTTTTTTGTATATTTATCTTTAATGCTCATAAAAAAAATCACAAAAAGATAAAAACACATTTGATTTGATAAAATTGGAAAAAGAAAAGATTTTAAGTAAAAAAAAACTGTTAATATTTTAATGTTATGAAAAAATTGTACAAAAAGATGATTAGTAATTAATGAGAACTTCTTCGCATGTACGAAAGTCTTAAGTTTATGCATGTATCATATAACTTGAATCTTCAAAAAAATGTTTTACACTCCTGACCAAAGAAACATAGACCAGATACATAGACAGGCCCTGTAATGGATAAATGTTTGATAAAAATGTTCTTTGTGACTTTATTTATCACAAATAAAAATAAGAACCTACACGGATAGAAGTCTTCTTTATGCTGGGGGAGCAAAACATTAAAACGTCATTTAAAGTAAAAAAAAAAATGTAAAGGCCTATTAATTATTACGAAACACTTTGAAAATTTGACTGAATTGTCTTTCATATTTTAATAATAAAATTTTTAACAACAATAAATTTCTTCCGTTGCACTCCTGACGTGGTAAAACATTTTTTTCGCCATCAGCCATGACTACAACTTGATCAAACAAAAGTTGCTACAGTAAAGATAAATAATTTGAATATTATAAGGAGGTTTTTTTCCAACATAAACCATTCTTATTTATTTAAAAGATCTTTTAAAAATATCAAATTTTCAACATGTCACAAAATGGTGTTACACTCCTGACATTTTTTAGCATCATTTCTGGGCATAACTTTTTGTGAATTGAAATATTTTAGATATTTGGCAGGTATTGAGACATTATCTAAAGACATAATGTAGAAATCTATTTTCAGCGCCTGTATTTTTAGGATGGGTTGATAGATAAATATGCACAGTGTATTCGAATTGGTCATTTTAATCAAATTTACACACATGGCAATTGTTATTATGACTCACAGCGAAGCTTACTGTAATCAGTGGTCCGAAATACATGTATCTGACCTTTTGTTGTTTTTTTTACGATTTGGATATTTTACATCTGAACCGACGTCATTACGAAAACTGAAATATTTCGCCGTCTCACAATGCTTCTAGTACTTACCAATATAAATGAAAAGAAAACATAATTCCACATTTCGCTACAGGACTTTCAAGATTTTCTAATGCACAAAATAAAAACAAATCTCAACAATCAGACAAAATGTTCTCATCGGATTGTATATTTCATAAACGAACCATAAAAGCGATGTTGGTGAATACTAAATGTATTGTGCTTTTAATGAGTCGTGAATTTGATATTTTAATTCGGTTTGAAAGTAAATGAACTCGAGAACGGGAAGCGGCAGTTTTAGTAAAGGCGCTGATTATGACGTTCTCCTGGCACGTAAAAGATCAAAATCGTAAAAAAGACTGGAAAAGGTAAGATATTTCGGACTACGTGAACAGTTTTCCACATTCTATTGCCCATTCTATAAATGAATAGCAGAGCATGATGGTCTGCTGTTGTTTTTTTAAGACTACAAATACATGGTTCGGGTAAATCTACGAGGTAAAACTAATTGAAAAGAAGAAAAGACGATTGAAACTCATTTTAATTACATTTATAAAGGAAATTCAAAGATAAAATACTTATTTATAAAGATGCTCCATGTTCACGTTGATATTTCTGAGTTAAATCATACATTAAAATCCCATCACAAAATTTTCACAACTCATGTATAAATTGATATAGCCGACGGACATTTCTGTCACCCAAGGATGCTTTGTACTAAGTTTGGTTAAAATTGACCCAGTTCTTCTTGAGAAGAAGTTGAAAGTGTGAAAAGTTTACAGACGGATGGACGGACAGACGGACAATGGGTGATCAGCAAAGCTTATTTGAGCTTTCAGCTCAGGTGAGCTAAAAAGTAATGATTCCAATTTTATAGAATCTTTTTTCTTTCTTAGATGTCGGCTCTGATATATAGGTTTCTACCTTTGCTGGTATTTGAAACTAAACATTGTCCGGAGAATAAAACGGCGTGGTTAGAGGCATCAAAAAGATTGAACTGTACATATGATATCAAAAATATCATAGGAAGATATCACTGTGTTCCTGACGAATATAGAGCAACACTCCTTGAATTCTGTTACGACAGAGGAAGAATATTAGTTCAAGAAGGTAGGATTTAACAAGATTTGCTTGTTTGTATATTGACTAACGTCCTTCTCGAAATGTTTCACTCTATTATGGAGACGCCGCCAATTGCCGACAGAGAGCTGCAAAATTTGTCCTATACTCGGCACTTACGTCCATTGAGCAGTGAGGGGTCTTTTTTGTTCCAGCACCTTCTGCGACAAAGGGTATCGGGTTATAAGGTCACATCTGCAGGACCGGTCTCCACGCCTAATAGTGGGATTCGAACCCGCGACTTAAGGATCAACTCCTTCACCACTTTAGAGCAGACACTCTAATCACTGCGTCATACGGACGACAACACAATTTGAGAACGACTGATATAAATAAATGAATCACTAAATGTGATGCAATTTGCTTTAAGGGGGAATTAGTTGTTTCGTCACTTTTTATGATTGAATTTTTTCGTTCTGGGTTTATTTCATGAGGTAAAATAAAAACATTTTTTTTTCTTGAGATAGAGAAACCTTTCTTTAAAAAAAAAACAAACAAAATCAACAAACAAATAAAAAAACAATATATATATATATATATATATATATATATATATATATATATATATATATATATATATATATATATATATATATATATATATATATAAACAAACAAAAAACAAACAAAAGATACCAAAAACCAGAAAAAATACTATGATTACATTTTTAAAGGATTAAGGTACACAATGGCACTTTGTAACAAAGATTTTATGAAAGTTTAAAAAAGAGATGGATACCACAAAGCATAACAGTCGATTGTACAATTACTATATACCCTACCACTTTTCAGGCGCGGAACAGAATTAGTTTTTTGAAGAGAAAATATTTGTGCATTTGTAAAACTCATATTTTGTTAGTCACAAGAGTGGGACCTTCTATCATAAGGAATTTTACGAGCATATGATGTGCTAAACGTTCAAGATAATCATTATTTTAAACAGCATGTTAACTCTCCGTTCTTGAAAGTATTTTTTTAAATAACAGGAAATTGTTTGGAGCTTCCCAACAGCAGGACATTAAATAACGTAAAGTGTTCTGGGATATTCATGAAAGGATGTCCGAAGAAAGCCTACTACAGTGATGAAATGTATAATAGTAAGTTTTTAACTATATTTCAAATAAGCAAATTTACTGAATAAATTTTCAAGAATTGCTGCATTTCTTATTTATCCTTAGGCTTATTTTTAGATTAAAAACAGTCTAGGTAATCAATTTAGATATTAATGTATCAATGTGAACGTTTTTGTAGATTAAATTAATAGCAAAAATTCTCAAAATTCAACTCATAATATGATTGCTGTTTATGCAGTATCAGTCAACTATTAGATCATCCCTTTAGTGGGATTAATAAAGAAAGAAATTGAGTATACATTGTTTACAATTGACAATATATAAGATGTCAAGATAAGACATATAAATATGACTCATATGATTAAACAGTGCATGAGAGAGAGAGAGAGAGAGAGAGAGAGAGAGAGAGAGAGAGAGAGAAGGGGAAGTTACAAGAACTATTTTTTAAAAATATCTGTTAAATTGGATCAATATTAAATTTTCGTCAAAGTTCATTAATTCATGTATTATAGTCCTCACTTATGCATAAAGTGTTAACATTAGAGGTAAATACAGCTTGTGGGTTAATAATTGGCAAGTGTTCACCAGCAGACAAATAAACATAGTATATGTAAGTCATTGTGAGGGCTACAGATATTTTACGGGGCGCTCGTTTGATACCTTTGTAGTTGACCTAAATAAAAAAATATAATAATAATTGTTTCTTATAGTTCTTTTCTCTCTTGGTGGTATTGAAACTTTAACAAAAGAAGGAATATTATGTTTCTACTAGATTTGGATTGCCTAAGCATTAACAAGGCCAGTAGATGTTTTACCTCAGATCCCTCATGTCCTGTGCCAGAGTAAGTATTTTGGACTATATATGTAAATTTACCTTTTTGACCTCTTTAAAATACAATAATAGTAATGCAATATATATAAATATTTTATTTTAAATTATTCTAAATTGTGAAAAAAACAATAACATCCGTTATTTTAGATCAAACAAATAAACCAAAAATCCATTCTATTAAATGGTAAAAAAAGAGTGGTCTTTACCAAATTCAAATCAAATAAAAATATCTTGATGTGATGTTGCAGGTCAGAATATTCTGGGACTACAGGAACGACAACATCCTCTTCGTCTATATCAACCTATTCCACAAAGAACACTGTTTCATCTGATGAAACTTACAACCATTACCCCACATCTGGAATTGTTGGCTGGATTGTTGCGATCATTTTAATATTCGCCATTATTGCTGCAGCAACATATAAATTTAGAAGAAGTATGTACATTGTATATAATTGATATAGTGCTTAAAATATTAGGTCATTGCTTCATGACTAGTATAATACTTACACAAGTTTATCTTTTCCAAGAAATCCTCCAGAGATGTCCATGCAAACAGCCACAAAACAATAGTAAGTTACATTAATTCGTATAAAATTAAACATGAATCAAAATACATGTAAGTATAAGAGAGATTTATGTTTTACTTTATATTCATTAGCAGAAGATTTGGAAGCTAAGGATAAAATGATGCCAGCTCCAGAGATCTCTGAAGAACAACAGAGAGGTAAGTTTGAATTTGTAGTCTTTCACATTTTTTACAATGTTGTTTAAAAAACAAGAATAAAAAGCGAAACAATTTTTTTAAAAGTACAAATAATTTGTTTTGTTATACAGGAACTCAACCCTATGTGGCCCATACAGATAGTTTGGATGAAGGCTCTCCATGTGTGGTTGCAGGTATTCAGATTTAAAGAAATTGGATTTGAAATAAAAACAGTTTTTATTAGCTCACCTGAGCAGTAGGCTCAAGTGAGCTTTTATGATAAAAATTTTTCCGTTGTCTCTCGTTGTTGTCGTCGCTGTCGTCATTGTTGTAAACTTTTCACATTTACATCTTCTTCTCAAGAACCACTGGGCCAGTTTCAACCAAATTGGCACAAAGTATCCTGAGGTGATGGGGATCCAACTTTGGTAAAATGAATGGCCACGCTTTCCTTCAAGGGGAGATAATTGTGAATTAGGGAAAAATTAATGGCAACTTTTGAAAATTTTCTTCTCAAGAACCACTTTGCCAGGAAAGATGAAACTCATGTGGAAGCATCCTCAGGTAGTGTAGATTCCAGTTTCTTCAAATCATGACCCCGGGGGTACAGGTGTAGTTTGTGGCCACAATGGGGTATCAAAGTTTAATATAGGAATGCCTTGGAAATATCTTTAGAAATCTTCTGTAGAACCAGTGGCCCAGGAAAGCTGAATCTCATGTGGAAGCATCCTCAGGTACTGTAGATTCTAATTTGTTCGAATCATGACCCCGGGGGTAGGGTGGGGCCACAATGGCCGATCAAAGTTTTACTTAGTAACACATAGGAAAAATCTTTGAAAATCTTCTTCTCAAGAACCACTTGGCCAGGAAAGCTGAAACTCATGTGGAAGCATCCTCATGTAGTGTAGATTTACGTTTGTTCAAGGCATGACCCCCGGAGTAGGGTGGAGCCACATTTGGGTATCAAAGTTTAGCATAGGAATACATAAGAAAAATCTTTTTCATAAGAACAGGAAACCCATTATTGGTCATAATTATATGGAAGCATCCTCTAATAATGATTTATGTTTGTTCAAATCATGACCCTCGGGGTAGGATGGGAGAACATTCTAGGATCAAAATTTTACACAGGAATACTTACCGGTGGGAAAAAATCTTTAAAAATCTCCGGAACGGCAAACCCATGGTCATAGTTATATATGGAAGGTAATGTAAATTTAAACTTGTTCACATTGTGACAATTGGGAGAATAGAGGAGCCATTATAGTGGTTAGAGTGGATCATAACATAGGAAAATAAACTATAAAGGCTTTATCGATAATAATATTTATCTTATAAACAAGAAAGCCATTATGTGTCATCTTAATTCAAAAGCATCCTTAGGAAGTGTAGATTCAAATTTGTTCACCCCCCCCCCCTCTCCTGAACCCATTTATATAGTTTTTAGATTTAAACTTGTCAATACTGAACGGATTTTTTGTTTTTACCTAGCCAGTTGCTTAGATAAGCGATGTGGCCCCTGGGTCTCTTGTTGTTTTTGTCATTGAAGATAAAGAGAACACTTTCTCTTTTTAAACAGATTTAAGGGAGCGACTGGGTTTTATTGTATAAAAACTACAATACAGAAATTTAATTTTATATCATATGTAATTTACAATGACTGCAGTTAATTTGCATGACAAGTTTATGTAAAATTCACTGTCCGGGGATTTTATGGACCGTCTCGAAATACAGGTAAATCTACTATACCATCAGAACCAACTGACACCCAATCACTTTTACACAATTATGAATAAATCAAAATAAGTATAAGAGAGATTTATGTTTTCATTGTATATTCATTAGCAGAAGATTTGGAAGCTAAGGATAAAATGATGCCAGCTCCAGAGATCTCTGAAGAACAACAGAGAGGTAAGTTTTTCTACGTGGTCAACTTGTGTAGACTTTAATCGTTTTCTTACATAGTTGTTTATGAAGAAAGAGAGTATTTTTTGAAAGGTACACGTACATATATTTTGTTATGTTTTACAGGAACACAACCCTATGTGGCCCATACAGATAGTTTGGATCAAGGCTCTCCATGTTTGGATGCAGGTATTCAGATTTAAAGAAACTGGATTTGAAAAAAAAACAGTTTTAATGTTTTGCCATTGAGACAAAAAACACTTCCTCTTTGTAAACAGATTTAAGGGAGCCAACTGGACTTTTGTTGTATTGGAATACCTGTAGAACAGGTATTCCCTAAATATAATAACCAATCAAATTGACGGTTTATATAAACACAAAGTAAGCACGTGTTCGACCAATACATATGTAATGGAAGCTCAAGTAAACATGATAAATTCATAATTATGTACACATTTGTTACAATACGTGTTTTACAGAAGCTGCAATGCTCTAAATCTCTTATAAATTTAAAAATCTTCATTGCGGTGTAACTCATGTTGCTTTTCGCAAAGAGTGGGGTGTCCTAAAACATTACGACGAATAATTCTTGTTCGTTTCTAAAGAAATGGGCGTGTCATTGTGTTATAATTGACGTTCAAAACATGACTCAGAACGTTTCATCCAAACGGAAAATTAAATCGCTTCAATGCGCTTCATTGTATTGGATGAACACGTGCTTACTCTGTGTTTATGTAGACCGTCACTTTGATTGGCTATTATTTTTATGGAAACCTGTTCTACAGGTATTCGAATGAACCATTTGACCGATATTTCCTTTTTGAAGAAATGGGTATGTCATTGTATGACAATCAACGTTATAAAGTTAGCTCAAAACGTTTCATTCAAACGGGAAATTTTACTACTTCAATGCACTTCACTGTACTGCACTGTACGAACGACCGTAAAATTTATGGTTTATCTTAAATTCCTTTGCTGTTGCGTAAAATAATTTGTACACAGTTTACTAAAACAAAAGACTTCCTATAAATTCAATCAATGGTTGGATTTATCGTTTTAATGAAGGAAGGTAGATGGTTAAAAAGGATATTTGTAATGTTGCCAGGTGAAAGCAAGTTTGAAAAGAGGTGTGTTTTTAATTAAGCAATTTGTTATCAAAGACCTCCAATTTAAACTTTGAAAAATACTTGAATATTTCAGCAATAACATACTTATTAAATACCTAAACTATCGTTAACTTTAGATTTTAAACATAATAGATATGATAAAAAAGAGGCACACATTCTCTATACACCTTGAATAAACGTCTCTCCAGAGACAGAAGATTTGGGTTTTGATGGTCACCATGCTTATTTTTGGAAAGGCTATTCATATCCACCCATTCTGTTGCCGATATTTGACCATTTCTGACAAATGAACCGTTTTTGTTATAAAAATTAACTTACATGGAAAGAAATATAACACTTGGAAATATCTTTCAGCTTTTGTGACAATACGCTACGGAGAGGATCAAAAAGGGTCATGTGATTGCCTATATCACGTGATTCGCGCATGAGCAGAACGGTGGCAGATATGCATTGAAATCGGAAAGGACTAATTTAAAATATAATCAACATTGAAACCAAATATTGTTTCTTAAATGGAAGTTATTGAATTAGTTCGTGGACTTTTTGATCACCACTCGTATTCCGCTCCACAACTTTTATTATGTTTATTAAAAGTTTTCCTACTGCATCTTCAATTTCTTTCCTTTTCACTGATTATTTTGTCTAATTCCTCATATGAAGTATCTAGAACCAAATTGCTATCAGTATCTAATTCCCGTTTTGTATTGCTTTATGGACTTAGGATCTTAAATACTATTCGATATCTCCATATGTTTCATTTATTACATTATATGTGTTGTGTTGTCTAGTTTAATGAAGATTATAGAGACATCGTAAGTGATTGTGACCCGTTTGGAGAACATCTGTAAGCATTTGTTATTATGCAATGTTAGTTTTTGGTTCAGGTATACGTTATCTCATAGATGATGAACATTCCGACAATGAAAGTGTGGTATCTGAACAGCCCAATCGAGAGGATTCTGTGACAAGTAAGAATTTTGAAATTTATTCAAATTAATATTCACTTGAAGAAAGAAAAATTTTACTGAAAAAAAAATCCTTTTTAATATTTTCGTATCAAAATACCATATTGCATTATTTTCATTGTTTTAAAACAACATTAGGTCGTTAGGATCCAGGTTTGAATTTTTATCTTCAATTTTCATGTATATTAATTAATTAATTTATTTATTTATTTACTAGTATTTATTTATTCACTTTTTCTTAATTGTATTATTATTAAATATTTTTTATTTCTATTTCTTTTCTTATGGAAAACACTCTTCATGTTAGGTGATTATTTCTTGATAATTAATTGGAATATTTTAAAAATTAATTTTGCCAAACTAATGTCAAGAGCTAAGGAGGCCTATTATGCATGTAAATCTCGACGTGCAGCTGTCTTGGTGTCTGACGTCAGTGGACTTGAACTTAGAGAAATTGACATGGGAGGTCTAGTGTGATTTAAATCTTTTTTGACTTCATTTTTAAAAATCCATATTTACAATGTTATTTTAAAAAATCAATGTTAATATAAGGAATCACTGTCTAGTTTGTTGGGTATGACAGGAACATCAGCGAAAGTTGGAAAAGTTTGAAAATTTATGGATAGCAGGCTTATGCAAATTATTCCACGTTTCCAACAATCGTTGATGCCAAGGCAGCGGCAAACTAGAAAGTGATATCTTTAAAATTATTAATTGGTTTCACATTTTTGAAATCTTCTCTTCAGTCCTCTGGATTTTTATATTTTCATTGTTTACTCAATGTATTAAAAGGATAATTAGAAAAGCTCATTTGTGTGTCGTTATCGTCATTAATAAAAATATCCAAAGAAGGCTACGAGGAGAAAGGTTTTGTTTGTGATGGCATTTACGTATATCACTTTTAAAGTGAACATGCCTTCTATAAACTGTTAGGTAAACTTTGATAATCAACTTTCATTGTTTTGTTCTAACAGAAGCCTCTCCTTCCTCTACGCCAGATAATCAAATGATCAAATCAACAGCCTTAAGAGGAGGTAAATCATTTTCATGTACATGTATGAAGTCTTATTGTTTCAAATTACAAAGTATTAGTAATTAATAGTATTTAAATTTAAAACCCTGTTTTCCCTTAGATAACTATTTGTGAAAGTTAATATTCTCTTTTAAAAGTTATGTGTGTTATTCTTAGACAGCATTTTGATTCAGAGGTATATTTTTCACTCAATGAAACGTAAATACTAGTAAATGTGTAAGGAATCACTGTTTAATTTGTTGGGTATACTACATGCCATTAACGACAGTTATTTAAGCACCAAAATAAACTAAACAGTGATTCCTTAAGAACCTTAAGAATGAAAGTATCTGTATTCATTTATCATATGCTTCTTTCCATTTCTGATTTTAGATACCCCCTGTCTTATTCAGTTTGGAAATGTTGGTAGCTTTAGGTCCAGTGCTGGGACAGGTAATATTTTTTTTATCATTTTGGTTTTTTTTTACTATTTTATGCATCTTTGTATCTATGTATCTTTGAAAATAAAATAAAATTACCTAAATCTTAAATATAAACAAAAGCAGCAGAAATTTAAAAAAAAAGATAAATTAGTCGATAAATTTTTAGTGAGTGATCCTGAATGATGAATATTGGCCTCATTTTTGACGGAGTTACATGTTTATCCCTTTTCAACTTACAAAAAAGAAAATAACAGTTTCCACCCCCTTACTTTTGTAAAGATGTATCTATTGTTTGCTCAGTTTGTTAATCATAGCATTATACATTTTGTATTAAACTGGTCACAGATGTTCAAATTCAAACTCTTAATTTCATCAAAAACTCTTGCTTAATAAATATTTAATCGGATCGGATGTATTGTCAAATTAAACATATTAAGAATTTTCTACAAAGAGTGACAGAACTGTAATAGAGGGGAAAACTATAAGGACTTTGTTATAATAACAAAATGTAAACAAGATTTATTCCTGTTTTGCACAGACATACATAAAATGTATGTAAAAGAGCAAATTACACAGGTAAGATAATTACACGTTATATAATTCATATCACAACTTCACCTACACACTGTTTAACCAATAATTTGAAATGTTTCGGAAAAGCTAAATATTGTGAACGTATCTTTGAAATAAATTTGTTTCACACTGCACATAAAAGTTAACTTTAAGTTAAAGGGTTAATTAATCAACATATGCATAAAATAGACAGTCAGAATTAAATTGAAGCAAATTCTCAGTACTCCGGATGTAAATTTCACTAGTAGTCAATCCAATGTTTTATTAGGCCTATACCGCGCAACGGAGGTGGAGGAGAAATATGAGGGTTGTTCGGAAAGTTCTTCGTTATGGGTGAATTAAGAAAATCACTACGTTCACTAAACTGAGTTTTTTTGTTGGAAAAAGTTAACAAGTAATGTTATTATTCCCTTTATATTTATCATATTGTACATGCACTCTAGTTTTAAAAATCCTGAAAAAAAAGAAAAGACAATTTGAGAAAAAAAAGTTACAGGATTTTTTTTGGAATAAAACTTAATTTGAAAAGTAAAAACTATCACTGCATCCATAAAGACAATTAAAAATACACTATCACAAGAAATTATAGTTTTTTTATGATTCAAAATGATGTCGACTTAGAGAAATAAATGTTTAAATGTAGAACTTGATTGAGTTTCTTCCTTTGTATATGTGAAAACAAAATTGGCGGCTTTTTGATCGTAATTTCATATTGTTATTTTTCTGGTTTGGAAAGTTTTGATATGTAAAAAATCGAGAAGCAATAAAATCCTCAGAAATAAAATCTTGTCCTTTTAAGGGGGCCAACTGTGGTTTAATTGGGTGAAAACTACAATAGCGAAACTCTTCATTTTTATACATTATATAACTTACATTAAATTTAGTGTACATGCAATGTTTGGGCGAAATCTATCGTCCAGGTATTTAAAGGGACCATCTCAAAATATAGGTCCACTCACTATAGGATTATATAGGAAAGTGCCAATTTTAGCACTACAAAGCAAATTGTACAAATACTACTAACAATAATTAAGAATTATGGAGAAATTCTCAAATTTCTATGTTTTAAATTTCAAGAGCGTTTCAAGTGTTTAATACTTTTTATTTTTGTACAACTGAATTTTTAACCAATTGTGCAACTGATAGGAAGGTTGACGTCGAAAACGAGTGTTTTTGACGTTATGATAAAATGTAGCTCTTAAAGAAAGGGGAAATGAAATTGTTTTTACATGTTTGAACTTGTAATTTTTTAATTTTGTTTAATTTTATTAATCAAGTGAAAAAAGTTGCTTTAAACAGTAAATACCCTTCATATTACTATGATGTGCGAAATATTGCGCAATGGAAACTACAGTCGGTCCTCTTAAGCCAATTCTTTAAATTTAATCCCAAAAAAGAAGTTTTGATATACAAGTCTTCTTACAAAGAATATTAGATTTGGAAGTGACCCTTTTTTACATTATTGTGTCGAACTGCTGACATCTGATATGTATTCTGTACGCATAACATCGTTCTAAAAATTGCAAGTCACAACAGCTTATTCATCGTTTTGACAAGTTTTTTTTCCCCATGAATTGACTGAAAATTGTAATTTGTTGATAGACATAGTGTTTTGAACACTGAGTAATATCAAACATTTCTTTAATTTATTTAAATTATAAAACAGTTTGTTGCACTCAGTAAAATTCAAAATTAAGACCATGGCCGCGGAATATAAAAAATCATGAAGTATTGGCAACATAATTCTTATTATCATTTTTTCTTTATATTTATATATTCATATATTCAGACATTATTGGGTATACATATAATTATACTTGACACTAATAGATGTTGCTTGTGATTTATTGGACATTTTAAATTTTAAAATTGTATAATACCTAGTAGTTACCATTAAACATTTAAAAAAAAATCTTTTTTGACTTCATTGTCTTTCAGAAATTACAATGATTTTTTTTTGCGACATTAATTTTTTCTGTTTCTCTCCTGATATGGTACAGTAAATGACATGGTCCGAACTTGATCAAAAAAGTTAATTCAGTTCACATTTAAATCTCAATACCTTGAATATAATCAGGAGAATTTTCATTTTCAACATAAAGCATGATCATTTATTTCACAGATCTTGAATCTTGAAAAAAATTGAATTTTCGAAATGTCACAAAAAGTTGCACTCTCGACCATTTGAGCATCATTTTTGGCATTAAGACAAAGAATTTTATTTTCATTTCCTGTTTTTAGTGTGAGTTATTAAATATGTGATTCATCATTTTTTTAAAATTCACCCTTATACCATCTTAAAATTCAAGAAGTTCAAATCGAGCACATTATTTTGTTCATGATCAAACTCAACAACATTGTAACGTCAATAACATAGCGTCATGATGTTCACAGAAATATCCTCCCTATACATTTCATACAGCATGACTTAACACCAGTGCACCTACTAAAAATGTTTCTTTGTCATTTAAAATATTGCTCACAATTGTTTCTTTAGCAAAATTTGTTAATGAAATGTTATATTTTTTCTTGCGTGACTGTGCTTTCACAAGATCGGCAACTATGAATGACCTACCTCTCAGCATGACCCAACTTACATTTTTTAAAACTTTGAACAGAATTTTACAGATAATCCAGTACTTCACAGATTGTCATCGTCTGGTACAGTCTCTACCATTCAAATACATGTACCGTCTGTTCAATATACACACATTTATGGCTCGTTTTTGACATATTTATGTTTCCGACTTCCTCTAGCATTTTCAGAGTTTTTACTGGAGTTTTCCTGAGTACAAACCAAAATTGTATCCTTTACTGCTGCTTCGTGACGTTCTAAGATGTCATCTTATAATAAGGCCTACCTAATCTCTTAAAACTGATTTTTTAAAAAAGCAAAATATTAAGATGAAACGACGGAAGAGTTTCTAATTTGAACACCTATAATTATTTTGTTTTTACATTCTGTTAAAGAGGAAATGACCACAGACATTGTTCAGAATATTGATTGTAAATTCTGTTACATAAGTTTAAATAATTCGAGATTTTTTAAAAAAAAATTCACGTCATTTGAACATTTTGTTGAAATTGATATTTCTTCCAAAGTTGTACACTATTGGTTCAACACTAAGTCAGTTATTATAAAAACGCTTTACATGTATATGATACAGACAAAAAGAAAAGTGTATAGTTTTCTTCAAATCCCATAAGAATGAAGAATTAAATTCCTGAAATTCTTTTCCTTTCAAATGAAATGTAGTCTTTGGGTAAAAATAGCAATTTCAAAATTGAAAATTAATTAAAAATGGAAAATTACAATGGTAATAAACATTTTCATAGTGCAATTTCTTTGAAAGTGTAACTGAGTGCTTTTCTAGGGAGGGGGTACTGAGTGTAATTCGGAGTTAGATACCTTGTGTTATTGTTATACTATAAAATATTTCCGAAACAAGTGCCTGTGGG
The DNA here is from genome assembly GCF_032062105.1 of Saccostrea cuccullata. NCBI lineage: Eukaryota > Metazoa > Mollusca > Bivalvia > Ostreida > Ostreidae > Saccostrea > Saccostrea cuccullata. The sequence goes on along the minus strand of NW_026933195.1, from coordinate 357,897 downwards.
CTCATGTCATTAAATTTGAAATGTTAAAGTTGTAAACAATAACTTTGCTTTGATGAAATTACATTGCTCATGCTTCTGTGCAATAGATCCAAGAGAAAAAACAAATAATGATGATTGTTTGTGAAAATCAAGCATGTATCACTTATATCGAGATATCTAACATTAGTATGCAAATCTTATTTCATTAAATTGTAAATTTTGAACATTGGTTTTTTTTCATTGCAGAAACACCTCTCTCTTCACCTCATGAAGATGGTCCAAGGAATAATGAGGGTATAAATAACAGACAGAAATTACTCAAATTTAAATCAGCTTCATTTGTGTTCGATTCGAAAGAAATATAAAGACATCAGTCTTTTTTTCACATCTACATAAATGTCTAAGGTTCGAATCCCCACTTTTGGAAGTAGAGACCGGTCCTTCAGATGAGACTGTATTAACCGAGTTTGCGTGCCGCAGTAGGTGCTGGCACAAAAAAGATCCCTACCTGCTCAATCGCCCTCAGTGCCGAGTGTAGGTCAAAATTTGCAGCTCTTCACTGGCAAGTGGTGGCGTCTCCATATGAGTGAAAAATTCTCGAGAGTCAATCAATCATCCTAAATGTCTAATTTAATGAAATTCTTATGAAACTTTGATTCTTCGGAATGAATTAAATTGACACGTTTGTTTGTGCTTCAAGTTTGTTTTGGTAATTTGCATTCAAATCAATTCACGCAGTAGTATAGAATTGTATACTAGTATATTGGATACTAGTATTCCTTGATGACAATATTTTGATTTTACAATCTAAATGCAAGCAAAGATACGTCAAATACACACTAGTTACTTTTTTTTCAGAAGATATCGTGTTTTTCACCCCAGAACAACAAATAGTTAAATCGTCGACCCTTGGAAGAGGTACAATATTTTAATGCATTTATTTATACAATGTATTGAATATATTGATCAGTATTAATTTTATTTATCATGCTTGTAAAAGGATAGGAATGAAATACACGTGTACGTACATTTAAAGAATGCTTAATCATGAAAGTAAATGAGTTTTCTTTACATGATTACAGATATTTCCGGTATTTTCCAGTTAAGAAATATAGGTACATTTGAATCCAGTATAAGACAAGGTAATTTGCGATTTTATTCAATTCTGAGAAGCTAAGAAAAGACATCTCACACTGAAATTCATTTGAAAATCGTTGATAAAAAAATGAATGTGTTTATGTAAAAGTGTCTATATGAGAAATAAAACTATTTTTGCCTTTCAGATTAAATTAAGTTATAAACTCGATTTCTTAACAAGCTTTTTCATATGATTTAAACATAGCCCCTATGGACATATCATTGGACAATGAAATATTGATGATTGTGAGTCCAAGGAAAAACGGAAATACCAGTGAGTTAATGAACAAATTAATAAAAAATAATTTTATACAACTTACTAGTATGATTATGTGTTTACATTTACTGAGTGTTTTCACATTGATATCAGGTTTTTCTTCGACTGGAACACCTTTTCCACTTGTGCGAATATGTAGTGCAAAAGGTGAGCTTTATACTGGATTTAATTTTATTAGGCCATAGTTTTTGTTCCTACCTTTTTTTTAGCTTATAATTAAGTTACATTTTTTTCAAAAAGATAATATACTGTTTCTTAGAAGTTTAAATGATTTCGCCATTATTACATTCATAATACCTGGTATTTGATTTATTTTAGACTTATATAAACCACAAGGCGATTTCCACGAAGAGAAACGCATGGTAGCAGCAATCGATTTTGGAACTTCTTATTCCGGTTACTCATATTCCTTGTACCGTGATTTCAAGGATAATCCAAATCTCATTCAGATCAAACAATGGAATGTCAATAGAGCGAGTAAGCCATCACCTAAGACACCAACAACTTTACTTTTAGATTCAGACCTAGAGGTGAAGGCTTTTGGATACGAAGCAGAGGAACAATACATGGATTTAGCAGAAAACGATACCCATCATGATTACTATCTTTTCGAAAGGTTTAAAATGATGTTAAAGGAAAAGGAAAAGGTTTGTGAAAACAAAATTTTCTTGAAATAAATTGTTACTGTAATTGCCAGTTCATAAATAATCTTTTAGATCACTTTATGTAAACGCCCAAGTTATCATTTTGTCCCCCTGTTTCACTGAAAGTGGGGGATATTGATTTCAGTCTGTCTATCTATCCGTCCGTCCGTTTTTCTATCTGTCTGTAACACTTTCGTTTCCGCGCGTGATCTCAAGAAGCTATTTGAGCGTTTGCAATTTTTAAAAAAAATTATGTAACAACTCTTTATATTCTAAAGAAGACACCTATATTGATTTTGAGGTTAAAAGTCAAAGTTCAAGATCATATAGTTTTGTTACTTAATAAATTCGGCCTTATTCCGACAACCCGTAATTGTTAAGATTTGTATGGAAGATTCTATCATTGGAAAGATAAATGGTACACATGGAGCACAAGTCCTAAGAACTCGGGATCCTCCACCAACTCCCCAACATACACCCACTTACACTTTGAAAAACAAAAATTATTTTGATTTGTTTATCAAGCGTTGCGATGTCGTTTAGCAAATAAAAACACATGCATTTTTTTTCCCGGTACATGAATTTTATTCTACAGAGGATAATAAATTTTCATAGCCTACACGTTATAAATGTCATTTTAGGATATTTATGACACTTCTTAGTTTACTTTCTACAGCTTGAGTATCCCTGACGTTTAGTCATTAAATACTTGTTTTTATATAAATCATTTAGGATTTTCATCATTTAACTATCACTGAAGAGACATAATTTCCTGAAATGCATCAAAATTGGTACTACACTGTTTAGATTATAATATTCCCAAATACATGTTCTTTTGAAACATAAATCTTCATTTTAGCAACTTATATTAATTCTAGGAACTTGGATCTCCCAGTACAGTTTTGCTAGATAAGACTGGGAAGAAGCTGGAAGCTTTAAAGATTGTTGCAAAAGCTATCAAGCATCTGAAGTCAGCTTTGATTCTTGACTTTAGGCAGCACACCAACCAGCACAAGGACCTACAAATGTGTATACACAATATCCACTGGGTGTTAACTGTACCAACTATGTGGGGAAAGACACAGAATGAATTCATGTGTGAAGCAGCAAAAATGGTTTGTTTTAATGCTACAAAGAAAGTTTTTAAGATGTCTGTTTTGTAAAAGTAATATGATACGTTAAACAATAATTTAAGTATGGGTACATATAATAAGTCTTACAATGTGATATACACGGACGTCCTCAAAATGTAATGATTTTCCACTCATATATTTCTCTTGAACTATGATCAATCTTTGTAAAGTAAAAATGTATTGGTTCATGGTTGCTATGGAAACCTGACCAAAGTAATTTCCCTAGTAACTAGCTAAGTTTAAGCACAGCATGTATGATTTGTAGAATTCAAATATATTTTTATTTTGTACATTATTTACATAGAAAACATCATACTTGCCAGGACAAATACAAACTTGATGACATTATAAGTGCAAAATATTGAGTGGTTGTCAATTGAAATCTGTCTAGTTTTCCCTAGTTTAAAATGGATGCATTTGTAAAGTGAACCTTAAATTTGTTCTTAGTAAATGTATCTTAAAATGTTTTTTTTTTCCAATTGCAATATGCAAAATTTAGGCCGGAATTTCAAGACAGAATTTGATACTCACTGATGAGGCGACTGCAGTTGCATATTTTTGCAAATACTTACCATTGGATAGAATGCAGGGATCGTCTAATGTGTCTTACTTAAAACCAGGAACCAAGTACATGGTTCTAGATGCAGGAGGTACATTTGAAATTTTAACATACCTAGTTAAATTGATAATATGTGAACGGTGTGCCTTTTGTATTTTGATTTTTCGAAACCTTTTGTTTAAGAACCCTCTCTACACTGCACACTACAGAGTTCTGCAGTTAGAGTGATCTGCCCTTAGATCTAAATTCTAAAAAAATGAAATTTACAATAAATTACTCAATTTGTAATTAATCTTAGTATTCTTAACATTTTAAAAGGCCAAGATAAATTAACTTAACATGTTATTTACATGTATTAGAAATAATTAACAGTGATTTCTATTTAGCGATACTGTGTTGTCTTTGAACACTTTTCCCGGGGGTAAATGTCACACATAAAGTGAAAATTAAATAAAGAAGCTCAGTATTAACTCCTTTATAGACTATATTTTTCTCAATGTCCAAAAAAATGTTGCACTTGTGTAGAGAGGGTCCTTAATATTCAAAAAATCAAGACATTTAGGCAAGCTTGAATTCATTAGACAAAGGGGATTTCAAATTGCTCAATTGAAGGGCTATGCTTCCTACTAAAAATAAATATTAAGAAATTATTAAAAAAGGCATAGATTGCTAAAACTCTGACCTCTACTATCTAGAGGAGGTAAAAGTCGAGTAGAAGACTTAACAGGGTTTCCTTAAGTGAACTTGCAGAAGGATCGTTAACAAACTAGGGAAAAGCGGAATATTACTGGTGTATTTCACTAATTTTCAATTGTTAATTGTAAATAACTAATAAGAGTCGCCTGATCAATGTTGGCCTTGTTGATTACAAATAGAAATTGCCTTAATTTATTATTCTAGCCTGGCCTAGTCCCAAAACCTCTCCAAATTATAGAAAAATCTATGTAATTTTTTTTAATATTTCCAAAATGGAGGTTCAGTTCTTAAGAAAACATCCTATATAATTGAACATTCCTCAAATTAGATTTTTGGACACTTTAATATTTACATTTAATAAGAATGAAATTTCAGATGGACAAATTTTTACAACCCTTTCTAGAAAATGAAGTCCCATAATTCGTCAGAGTTTTAACATGCAAACATAATGCTTTTTAGCTTACCTGAGTTGTCTGTCGCTATTGGCGGCGTTGTTGTTGTAAACTTTTCACATTTTCATCTTCTTCTCAAGAACCGCTGGACCAATTTCAACCAAACGTGTTACAAAGTATCCTTGGGTAAAGGGAATTCAAGTTTGTTTAAATGAAGGGCCACGCCCTCTTCCAAGGGGAGATAATTACGAATTAGTGAAATATTAATGGTATTTTTAAAAAATCTACTTCTCTAAAACCACTGGGCCAGGAAAGATGAAACTCGTATGACATCCTCCTCGTATGACATCAGGTAGTGTAGATTAAAATTTGTTAAAATCATGATCCCCGGGGCAAGGGTGGGGTCACAATGGCCTATCAAAATTTTATATTGGAACATATAGGAAAAATCTTTTAAAATCTTCTTCTCAAGTACTGCAAAGCCATGATTAGTGATATTTATAGGGAAACATCCTCAGGAAGTGTAGATTCAAGTTTGTTCAAATCATGACCCCAAGGGATAGAGTGGGGCCACAATGGGGATCCAAGTTTTACATTAAAATATATTTTTAAAAAATCTTCTTCTAAAGAATAACAAAGCCATGATTAGTGATATTTAAATGGAAGCATCCTCAGGCTGTGTAGAATTAAATTTGTTCAAATCATAACCCCAAAGGTAGGGTGGGATCTCAATGATGGATCAAAGCTTTAAATAAGAAAATAAAGGGAAAAATCACAATAACAGGAAAACTATGTTTAGTCGTATAGACATGTAAGCATTCTGATGTATTGAAGATTTAAATTTGTTGAAATCATGAGTACCCTTTGGGGTATTGACAATGAGGAGTCAAATTCAAATTATAACAAAGAACTTTTTACAAACAAAATGTTTAAAAAATCTCTTGCTCAAGAACAGCAAAGTTATATGCAGTATTGATATGGAGGCATTCTCAAGTAGTACTTGTATTAGAATTCAAGCCCCCTCCCCCTCCCTCAGTAAACTTTTCAATTCTGATCTGATTTGTGCTTTTCTTAGCCGATGTGCTCAGGAGAGCGATGGGGCCCCTGGACCTCTTGTTCAAAAATGGTTCCAAGACTTTTTGTTGCTGCAATAGGGAACCAAAGCTTTCAGACTACATATAAGAAATATTTTCTACTCAAATCAGCAAGGTCTAAATCAGTTAAATTATTATTCGAAGATCAAAAGTAGTGCAGATGTAGATTTATTAAAAAAAAGGTTTATTTAGTAAGGATGAGACCACATTGTCAAAATGCTAATCAATCATATCCATGTAGTTTAGATTCGACTTATTTAATTGTTCAATTTTTCATCTGATATACTTACTAAGTACTTTTTTTACTAAGTATCAAACAATCTCCAGGCATCTCTACGAGGGTCATTCAAAAAGTTCGTAAACTTTTGTCATAACTTTTTTATTTAACGTCATATTATACATAATTTAGTACACATATTTTAACAATAAATCTAAATAACTTGAGACAAAAAATTGGAAAATATCTTGAAAATTATCAAAATTATCAAAGATTTAAGACAGAAAAAATGGGGTCACGGAGCAGGGTCAAAATTGACCTATTTTCTAATTATACACTTGATAATGTCTGGAGTCATACCTCTAATAAATGGCTCTTTAACGAAATAAATTTGAAATGTTTAAATTTAGAATTTAGAATTGTTCAATTACTTTAGATGCTAAAATTTAATGTAATTCATCGCTTCGTTTAAAAGAAAGACTTCATGAAAAAAAGCAAAAAACGATGACGTCGAAGGACGTCACGGAGCAGCGAATATCGATAAAATTTTGTTTTGCATTCGGGAAACCTTTAAAACAAACACTGAGAATGCTTGATGAACCAGGAAATGATGCAAAATGTGCTATGCATTTGTTTATAATGGGAATGACTTTTTTTGAGTGTAAGAGAATTGGAATCGGACCATGAACGGTCTGCGAAAAAACAAATTAAAGTATAAAAATATCTTGTCAAAGAGTTAGTAACGTCATCAAACGTGATGTGCGATTCACTTTTGCGGAAGTTGTGCAAACATGAGTTACGCTATAAAGCTTTGAAAACATTGACAATTTAACTTAAGGTACTCAAACAATTGTTAGCGAACTAGGTGTAAAGGGCTATATAGATTCATGAATTCAGAAGCAGCAATAAACAGTGAATGAAATGAAAAGGCAGAGTAATTTTAAGAAAATTTCTCGACGTTGTTTTTGACGTCACAGTGTTGTTAACCTTGCTCCGTGGTGACAAAACATGTTACTTTTAAAATTGTCTAACACGAGTTCCATTTAATCAAATGGAATGAAACTTTACACACTGATAAAATAAATGTTTTACATGATCTAAAATTTTGTAAGAATAATATGATGATGGAGGACATTGTCTACGTATTTATTGAATGACCCTCGTATAAGAGTGAAAAAATCTCGAGAGGGACGTTAAACAAAATGCAATCAATCAAACAATCTCTATGAGTTTATGAGTCCAAAAGACAAGGTCAAAAGTAGTGATTATATAATAAATGGGAAAGTGATGTTAACATGTGAATCTCGTTGTAGAGAATCTACTCGACCGAAGACAGAAGGCTGTTGATCATAGGTTAACATTTTGCATTCTGACTGCTTCTCCAAGATCATTAGTCCAGTTTCATGCCACCATGGCTTAATGTGTGATTGTATGATAAGTCTAAATTTGATTTGGCAGACTTATTATCATAACTTATTGTAATAACTAGAATTATGCTTTTATGTAGACTTGAACGAACTTCTATTGGTATTGAATACAAGTATACATGTATACGTATAGTATAGACATTCACAATCAGTAATGTTTTTTTTTTCAGGAGTAATACAGGAAAGTGTGGGTGCTATTGTGCATTAATGACTTTCTTTTGAAATTCTTTTGACAGGTGGCACAGTCGACATAACTGTTCATGAAATCAAATTTGATTTTAATCTGAAAAAACTCGGAAAGCTTGGAGGCCCGTTTGGTGGTACTCGAGTCGACCAGTCATTCATGGCTGTATTGGAAGAAATACTCGGAAAAGATTTTCTCATATACTTTTCAAAGAAACACACTGCAGACTATTTAGATTTTCTACAGCAATTTGAATATAAAAAGAGAAGAGTGGAAGTTTCATTTTCAAAAATATTTTCTTTGCGACCTCGCATGACCTTCAGCGACGAGTATGAAAATAAATTCGGTACATCCATCGGCGAGGCTGTGAAAATTTCACAATACAATAAGCTTTTAATCTGGAACGGAGACAAATTAACAATAGATAAAACTTTGGTTGCTGAGCTTTTTAAAACCTCATTTGAAGGAATTGTTAGCATGGTAAAGAAACTATTGGCAAAGCCAAATGTAAAAGGTACACAAATTATTATTATGGTTGGTGGCTTTTCCGAGTCTCCATACTTACAAAATAAAATTCGAACGGAATTTCAATCTCCTCTCTATCATGTGCTTATTCCTGATGAACCAAGTTTGGCAATTCTAAAAGGTGCGGTGATATACGGACACCAAGATTCAAATTATCATTTACGACAAATGTGTGGAGGATATAGTTCAAGTTGATGAAGCAAATTAAGCCAAGCCTTTAACACTGCCTTTCATCTTAAAGTTGATGAAATATTGATAAATGAGGTTATTTACAACTGATTTTGTATTACTTTTTATTTTACACAACTGTTTTAAAAGAAAATGTACTCAAAACTGAATTATTTTCAATTTCAGGAATTGAATTTTTTGGTACTTTTTTCTATTATTAGATAGGTGCATAAAAATTAAGTTTGATACTTAGTAGCATACGATTTGGATCTCAACCATTGTTTATATCTCACCGAGTTTTGGGCACCTTGTGCCTCGTTACGCAACTGAATTTGCATAGTTTTTTTAAGACTGATCATGCAGTAGTTGGTGACGTTTTAATATGTCTCAAATTTATTTATGTACAAGAAATGACAGTAACATATACATTACACCTTTAGATTTACTATTTGTAAAACATAATCCACCATTTCAATACAAAAAAGTACAAACAATTGAGACTCATAGCTTAACCAATTCAGCTCATTAATTTACTAAGTACTCATGTAAACTTTAAGATGGGCTTGGTCCTTGTTTTGATCAAGCAAAAGTTGTAATATGTTTCTTATTTATATTTTACAATTCATAATTTTTTATTCAAGTAATAAGATTTGTGGATTTACAAAACTGCTGCATTATCTTTATGTAATGGCATTCAAACAGTGAACTTTATTTTTTTTTAGGGTTATTGAAAACAGTTCAGTGTATGAAGTCTGTATAGATGGAGTAAAAGTTGAGAATTACTTAAAGATAGTGTCGTTTGTTTCTTCTCAATACATGTAGTCTTTCCCATGGTGCCAACATCATTAAATGTTGCATTTTAAATGACAACACAATCCTCATGTGCTTGACAACAATGGCCGAAATTATCATTGTAAAGGTAAAATTCAGTTGACATTAAAAAAGCGGTTTCAAGTTGTTTCACCCGCCGTGAAGCCTAAGTACTGATCGAAGTAATCTGCAGTCAGTCTGGTTAAACAATGACCATACAATTGGTTAGAAACAAATTTGCTCCTAGTGTTCTTTTCGGCATGTGGACGGGGCTTTAAACACCAAGTGCAAGTGATAATTGAATATTTCTTCATTAATAGGTAAAAGTTGACGAAAAATGAAGGTGGACGGTAATCCTATTTGTCAAATATGATAAATTTCTTGACGACTATAGTATGTAAAACATCCAAATGTGAAACAGATCAGAGTCTGCTGACAGTGTCTTCCATTTCGGGTTCACTGTTGAATTGACATTATTGTCACAACTACTGTCGCGCCCTGTTCAGTCAGACACAGCAAATTATTTTTATATGTACAATTTGTGATCTTCAAATAAAATCGATATAAACAATATTTACAATATATTGATATTGTTATTAGTCTAATAATCCTCAATATACTTGGGTTGGCTCACAATGACGTCCATACAGACACGCCCCATTTCACGACGGACTCCCGCCAACTGGCCTTCAAGGGTATCCAATCTGTTAACTTCGTTGCCAACACACACATGGCTACATTATATTAGGATTATATCAACCCTTTCTAATGTGAATGTGAATTTTGAAATTTAAATTTTATTGAGTATCCTTATGATGACATTAAGTGTAGACATTTCTTTTTGGACAAATATGCTTGCAATGGAACTGGGCGTCGGATAGGCATATGAGGTACCAACATGGATTTAACTGACAAATCATCTGATCGATTGACAATGAGACTTACATTGTTGGTTGCTAAGGATACTACATCCGATAGACGATCGGAAAGGCACAAAAACATATTTTATGCATTTTATAGATGCAAAGCAATACTGTAAACCAACTGTAAACCAACTTTTATTTGCGACGACTTTATTTTGCGATTTACTGGAGTAAAACTAGTTCGCGACGATTAATTTTCACGATGAAGCCTTTTTAACTCACCTGAGCCAAAGGCTCAAGTGAGCTATTCTGATAAAAATTTGTCCGTCGTCTGTCTTTGTCGTTGTTGTTGTCGTCGTTGTAAACTTTTCACATTTTTGACTTCTTCTCAAGAACCGCTGGGCCAATTTCAACCAAACTTGCTACAAAGTATCCTTGGGTAAAGGGGAATCAAGTTTGTTCAAATAAAGGGCCACGTCCTTTTTCAAGGGGAGATAATTATGAATTAGAGAAAAATTAATGGCATTTTTAAAAAATCTTCTTCTCAAGAACCACTGGGCCAGGAAAGATGAAACTCATGTGGAATCATCCTCAGGTAGTGTAGATTCAAGTTTGTTCAAATCATGACCCCCGGGGGTAGGGTGGGGCCAAAATGGCCGATCAAAGTTTTACATAGGAATATATAGGAAAAATCTTTAAAAATCTTCTTCTCAAGAAGCACTGGGCCAGGAAAGATGAAACTCATGTGGAATCATCCTCAGGTAGTGTAGATTCAAGTTTGTTCAAATCATGACCCCCGGGGTAGGGTGGGGCCAAAATGGCCGATCAAAGTTTTACATAGGAATATATAGGAAAAATCTTTAAAAATCTTCTTCTCAAGAAGCACTGGGCCAGGAAAGATGAAACTCATGTGGAATCATCCTCAGGTAGTGTAGATTCAAGTTTGTTCAAATCCTGACCCCCGGGGGTAGGGTGGGGCCAAAATGGCCGATCAAAGTTTTACATAGGAATATATAGGAAAAATCTTCTTCTCAAGAACCACTGGACCAGGAAAGATGAAACTCATGTGGAATCATCCTCAGGTAGTGTAGATTCAAGTTTGTTCAAATCATGACCCCCGGGGGTAGGGTGGGGCCAAATTAGCCGGTCAATTTTTTACATAGGAATATATAGAAAAAAATCTTCTCAAGAACCACTGGGCCAGGAAAGATAAAGTCCTGTGGAATCATCCCCAGGTAGTGTAGATTTAAGTTTGTTGAAATCATGACCCCCAGGGGTAGGGTGGGGCCAAATGGCCGATAAAAGTTTTACGTAGGAATATATAGGGAAACCTTTTAAAATCTTCCTCTCAAGTACTTCAAAGCCATGCTTAGTGATATTTATAGGGAATCATCCTCAAGTAGTGTAGATACTAGTTTGTTCAAATCATGACCCCCTGGGGGGTTAAAATTCAAGCCCCTCCCCCCCCCCCCAAACTTTCAGTTCTAATCTGAAATGTGCTTTTTCTTAGCCAATTGCTCAGGTGAGCGATGTGGCCCCTGGGCCTCTTGTTTAAAATATGTTTTTAATAGACACAGAGACTTTAAGGCCTGGTTCGCGGCGAGAAATATTCGCGATGATGAGGCTCTCGCGAACTTGGCGAAAATTTCTAGCACGCGAATAAAGTTGGTTTACAGTATCTATATATGTTTTTATTCGATTATTTCCATGCTTATAATTACAAAAATCATTTTTGAAAGAAAGTGGGATTCTAGGTTTCTTAAAGTCATTATGCAGGGCAATTAGTGCCTGTTTTCCTTTGTTATACTTATCGGTGTATAGAGTGGTCTGGTGGATTTCTTGATGTTTTCACAAGAACTGTTTTTGCAGTCCATACAATATCGAACATAGATTGATCTGAACCACGTGTTCGAAGTAAAATATAAACATGTAGTTGGTACAAACGTTGCTTTCCATTCAATAATTGGTCAATTGTTCGTGTCATGGCAATATCCAGTTTGTGCATTTGGAAAAGTAATGTGTGCGCCATTTTTGTTGTAAACAGGGTCCGTGCTGTTTTTGTTTACAAGGTTTGATATAATATAATAAGATATGTTCGTTCAAAGCAGATTTTTTTTTTCAATAAAGAGGTTAATTCTTAATACGATAAGATAGTTTCTAGTGATTTGCTGAATCTCGTTTTGTTACAAATATTATATTTTCTATGCGTAAACAAAAACAAGGCACGAACCTTGTTTAAATTATGAAGAATTTTAAGTTCTTTATCGCCTTTGTAAATCAACGTACGATGTTTATGTTTTTGCCAATCATTAGAATTGCCTTAGTAAGGAATTGTAAACATTAGAATTGGTTTTAAAAAATGTCAGTTGAAAATGTGTCCATGTACCTTTCATAACAATGTTCAGCCATAGAAGGTAATCAGAGGTTTGTCAGTATGGAAGATATTAAATAAATTTCTTTTTTTATCCATCAAAGTACCGGGCGATTCTTGAAAAACTGTCGCTACATTTACTGTACTCCAGTTTCGCCGTAAATTACCAAAAAAGCAAAGGTACAATACATTGTTATTTTTTAAATCCCTACCCACCCCTTTTTTATTAAAATATTGAAAAATTAATCTAAAATTAAAACGTCTAGGAAAACATTTTTTATAGGACACATTTATCAAAGTAAAAAAAGAACTATACAAATTTTATATATATTTACGAAAAACCAGCTCTAAATTAAAACTCTGAATGTGCCAACCTACAGCACGTCCACGTGTCTTCATTTTAAATCACAGAAACATTAGGAGTGTATAACCTGCACATGTCAGTTGTCAATCTGATTGAACATAATGTATCGATTTCATTGAATACCTATTGTAGTGAAATATTTGGCTGTTGATTTCTTTTTCTTTATGGAGATATGTTTAAAAAAGATAACTACAAAGACGTTCTGTTAAACAGAAAAAAATTGTGTTTTATTGTGACAATTAGACAAACGCAATCAATAAGAAAGACTAAAACGTATCATTGAAACGAAGCATTCTACCACTGCAATACACATATAATTTCATATGGTTACATGTATATACTCCGTATACCAAATTTTCAAAATATTTCTATTACTATCTGCAATAGAATTTTCTATCGTATTATATAAAATCATACTCTTGATTTTACTTAAATTTACTTTGTTTTCTTTGAAAATTTTACCTTGGTAAAAAAATGTCACGGATTTTATATTAAAAATGAACAAAATGAATGAATAAAATTATAAGTGCAATATGCAGGCACGCAACAGGGGGGATATATACTTATATTATATGAAATGTTCATTAAAAGGCTGGATGCCCCCCCCCCTCAACTATTTGTGATACAAGGAAAATGTAGTCCAAAAAATTGCTACTGAAAGAAGTTGGCATTGAAAGAAGTTGACTTCTCCCCACCCCCCTCCCCCAACCACCACCACCAACACGAAATAGGATTTTCGAATTTGGGCAACTTTTTTTTTGCTTGTCAACTTTTTCAGGTAAGTAAAAAAAAGTTTTCTTGCTGCCCCCTCCCCCACTTTCAAAAACGATGCTACGTGGCTGATACGGGATGCAATATCCCTTAATACCGGTAAATTGTTGATAGAAATATCTCAAGTCCCGATATGCAAATTTGAAAATGCCTGGAAGCTATTTGTCAACAGAGAAATAGCTATCTGGCTTTGAATCAGGACTTGAGATATTTTTATCAACAACTTAAACTTCCTGGTATTATAACATGGGCGTTTTAATATTAATACTGTTGTTGTGTCCAATTTGTCAAGGTATGGCCAAAATCTGTTTTTCAGCAAGATTATAATCATTCTTATACACACCCAACGTAATCCTTTCTTTTAAAAAAAATATTTATTTGCAGGCAATTGGAGCTATAGTTCCGGCCTGTCGACATATATTGGTGAAAACAGTGTTACCTTTTATTGCCATTACTACACGTATGTAAACAGAAATAAAATGATTCCCGAAATGTTTATGGAAATCCGACAATCCAATAGTAGAAACTGGAGAACACTTGCAAAAGCTAACACCACGGGATCTTATATCCTTGACAAGGATGAAAAGTTAGGAAAGTACACAATTCGTCCAAGGAGCTGTGAGGGAGGAGAATTTAGATGTAGAATAACGATTACTGCGTCATTTACTTTGAGCAAATGTACAATTGATCCAGGCCTCTACTCTGTTTTTAGATGTAAAGTTTCCAATGGTAGTGATGTTTTTACAAGCGAAGAAAATAACTTTGTTTCAACGAAGGGTGAGATCATTCAGATGTTAATCTGAATCGGATAAAATTTAATCTATTCTTGGATAATGGTTAAGTGCATATGTTACATATGGCACGCCAAATTCACAAAAATGAGCTAAACCTAGTTTCACAATTGATAAACTAGGTTTATCGACTGTAAACTATAGTTAACAAACGTTGAACTATAGTTAACATTCGTCAACTATAGTTTTCATCTGTAAAACTATATCTAACGGTTGTTAACTATAGTTTAGGAATGATAATCTAAGTTTATCTGTCTGTTATGGCACGCCAAATTCACAAATATGAGATAATCATAGTTTCACAATTGATAAACTAGGTTTATCGACTGTAAACTATAGTTTACAAACCGTAAACTATAGTTAACGATTCGTTAAGTATAGTTTTCATCTGTAAAACTATATTTAACGGTTGTTAACTATAGCTTACGAATGTTAATTTAAGTTTATCTGTCTGTAATAAAGCGTTAACAACAGATTTTGTTGATAAACATAGATTCACGTTTGTAAACTATAGTTTACAATCGTAAACTATAGTTACTAGTTGTTAATCATAGTTTCACAAATTGTGAAACTATATTTATCAGATCGTTAACTATAGTTAACGGTTTGTAAACTATAGTTTACAAATCGTGAAACTGTATTTATCAGATAATCTATGTTTTGCAATCGCAAATGATTGTTTCGGTGTTAAGTATAGTTTACGATTATCGTAAAATATAGATTAACGTTGTTAAGTATAGTTCACAGTCCTTAAACTATAGTTTACAACCGATAAACCTACTTTATCGCCTGTGAAACTATAATTAGCTCATTTTTGTGAATTTGGCGTGCTAAACATAGTTTCACAATTGATAAACTAGGTTTATCGACTGTAAACTATAGTTTACACATCGTGAACTATAGTTAACGATTCGTTAACTATAGTTTTCATCTGTAAAACTATATTTAACGGTTGTTAAATATAGTTTACAAATGCTAATCTAAGTTTATCTGTCTGTAATAAAACGTTAACAATAGATTTTGTTAATAAACATATAGATTCACGTCTGTAAACTATAATTTACGATCGTTAACTGTAGTTAAGAGTTGTAAACCATAGTTTACAAATCGTGAAACTGTATTTATCAGATAATCTATGTTTTGCAATCGCAAATGATTGTTTTCAGTGTTTATTATAGATTACGGTTGTGAAAATTAGTTTATCGCGTTAACTATGGTTTACAGATGTAAAATATAGTTTACCGTTGTTAACTATAGTTTACAGTCCGTAAACTATAGTTTACAATCGATAAACTTAGTTTATCGACTGTGAAACTTTGTTTTGCTCATTTTTGTGAATTTGGCGTGCCATAGTTACATGTAGTTGCTATCTGCGTATCAGATCGAGAAAAAACGTGCACAATCGGAGAGTAAATTTTTATTTAAAACTGAGTCTTTCCCTATTTATTTTAACATAACAAACTTTATGTGTTCCATAGTACATGTAACTTCTTAAACTTCATAATTAAAAAACTCGGATGCTATGCAATATCTTTTGTCTTGAAATTATAGTCTTTCAATTCTTTGGAGCAAAACAATGCAAAATGACACCTGAATGATAATAACAAAATATTCAATGTTATAGTTAAACCAACACATATTCAAACCCCAGTCATCACCAGAAGAAGCAATGCAATACGAGCAAGTGATGAAGATTTTCCCAGACCTTGGTTTGTGGTTCATTTAAAATGTACTGGGGAAATTGAAAGCATAAATGGTATACCTAGCCAGGTATGTTATCTTGTCCATCTCTTATCCGCAACTCCTCCTATACCACTGAATTTACTACTTTCCAAGATTCTTTATTGAATAATGCCATTGTACATCTTCAATTATACTTTTTGATCTGACGCTTATTTCGGGTTTCCAAATGCAAGAGCAAAACTTGGACTCTTCCATTATAATGTGAGCCAGAGGGTATCATTCAATGAACTCAGTGCTCACAGTACTTCTAATTTATTTTGTTGTCATAGCGAATTTTGAAGGAAACTTTTCTTTTTCAATGAAGAATATCAGATGGTGCATGAAAATAGAAGACAAATTTAAAGAAATCTCATTGCAACACTATCCTAATACCACATTAGTTTGGAACAGCAGTGATAGTTGCAGGCATATTCAAAGATCGGAAATAATTTACCATATCATGCAGAGTGATTCCTTTCTGGAAATAATGTGTGAATCCGGGTACAGCATATACGCACGTGAATGTGGAAGAGGAAGTATATCGTCAACAATTCTTATAAATACGAGTATTACAACAGAAGGTGATTATTAACCACCTTGTTACATACTTACCATTGTAATGTAACACATTGATATTAGCTCACCGTAGCTGTTCTGTTCAAAGAATGTCCGGCGTCCGTCCGTCGCCCATCGTCTGTAACTTTTCACATTTTCTACTTCTTCTCAAGAAACACTTTAGCCAATTTCAACCAAACTTGCCACAAACATCCTTGGGTGAAGTTTGTTCACAGTAAGTACCGTTCCCTCTTTAAAGAGGAGATAATTAAGAATTCGTGAAAATATGTGGGCATCTTTAAAAAACTTTAAAATTTGGGATGGGTTGTGGGTAGTGCAGAAGACCCTCACCAAACATTTTCTGAATGTGAATTTGGGTTTTAATTTAGATTAAAATATTCATTGAAATGCTAGTTCCCAAATAATGGACCTTAATCCCCAACCCCAAGAAGGGAATTCTCTCTGATACATGTAATGCCCCCTTTCAAAATCTATCCAATAAAAGATCCTGACATTATTGCTTTTTTCTGAGCAACTATAGTTGATTTTAAAAATTCAAATTTAACACGACTGGCAATGTTTAATCTACCCTGATTCTCTCATTGCATTTGGCAAGGACTTCAGTAAAAGTAAACAACAACTACTTTCTTTCTGAATGTAGAATGTGTCATTTAATCATTGAATCATATAATAAAACAATTATTGCTGCTTTTTTCTATCAATACGATGATTTAACTATCTTCACCTTTCTCTTTGGGCTTGGTGAATATTGCACTCCTCAGATGGCTTAGTCATCGTGTTGACCTCAAAAATAGCAATAATTATTTTTCACAGCTCTGCTTTTTAATCTTTTCTTATAATATTTAAACAGGGGATGCTAACTCTTCCATGGTACACGATCCAACATTTGAAGTTACCAGGGGTCAGTGTTTGCTCTGCTCTCATTTTGAAATATTTTTACCATATTTTTTAAGCATGGTTTTTATTCATTACTTATACATTGGATTTTTTGTTTGTTTGTTTAATGTCCCTCTCGAGAATATTTCACCTTTAAGGAGACCCCACCACTTGCCGGTGGAGGGCTGCAAATTTACATGTACACTTATACTCGACACTTGGGGCCATTGAGCAGTGAGGGATCATTTTCGTGCCATTAACTCCTACTGCGACCTGGTTTTAAACGGTCCAATTCGAAAGACCGGTTTCAATGTCTCACATGGAATGGATTCAAACCTGCGACTTATGGACCAGCTTCATGCTTCGAGACTTTTAAGAGCTGACGTTTTAACCACTGTGCCATGTTGACGGCCATATATTTTAGAATTGGACGTCAATATTGAAAAAAAAAATTCAACAATTATTAATTTCTCTAAGATGCATGTACAAAACCTTGTATTGCACATATGAAACTAATGTAATTTTTTATTATCCTGTCTGAGATATAGAAATACCCAGCCAAGCTCTTAAGGCGGAAGACAACACTGCATCTATAGTTGTCTTATCCTTCTTGTTGTGTATTGTTCTGGTCGTGGTTGTTGCTTTTATAATAACAACGTTTAGAAGAGGAAAATCAACAATATTTGGTTAGTTTTTAATTTTGCATATATTTTAAAATAGAAATAGAGACAAAAGAAATTAATATATTTTCATCGTTTTGCCAAAAAAAAAATCTCTATTAAAAAACTTACCAAAATAAAAAGTATTTTCCATAATTCATTTAAAATCATGAATTAGTTGTTAAATACATTTCATTTTTAGGACTGGAGTTCAGGATTGAAAGGTACGTGTTACTAATAAATATATTTACGTTTTTGAGTGTTTCGTTTTACGGAAATATGCGACCTATTCTACTATTTTAGCCTTTTGATGATGTCAGTATATCTTTTATGGACCTGAAGAGAGTACTGTAAACATATTTTTTCAAACGGGGTTAAACCACGGAACCACTATTTCTGTTTTATCTACAGATAGAAAATAACGGATATTTCTTTGCATTACATGTGTATAAAGTTAGCTGGGACAAAAGTCCGTGTAAAAGTGACCCCGTACATAGCATAAATTCATACGGTAATATACCACGCGAAGAAGTTCTTCTATAGAAAATTGACCAGGTCCATAAAAACATGTTTTAACCAATACCAAAAGGCTATAATTGATTACAATAATTGATAAACAATAAAAACTACACGGCTACGACAGCAAACAACATTTATCGATTTGGACAACAATTTGTTACAATTATAACATCAACAATCTGACAAATTACTTTAAGCAAAAAAATTTAAAAAAAAGTTTTAGGCATTTCAATTTTTATGCCATCATTTAGTGATGAAATGATCATCAAGCACAAAATTTTCTTGCGAATTTGTAAATGGCAGCAGGTAACATTTAAGATTTTAAAATTAAATATATTTGTAATATAATTTTTTTCCGCACATTTTCCCGGTTCTTTTCAGATTTTTTCCGATATCGCTAGTTGTGTGTTTTCATCTGCTATTCCTGGGTGGGTTTTAATGGATGATTCTGATTCTAATTCTTTTCTTGTGACTGTCATTATATGCCCACAAGTACAATGTACATGTACTTGGAATTAGAGCAGTTTTAAGAATATTTACCGTAGATCTGCATGAGTGGTTGGTATAAATAATAATATTAAAAAATGATGACTTTAAACGAAACTGCTGATATTCTTGTTTCAGCAACTTGTTTGTCAATAACTTACCTCGTTTTAGAAATTGTTCTCATGCTCTTGCGTATCAAATTAAGACGTTAACCTCGTATGCAGGCGATGAAGGTATATTTCTGCATAAGTAGGGAAAGTTGACGATTGAAAAGTTGAAGTCATCTCGTTTGTCGTAAAGCTTGGTTGTTAGATTACCATTAACGTCTTTCTCAAGTACAATATCTAAACATGAAACACTGAATTGACGACGGATTTTCCGTTATTTCCCGATCATGACAAGGAGCACACTGCGGGTGAGACCCGTCGGCAGGGGATACTCTCTCTTCCATGGCATGCACCTGATCCCTCTCTAATGTTATGGAGGTCTGTGTTTGCTCTGCTCCTATTTGTATTGTTTAACGGACTTTTGAGCTAGCTTGAATACTGTTCGCTTTCTCCAAATACTTCATTGTTCGTTTTAAAGTATTTTTTCTAACTAAAAAAACTGTGAGGACTTGTTTGTAAATTTCAGGAAAAAATCTGAAATCGATGTGTTAGACAATGTACAGAAGACTTCAAGCAGCTTTTTACAAACTTGTAAGTATTACACCTAGAAAGAGTCAACAAAAAATAAGCATTTGCTTTCAAAAAATGATGCAATGTACAGGAATTTTTTTTATTAGCTCCCTGAGGCAAAAGCTTAAATTAGCTTTTCTGATTTAAAGTACATTGTCGTTGTTGACTTTTTATTATTTCTTTCAAAATCACATGGCCAATTTCAACCACATATGACACAGAGTATTCACGGGTAAAGAACATTTTGATTTATTCAATTGGAGAGCCATATTTTCTTCCAAGGAAAGATAATTTAGAATAGTGAAAACTTGGTAAAGTAATTTAAAAAATCAAAGTTTCTAAAAAAAAAAAAATCACTAGGTCAGAAAAATTGAAATTTTTGAAATTTTAAAACAACTCCACTCCGATCTATCCGATCACTCTCGTCTTCTGTGGTTGTATGTGTTTTAAAAGTTTATTAATTTAAAAGAAAAGGAAGTACTAAAATGTAGTAAAGTGTACAACGTATACTGTAAACTGTTACATTTAAGCTGTACATTCTTTGTAGCGCTTTTTGGCAGAAAGAAACGTTCAATTACATCACTTAAATTGTCTTGCGTATCGTATATACACCTAAAAACATAATTAATGTAAATCAAATCTACGCTTACTTATTCAAAAATGAATTTCCACCATATATATATATATATATATATATATATATATATAGAAAGCACAAAGAAATTCACTTTTACATGGATACCCACTTCCGCCCCAGCCCGGGGTTGAACTCTCGACCTTCGGAATCTGTCTCCTAGCAGTGCAGGAACAGCGCGCTAGACCGCTCGGCTATCTAGGCAAGTCAAAAAACTTGCTTTCGATGCCGATGGAATTCTCGCGGCGCTGCCCTACACTACACGGTCATTGAGAATAGAAGTGAGATACAGTTATTTGGACATTAGTTTTAACAGAGGATTGTTACCAATACATGTTGTAATGAAATTAATTATTATTTATAAAGCACATTTTACAACAACTCTTAAACTAACATTAACATAACTGTCCTAAGTGAAGAAATATTATATAGAAAGCACAAAGAAATTCACTTTTACATGGATACCCACTTCCGCCCCAGCCCGGGGTTGAACTCTCGACCTTCGGAATCTGTCTCCTAGCAGTGCAGGAACAGCGCGCTAGACCGCTCGGCTATCTAGGCAAGTCAAAAAACTTGCTTTCGATGCCGATGGAATTCTCGCGGCGCTGCCCTACACTACACGGTCATTGAGAATAGAAGTGAGATACAGTTATTTGGACATTAGTTTTAACAGAGGATTGTTACCAATACATGTTGTAATGAAATTAATTATTATTTATAAAGCACATTTTACAACAACTCTTAAACTAACATTAACATAACTGTCCTAAGTGAAGAAATATTATATAGAAAGCACAAAGAAATTCACTTTTACATGGATACCCACTTCCGCCCCAGCCCGGGGTTGAACTCTCGACCTTCGGAATCTGTCTCCTAGCAGTGCAGGAACAGCGCGCTAGACCGCTCGGCTATCTAGGCAAGTCAAAAAACTTGCTTTCGATGCCGATGGAATTCTCGCGGCGCTGCCCTACACTACACGGTCATTGAGAATAGAAGTGAGATACAGTTATTTGGACATTAGTTTTAACAGAGGATTGTTACCAATACATGTTGTAAAGAAATTAATTATTATTTATAAAGCACATTTTACAACAAGTCTTAAACTAACATTAACATAACTGTCCTAAGTGAAGAAATATTATATAGAAAGCACAAAGAAATTCACTTTTACATGGATACCCACTTCCGCCCCAGCCCGGGGTTGAACTCTCGACCTTCGGAATCTGTCTCCTAGCAGTGCAGGAACAGCGCGCTAGACCGCTCGGCTATCTAGGCAAGTCAAAAAACTTGCTTTCGATGCCGATGGAATTCTCGCGGCGCTGCCCTACACTACACGGTCATTGAGAATAGAAGTGAGATACAGTTATTTGGACATTAGTTTTAACAGAGGATTGTTACCAATACATGTTGTAAAATGTGCTTTATATATATATATATATATATATATATATATATATATATATATATTTAAATATTACTTATTTATATTTTAAGGTTCTGAAAGTGGGAACAAGTCGAAAGATCAGGCTGAGTATGTTTTGTTCAGTTTAAGCTTTTAAAATATATCCGCACTTTTAAAGAAAATTTGATTACTTTAGTATCATGGTTCATCAGGCTATCTGCCCTTCCATTTTAAGCATTATCTTTTTCAAACGATGCTGACATTTTAAGAGCAGAAATTTCTTTTTATATCATTCATTGTTCATAGAACTTAATTATGCAATAAAGATTTTGAAATTTTCATTATTACGCTTGGGTCCAAATGATGCAGTCGCGAGTCCAGAGAGTTGATGGGTTCCAATCTCCCTTAATTTTTCGAGTAAAATAGAGATAAAGAAATATCATTTTTTAAAATGGATTTTACGCCTGTTACTTTTTAAAAATAAAACAGGTAATTCAAAATAAATCTCAGTCATATTATGATCCATAGACATTTAAGCTGATGGTCGCATCGTCAGCCTAAAAAATCGGGTAAGACAACATAAAATAAATCGTCCGAGGAATATTTCATTTCCTAAAAAATTTGGTCGTTTCTCGAAATGTAATTAGGGTTTTAGATAGAGTCTTGTGTATTTTCTTTCATCCGTTTGTCTCCCCCTCCTTTCACCTCGACACAAAGCTTAAAAAAATAAACAGTTATCACAAAGCGTTTTCTTTATAAGTAAATGAAAGAAAATGTTCTAGTCAGTTCACGTCACTATTTATGAGCAATTCTCTGTAATCACCGAAGTAATTCTGAAAGGGTCTGGCACGCATAGTCTCAGATTTTCTTCAAACTTGGCATATAGTATCTTCCTAGGGTAAAACTTATAGGTATGGCATAATTTTTTTCTGGACATCCTCCGTTACCATGGTAACCGGGATACAAAATTTCTGACATATAGGGCTAATTTTTGTATGGCGATTTTGCTAAAATCACACTTTTTACACCGTCTGTGCTGAACCCATATTTGAGACTAGAACTCTGTTGCTATTTTCTTATAAAACTAAAACATCAACACTTTTAATGGATATCTTTAATATGTTTAATAATTATTTGAAAATTTTGTAATACTTTGTCAAACAATGGCATAATATCAACTTTTCGAAATTTGGTCAAAACTGAAAAATTACAACATTTTGGGAAGAAAAATAAAAAATTGGCAGAACTTTCACAATGTATCGCCTATTTCATCTGAAGGTACTTGTCACAAATAATGAAAATATTCAAAAACATTCATGGGCAAATAACAACAAATGTTGACTATAACAAAATGAAAAATCATAAAATTGGCATTTCGCCAAAAAACAGCTTTGATGAACACTTCATATAACAAGATACATTTTTCTTTTTAAAATAAAAATTCAAGGAATTTAAGCTTAAAATTTGTAAAATCAATGAGATATTGTCAACTGAACCATAAAAAAAATTATTTATTCATATCTATAGGCAAGAATATGATCATAAATATACCCCCCCCCCAATTTCTAGCACAATACAAAAATAAGTCCTCTATTACTGATAACTGCAGTTAATAAGGCTGCCTCATAATTTCTAAATTATATGTTTTTATAATATATGAACATGAAAAAAAATCCAAAACACAAAAAATTACATAGTTAGCTGCTACATATGATAGAACAAAAGGCTACAAGGTATTACACTAAAGACAAGTACTGTTAGCTTATGAATTTTTTTTTTCAACCTTTATCAAAATTATCAACTACAATGTATTTTAATTAGCAAACCATATCATATGAAATTTAAAGAAGCTCTAAACAATACATGTGTATCAATAAGTGATCTGCAGACTTTCAATTAAGGAAAATAAAGTGCCGCACCACAGCATGATACGCCCGTCAAAAAATTACAATTTTCTTGAACCGTTTTAGGTGCAAGAAAATCACATCAACCTTGATTCTAAGATTTCGATGATTTGTCATTTATCCATCCCCTGTGATGTAGGCATCAATTATAATAAATATTATATCACTGATAGATTTCTGTGCTGGTTGTGTTAGACCTTGTCAAATGCCCATCATCAAATTAAAACCTTAATGATTTTTTTGTTAGATTTAATGGCAGACAGGTTTTAATATGCAAATCATATGGACATGCTGATTCCACCCCACCCCCATAAAATTAGTTTTTTAAAGTTCATAATATTATGTAATATCAAAACAGTTTATTATGCTATACCAAATTAATTTTGAAAAAAAAAGGCTGGCCATCAAATGACATGTTATAAACTGACCAGCAGTTCTTCTGTCTAATCCCCAAAGGGCTGCTTAATCAGAGCGACTGAGACAGCTAGCCTTCCTACATTGAACTCATTAATTAATCTTTAACTGGATGCTTGTCACTACCAAGAGATGAATGGGTCTGCACTATCTACTATAATTTTTTTTTAAAAACATATAAAACACTCTCAGATTTTTTTTTTGGTTGAGATTTAATGTCCGACAGGTTTTAGTATGTAATTCATATGGACATGCTGATTCAACCCCACCCCATAAAATTAGTTTTTAAATTAATAATATTACATAATATCAGATTAGTCTATTATGCAATATCAAATTAGTTTTCAAATTCATTTCAAAACTTAAGCTAGTCAACAAGAGCTATTTTGAATCAAACAGGCTTACCCATTTGCCCAATTCTCAAGGGATATAGATAACGCCAATGCTCTGTCAATTAGCTACTCACACTCAAAACCCATTAATTTCTCTCTAATTTGACATGCAATTTTCTGTTATCAAAATTCTTCTTGACCAGTGTTTGATAATTACACTCATGGGAGACATGGGATTTCTCTAACATACATTATATTTGTTCTAGATTGCTGTCAAGTATATGCTTAAAAAAAATAAGTATTTTCTTGATTTAACACTTTTTTAATAAGAACAGTGCAATACTCTTACATTATTTGGGATGTGTAAATGAATAGTAAAAAGACACATTTTTTTTTTAAAAATTCACTTAAATTAAAGGTCACAGTGACCTTGAAATAGGTCGCGACACACCTTCTACCTAAGATGCATAAACTGGCCAAGTTTGATGATTGTAGGTCTTATGGTTTTCTAGTTATGGGCCGGAAAGGATTTTTCCATATTTGGCTATAACTTCTTAATTAAAGGTCAGAGCGACCTACTTTTTGTGCGCGACACACCTTCTACCCAAGATGCATCAGATGACAAAGTTTGGTAATCCTAGGCCTAGTAGTATTAAAGTTATGAGCCGGAAATGAAAAAGCTAACAGACAGACGGACAGACGGACGGACACGAAGCCTATAACATAATACGTCCCGTCTTAAGATGGGCATATAAAAATATCATATAATATTAGTTCATTTTCAACAAGTACATGTACCTGCATTATTTCTACAAGAAAAATGTTATGAATTATTCATGAACAGAAAACCCTGTTGTTCACTAATTATGTTGAAAATTAATGTGAATATTAATCAATTATTTATTCTTTGTCTAAGATAATGCTAGTAAAAATGTTTTAATCTATTACAAATTGTGAAATAAATGGTAAGCAACCATTTTTCTCTATCTGACTTCTAAGGGGAGATCACTCTTACTGTATTAAACTACTCCAAGTAGATCTCATTAGTGTGCTGTTAAGAGCTTCCTTAAATAATGACCTCACTGAGTCACTTAGAAATATGGTTGAATCTTCAGGATTTCCAGTATGGAGACACACATGAATATTCTCATTTCCAATTTCATCTTCAGGAAAATCACTCTGACAAGCCAGCTACATTGCTCCTCATTTGGGAAACTAAATTATTAAATAACAGACATCATGGTACTTTCTAAGGAAAAAAAAATAATGCCATATCTCCAACTTTTAAGGCTTCACCATTGTTTGGAGATTTTATGATATTCAGCTTTGCACTTTACTTTGAACTTCATGATGTTGCATCTCCACTCATATATTTAAGATGACTTTTTTCTACCTGCAGAAGTAAATACAATTTTCAATATCTTCAAATGAAGACAAATATCAAACTGAATTAAATACATTATTAATTAAATACATAATTGTAAAAGCAAACCCTAAATCAAGAGGTGTTTTTCTAATGATCATTATGACAGTTGTTCAAGTTAAACATGTTTTCTTTGATACATGCATACATGTATATTATTATGATTTTAAAAATCATTTTGATCAATAAAAGAGAAATGAGCAGACCATATACATGATATACTACATGAAGTACTATGTTTTTCTAACAGTTTAGATTTGATTTTTGAAACTGGTTACCTTGAAGAGAAATGCATCTAAAAGCTGTCCCAATTCCTGAAATTGTCCTTTCCAAAATTAACTTCAAGGTTTCATTTGAATTCTGTTATAGCCATGATTTACATGTGTATATGTTCTTGTTCCTTTTCCTTTTCATCCTCTTTGGTGAATCCTTTGAAAACAAAAAATGAATATAATTTAATTTCTGTTAAAAAGTATTAAATTCAAGATAAAAATTAATTAATTTTATAATAAAAATCAATCTATATATTAATTATTTTTCTGTCAACATGATCAAAAGGAAAGTCACATTATCTTTACAAAAATATGTACAGGTCAAGCATTGTATAAAAGAGAGGTTAAGCAGATGACCTTGTACGTGTCCCTATGGAAATCCCATATTTTTATGCGATTCAAGTCATCAGTTTTGCATACCCCTAATTCTACAAGTTGTACACAATGTATAGACTCGCAAGTACAAGTTGGTGAGAACTTGTAGCTTCTACAACTCAAACTACAGAATATCTATTTTCAGCTGGTGTTTGGTATGAATTTGATTATTTATTGTATACATCCAATGTATTTTTTTATTTCAAGTCATAGATTTATTTGATACAAATGGATTGAAAAGTATCGTGCTGAAATGATGTTTTACACATACCGGTACACGTGCAGATTGTTAAACAGAACACGATGTAAAATCACTGCTAGGTTTACATGTAGAGGTAGACGTACACGGTAAAATGCTTAACTTCTCTATTGACAGAACTATTTACTCTTAGTTTTATATATACTAGGAGTATGTGTATTATATAATAAGGCTGTAATGTATAAGTATTTACTGTTATACACAAAGATTTCATCATACCATGATTTTTCATTTTCAAATATTTTTATACACCTGTTTTTTTTTTTCTTTTCTGAAAAGGGAAACTTTCACTTAATGTTAAGAAGATTACCTTGATTGTATAATGTCTCTTAGTCTTCAGAATTTTTTAATACAAATATGGAGAGACCCACCACTTGCCGTTTGAGATAGACAAATTTTGTCCTATACTTGTCACTCACAACCATTGAGCAGTGAGGGATTTATTTGTTCCAGTGCCTACAAGAGGAATCTCGGGTTACATGCATGCAAGCCAATAAAATGTAGAAAAAAAGTATACATACTTAGCATTTGTAATATTCATAATTACCTCTTGTCTTCTTATGTATTATATCTTGGCCGTTTTTCCTTCTTCCACACTGCCAATCCTCACCCCGGACCCGCTTTGATAAGTTTTCTCACCAAACAATTTATTTACCACTACAAGTGCCTACATATTGTACCTCCAAACGCTAGAGAGTAATCCAAGGGAAGTAATTTGGAAGCAGAAAATACTTCAAAATGCAGAAAAAATGGATATTCACCTTTGAATTTCTTTTACACATATCATTTGCCCACAATTTTTTTAATTGTTTAAATATAACCAAATATCAATCTTTCATGTTTTATTATTGCTTAATTTGTAGATGGCTGCATTTTTTTGTTTCGAGTCTGTAAAAACTTATCAAAATTTACTATATTTTTGACATTTTGCAATGCATAACATGACCACTTACGTGTGTAAAATTAAAATTATGAGAAAGTTTGTATCCCGTTTCTATGGTAACCAAGTTTACAATTCAAAAAATATTTTTTATATTTTATAATCACTCACACACCTGTATCAAATTATGATATAAAAATTTAAATCTGGAACTATGAGTGCCAAAATATTTTGGTGATTACAGAGAATTTGATAGTAACATGCAAACTTTCATTTTGATATCATCAGAAGATTCCAGGGAATTCTGATTACATGTATACCATTTTTGGACTTTTTTCTGAAAAAATTGATTTTATAAAGTAATGAAAGGAGTCGCCTTTTCTCTTGGAACGACCGGAGATAAAAAAAAAAAAGTTTTCTTTTACTGCAAAAACCTTGCTGAATCCCTGAACTCGTTTAACTCGTACTGTTTTTGCAGTTGCCTTGTCATCTCTTGGTTGGTGATTAGCAGTACCTTGTACATGTGCAATAGGTTTTAATATTTGATTTATCTTTGTGATTGGTGGTAAAAAAAAAAAAGAGTTTTGTCACAAATAAAACTGATTTCCTGAACTCTTCTGATTTTTTTACAGTAGGAAAGTCACATTTTTGAAAACGTTATTAAATATCCTGTATATGTGTATTAAAATTTTGGATTTTCTGATTTTTTACCGAGGGATATGAAAGGGGAATAAAAACAAGACTTTTTTGCAAATTATAGAATTATAATGCCTTCTTTCTTTGTTACCATAATATATTTAAGGTGAGTTCAGATGCAAAAATATACGCCAAGGTATTATTATCTACGACAGCATTCACTTACAGAATACATTTTAACGATGCATTATTTAAGACATAAGGTATCATTTCTAAACATCTGTCGGAATATAAATACGGGTTGGTCACGAAGGGCTTTATGATGAATTTAATCTCGTACCAACCCGTATTTATAGCCCGATAGATGTTTTAAAATGATACCTTATTACTTATATTTACATTTGTGACTTATTCATACTTTATATTTGCCTGATTGTGACTTTGAACGTGTGAAATGCACTATTTTTCAAACCCAACGGTATGTATGTAATCCACTGAACGCGCGTCGACCATTTATGACGTCACAGAGAAATTACGTCGAACGTTTATCCATACGCTATACAGTTATAGATACGCATTGCTTTCAGTTGTGTTATATAAAGGAAAACATTTGCAAATGTAAATATATATAAATACATGTATTGCAATTTCAATATTATCTTTATAATATTACATGTACACAATAGTGAACCATACGAAGAAACCGAGTACAATTCTGAGATTCAAAGACAAGGAGTTTATGAAAACGAAGTTTTAAAAAACGAAATTTTTAAGGATGGAAAAACATCAACAAAAAGAGCAGAGTCAGATACGTAAGTGTGAAGATGTATTAATTTTTTTAATGAAAATACTCGTATATATCCTCTTTGATTTGTAGTAAATCAATTTGATAAGACATTTTTTGTTTTATCTTTTTACTGCAAAATACCTTAAGATTTATTTTCGTAGAACGATCAATTGTTATTCAATTAAAATTTGCCAGTATAAAACTGGGTTTTGTATTAGACATTGTATCGGCATCTCTTGGTTTAAGTCATTATTTTATTTAAAAAAAAAACATATTGTTATATCTTTTTAGATGCCACTACGATGGGCTGCATATCAAAGAAGAACGGCAAGAGTATGAAAAACTGAAGTTACAAAAACTATAAATAAATAAAAGATCGATGATTTACATGTTGAAACAGATTATGAATGAATCATGTATGTATTATGAATAAATAAATTGAAGATCGATAATACTTACATGTTGAAAACAAATCATGAATCATGTTTTATTATAATTTTTATCGATTTATGAAAAACCAATCTTTCTAATAAGTTTTTATATAAAGTAAATCCTTATCCAAGGCATCCTACTACTATACGTTATTTCCTACCATAAATCATTTCAATCAATGAAAATCATAAAGTATATTCTATTTCAGAAACATTAAGTCATAAACTGAATAAGCTATTTTGAAGTCAGCACTATTGTTTTCATTTCAGAAGTTTTTTTCTCTTATTTTTATAAACTTCAAGTCGATTTGCTTTTCAAAGTCTACAAATAGTTACACAGGTCTATATACTGTTATATACATATAACATCATTTGAGCAGGTTTTGGCCAACTAGAGGACTTGAATAATAGAGAAAAAATAGGAAAGATGGCAGTAGAAAAGATGAAATCACCACATTTACCAAAGTACTTAAACTTCTTTTTCTGAATAGATATTTAAATATGAAAGAGATGTATCAGACTCAGAATTCTATATTTCACTGGGATATATCGAGTCGACATATGAAAGGAAGTAACTATTATTAATTGATGATACGTCGTCGATATATCTTAATTTTATGCTGAACGCCAAAACAAGTATTTTCTTTTTTCATGTACAAGTTTTTGAATGAATTCTGCTTCATTTGAATGCTGTAAATTATGTGATTTCAATTTTTCTAAAAGTTCCTAGGGTTTTTACGTATCAAGATCTGATTTACACCACTTCATAAATATTTCGTTGTATAGTACTCCTAAAGTTTCTCCTTCGATGCTGTTAATATTTTCGCAAGAGTAAAGATAGAGGCTTGATAGAACATTTAGTCGAATCTCTTAAAAATCCTTACAAACAATGTACAAACAATGATACATTTGCACTTAATATATATGAGTAAGAAATACAAGGTGCGGATCCGGACATTAACTTGAAATAATCTGGACCCTTTTGTAAATAAGAATAAAAGATGAAACTTATGGAATATTTCTTTAAAATATGTCAACTGCTGGAAGTGTAAAAGATTAATAGAAACTCTAGAAAAATATACCAAGCCATGTGAACTTTATTGGGAAAGGCAAAATTGTAAAAATCAGCCTAGTGTGTGATTTTTCTGATTGTTTGTCATTTTTTTTCTATGTTTTTCTGTTGATATTAAGTCTCTTCTAAAGAAAAAAAAATTGTTTGTATCATCTGTAATTAAAGGGGGAGGGGGAGAAATGGTTTATAATGACCTTGTTAGTTTCTTTTTTCTATTTTTGTTAGATCGGTTAGTTTAGAAAGTTCTTTGACGATTCTGTGGGTAGAACGGGCTCTGGGTTTGTACACCTTTTAGGAAGGCTTTTTTTTTTAACTAGGCAATGAACAGCAGGGTCGTTAGTACGTTAATTTTTGTTTGTAAATACTTTGTGATGTTAATAAAATTTTATTTTAGACACTTAGTAAGAACTTGTTTATTTACTCTTATTTTAAATATTTTTGGTTTGTTGTGTCATTTTGTGTATTTGAAGCGCAACAGGTTTATTGGTAAGTAAAAAGCTAGCTTGAAGTGAAAACTTGAAGCACTATTAAATGATATGAGCGATAGATATGATGTAAATAACTTTAATATGAAAAACTGGGACAAGACTCATCCGATTTACAGTAAGTTTTCTGATAAAAAAAAATCTTAAATCGAAATGGGCGGCTGCATTCAGTTGCTCCCTTCAGTCACCAGCTTTCAATTTGGATATTTTACTGAGAAAACGAGGTCAACCGAACTGTAGATGGGACCTACAGAAAATAAACCATCCTTGCTTTATTTTAACACATTTATCGGTATTAGTAAAAAATAATAATGATAAACTAAAAAAAAATAATAAATCTTTTTTATTTTATTTCACTTTTTTTAAAATTAGAACACTAAAAACAAGTTCATCAACTTTATTGTATAAAATATAAATAATATCAGTGGAGTATGTGTCTATTGTTGGGTGGGAACATCCTCGATAGTGTAAATGGATAAGGATCCCGTGGATTGACCAATGACGTAAATGTATGGAACACCAGAGGAGCTATCTCCAGCATTCACAAATCTGAAACATTAAATGAATGATAAAACAAAATCATATAAATAAATATATAAAATAAAACAATTAATAATAACAAATACTTGTTGTTAAATAAAATAATAAATTTAAAAAATCAATGAATATGTCATTAATAGAAAAAAATGAATATAACAACGAAGTTTACGATACTATTGATGTTAGGAAAATGACATTGTACGTCATTGGTAAGAACTTATTTAGTTCTTCTCAAGGAAGAAAGGTTCTCGTTGTTTTTGATGAAAATTTGATTGATTTTGCTTTAATTTTTGTGGATCCACAAAAATAAATTCAAGCAAAATAAAAATAATTTACTGCGTAAAAGCATCGTTTCGTCGAGAGAACAGTACAGTTGCTCAATTTCTGTAGAAAAATATTTTTTTCAGTACAGCAAGTGAGAGAAAAAATTGTAATACACAAATATTTTTTTCAGTACAGCAAAAGACACATACCCCATGTCTGAAACTCCCTGATCCCCAGCGACGTCATTATTATAGAGATTGGTCCAGATGTCGTTCGTGGCCCCTTCACGGTGAGCGCTCTCAAAGTTGGCGCTGACCCCTCTCATGTTGAACACATACAGGACCCCGTCCCTGGAGCCCACGATGAGAACAGGCGTGGTTCCTACTGTACCCACAGCCATGGCACTCGGTTCAGGGCCCTGTAAAATTTACACCAATTTCAAGGTTTTCTGAATCATGATTATTTTATTTTTAATTTTTAAAAGAATAAAGTTCAGTTGATTAACTTTTAGGAATGCGATGCAAGAAAATTTTGAAGAATCATTCATGTTTGCAATTATAGTATTCTTTTGATACAGGATAATGAAAATCTGTTTGACTGAGGGACGACTTGATTTCTCATTAATTTTCTAGGGGAGACACCCTAAATCTCTTTAAGCTATGATTTTATATAGATAACAAATGCATTTGATACCAAGCATACAATACTTTCCAAATTATTTATTTAACAAATCAAAATGAACATACCATATCATCTGATCTCTCGTCAACCTGCTGTGTTGGAGACTGATTACCATTGGAACAGTCTCCATTAAATGTACTGGGGTACAACTGAGAGGCCCTTCTCTCCAAATCATCCCCACTGTCAAATACGTGGGCCATGGTAGTAGAGTCCCACAAAGAAATGCCACGCCCACCAAACATGTAAACGTCACCGATTTGGTTAAAGATGTTGTATCCATCTACTCTACTTATGTATGTTCTGCCTATTAAAACAATAAACACAGTGGTAGAGGAAATCTTTATGATTTATAGAAATTGTGAAAAAAATATGAAATGTAAAATATGAAATAAGTAAATCTACAAAAATATGTGGAGTATCTTACTTTTTTAAAGTTCTGTCGCCTTTTATAATGAATCATTTTTTAAGGAAGCGTCTTTAAGAATGTTTGTCTACAGCAAAGGGAGATTACTCACCCAGCTGTTGGTTGTCTTGGATTTGTGCTAGAAGTGTGGGGTCCAGTGTCGTGGTGTCAAGTTCTCCATCTATATTGTGTATATAAAAAATATTGCAGTGGCATTTAATTCTATTCAAAGACCGTTTAGTTTCAAATTCTTTAAGAATTTGATTTAATTTTTTTAAAAATAAAGATGGCAGCATTTTGTATTTGGTTTCATGTCATAAGTAAAATACAATGTACAATTGAGCAATGAAACAATATCAGAATATCAGCAGATAGAACTTCATTAGACATGCATCTCTGATTTCAAAATGTACATGTGATCAATTATTGAAAACATTAAAGAGCACTTTACCATTCCAAGCCACGCGTGCTCTAGTAGAATCACGGAAATCATAGCCCTCATTATTTCTAGTGTAAGTCTTCGTTTTTCCAGTGTCGGCGGAAATGACGTAACCTTTACCGTCAATAACACCAAAACCAAGTTTTCCAGGTTGGTAAAATGAGTAGATTCTGTGATTACGCATATTGGCAGCTATAAATACACAAGAATTTTATATGCAATTTAAAAAAATTTCTCTCTGACGAACTTTGTACAAACTGTAACATATATGCTTGCAGACTCAAAAGTACCCAATTCTTATGATTCTATGTACAATTAGACTTGAAAAGATTTATTATAAAAGTAGTTGAGAAAAAATATACACAATATTAAATAAAAAAAAACTTTTTGGGATAAAAGTACCATCATTTTGGTCACTTCCATCGAACATAAAGCTTGTCCAGTTCTTGGCTCCCAAAGCATAAAGTTCAATGATCCTTTGGTTAAACAAGTCCAATTTCAGTACTGCATTATTTTCCTGGAAAGGAAATTTCAAACCATTTGCTTTAAAAATAAGAATAAAAAGAAAACACCTTTTATGGATTTTTTTGTTTTAACGCTTATACCTGACATGAGACAAAAGCGAATCGGTCGTCATTGCTGATGGTAACTGATTCGGGCTCGAGATCCTGTGAGAAAGTGTTGACAATTCCAGCAGAGTGGTCTCCACGGAAAACATATCGAACACCATTATTTATGTAATCTACCACCCTACGTAGTGAAAAAATTCATTTAAAAGGGAAAGAAAAATCGAACAAAGATTAAATATTTATAAGGCAAAAAATATGTTTAGTTTCAAAAATGGTCAAAGACTGCAGAATTTATATGCAAATCCTATATCACTAACCTGTCATTTAGCTGGGTAAAATCTATATTGACTTCAATGGGGAATCCTTGGTCGTTCCTGATAATTATTGTCAGGGATCCCTCGGGGTCATTGAGAGTGTTTGTATTTGGATTTAGAGAAACACGGCCTTCACTGACAACCACCAGTCTTGTACAGTCACTGGTGTACTGCATATCCTTTGGATGAACACCGACTGAATATATATAAACATAATTAGTAGATTTTTACCATTTCTTTATCCCCCTTTTTCCTTTTATGATGCAAAGGATATATGATTTTTGTTTAACCCAAGTTTTAAATGTGTATAAGCATATTTTGAGGTTTGTTTTCGTTTTCGTTCGGTATTGTCGTTTTTGTTTAATTTCGTTTGTTTTTTTTTAATTTTTGCAAAAGTAGTTTCACTTTCATGAGGGTCAATATATGTTAAATGATATTGATATCTCTTGTTTCACTTTGCGCTCACCTGCGATTCTGCCAGTCCTGGTAAAAACACGGTCAGCCCTGTTGTAGGGGGTGAACAATTCTACGTGACCCTCAGCCACTGGGTCTGCCGCCGTCAAGGCCACAGCAATGGTGTCTGAACAAGCCTCCACGGCTGAGATCATACCATCCACGCTGTTATCGAACACGTGGGTCATCAAGATGGAGGGACTGGCGGGATTGTTCATATCAATGATGTGGAGGTACTTCTCGGAGGATCTAGCAGCTGTTGTATTAAAAAAGCATAAAATTAGACGGTATATATATTGATATCATTTATAATCCCTTTCGTTTACTTTTCTTTTATTTTTGCTGGTCTATTTGTTTTTGTAGTGTATTTTGGCAACATTAATTAAAAAATCAAAATAAAGCAAAAACTATTGCATTCCGGCGAGAAAATTTATTATAAAGAATAATTTTGTACAGAAAAAATTAATGTAGAAATGAAATTTCGCTATTCCTTATGACAATTAAAAACACTAATAAAGCAACTTACAAGCAACATATAAAATTTTATCAACAGTGTGGTAAGCGGCCTTGTGGGCGGCATTTTGAAAAAGCCCGTATCTTGGATTGGTAGGGTCTCCGTTGACGAACTGGTAAGGGAATTTCATGTAGGACTGCTTCTTTAGTTGAAGTACAGCATCAGAGTATGCGACGACTAACACGAGTAGAATGATAATCGATCTCATGGTAATTTCTGGACAAAGACAAACAAGTCAAAAAAAATCAAAACAGGAGTTATTTTCCTGCAAATTTTGTTTTTAACAACAAACGTTAAATTAATTCAGCATATTAGTGACAGAATATTTCTATCTAAAAAATGTAATATTTATAATATAAAAATAACATTTATTTATGCTTGCAATGGTCTGAAAGAAGTGAGCTAGGGATTTTGAATGTTGTTATTTTAAGAAACAGACTTTTCAGATTTTAAGTGGAACTATCATCAGTTAATAATATTTACTTCAAATCATATTTCGAATCGATAATTCCCAGTGAACTTGATAAATGTCTGTTTTATAAATTATATGGATGTTTTTTCTGACTATAAACGATAAACACCAACTAATTTATAAACGTATGACAAACGAGATAAACTCAGCTTTTCCATTATCAACTTTTTTATGTAGTAATACATTGTATTTCGGTATATCTCTCGTAACTCATTCGATAAAGAGTATGCCTTGGGTACAGTCAACTTAGGCACACTAGTGACAAATGAATAGCATTCAAAAAGTCTTAAAGGACGTCTTAAACATGGAATTAACGACAACGAAGAAGGTTTCTATTTAAGAAGGGACATATTGTAGAATACTTGTCGAAAAACATACAACGAGGGGTGATCAAAAAGTTCGCGATCTATCTCTATATCTACAAAATCACGATTCAGATTAGAATGAAATTCGGTACACACATAGCCATACACAAGGTCTATAAATAGCATATGCTGAATAAAGTTTTTCTCCTTGTTTGTGACGTCACAATGTGAAAATGACGTCACTATGTAGGTCACTTGTGACGAAAAATGGTTGTCTCAGTCGAACTCGTTCAACAAACGACTGTACAATTTATTGTATATCTTAGAAATCCCTCTGCAGTATCATATAATAATTTGTACACAGTTTATTGAGATAAATGAGTTCCTATAAATTTATTTAATGATTTGATTGATCGTTTTAGTGAAGGGAGGCAGATGGTTAAAAATGATACTTGTCATCTTGCCCAGTGAAAGCAAGTTTGAAAAGATATCTATTTTTAAGCAATTTGCTATCAAAGACCTCCAAATAACACTTTGAAAAATAGTTGAATATTTGACAATAATATAAGTATTAGTACCTAAGATATCGTTTACTTTAGATTTTAAACATATTAGATATGATAAAAAGGAGGCACCCATTCTCTATCCACCTTGAATAAAGGTCTCTCCCGAGACAGAAGATTTGTGTTTAAATGGTCGCCATGCTTATTTTTGGAAAGGATATTCTTATCCACCCATTCTGTTGCCGAGATATGATCATTTCTGACATATGAAGTGTTCTTGTCATAAAAATTAACTCACATGGATAGAAATATAAAACTCAGAAAAATCTTTCAACTTTTGTGATAGAACGCTACGGAGGCGGTCACGTGACCGCCAATATCACGTGATTCACGCATGCGCAGAACGGTGGTTGATGTGCATTAAAATTGGGGAGGATTGATTTAAAATATAATCAACATTAAAACCAAATATTGTTTCTTTTATGGAAGTTATTCAATTAGTTCGCGAACTTTTTGATCACTCTTCGTACTTTGATGATGTCAAGAAACACACATAGACCAATATCAGACAGATGAAATATCTAGGGATAAAACAGTATTCAAGATTAATTTATTCCATTCAAACAATACAAATGAGAAACAGAGCAAACAGGGACCTCTAAAACATCAGAGGTGGGATCAGGTGCCATTGAGGAGTGAGCATCCCCTGCAGTCCTGTCTCATCCGCTGTAGCGGAAAATAATTGGAAAACCCCTCGACAATTCAGTGTGTAAATAATGGCCTAAAATTACTATGAAAAACGTTAGTCAGCATTTGACTTATGATAGATTGTATTTGCAGACAAGGTCATTGTACCGCCAATTGAACTTATGATATTATGATTTTAAATGAGACTGCAAATGTTTTTTTCATATATAAAATTCTAAATGAATCCTGCCTCATATGAAAAATTAGCCTGCCAATCACTATATGAATGTTATTAATATCTCAGTAACACAAGAGATCCCCTTGTGTTACTGTCTTTCAACACAAGGGGATAGAAGAAAAATAGTCTTTAAACAAGAACTAGACTACAGGACCAGCATCAGGTCATGTATCCTTAATTAATTACTTTGAACAATGATTACAATCAATTATAGACGGAACTATTCTAGTTTTAACTAGATGTAGGTACATGATGTAAACGACTAAGAAACTAAAACTGGGTGCTTGTATATGAACAAATGAAGTAAACTTGAGAACAAGTATATTATTCTAGATATATTATGTCCTCCTGATTTTGAAAGTGTCAGAATAGAAAGCATTATTAAGTATGTCAGCTAGGTCACAAAGTATAAAATGAACAAAAGCAAAGAAGAAAAAAGATAACATTTAACAGAAGGTTAAAGCGCATCACAAAAAGCCAACAACAAAAGCAAGACATAAAAAAATCAAAATAAACCAAATTGTGAAGAGACGGTGGAGAAAGAGAACAAAGGATAAACTATAGTAAAATGTAGACATTTAGTCAAGAAATCAAACATATGGAGATTACGAATAGTATCAAAAGTCCATAAAACAAAACAAAATAGGAGCAGAGCAAACACGGACCTCCAAAACATCGGAGGTGGGATAAGGTGCCATGGAGGGGTGAGCATCCCATGCTGACCGGTCACACCCGCCGTGTGTTCCTTGTCATGATCGGGAAATAACGTATACGAGGGTTGTCCCGTAAAATCGTGGACAAAGCGTTTTTCTCGAAAAGTAATGGGCGCACTAAGCTGAAAATTTCAGTAAATGTTTCTTTATCCTATTTAAGTGCATGATAATTTTTTCGATAAAATATAGGCAAAAATAAAGGTTTTATTATGCATGAATGTGCACGGGGTATTGTCCTACGGCGCACGGACAAAAAACCAAAGTTTTATTAAAGAATAAACAAGTTTGAATTCAAAATAAAAGTTTTAAGGTCAGACGAGACGTTCCTCAAAATCTGTTTTGTATATCTTCGTAATGTATGAAAAATATTCAAAATCTTAATAGCATTCTGATTTCTAAACCAGTTTCTAAACGTTTTTAAAACATACAAACTCTTAAACATTTGAAATCGGAAAATTATTTTTCTTCCACAAAGGATTATATAAGAAAAACTACCCCTGGTATCTTGCAGAAATGCCTGGTAAGGTACCTCAATTTTTTGTGAGTAAACATGTTTAAGTAGCAATACTTCAATGACAAACTCTTAGAAAATTTTATCTATTATTAAGGAACGTCTCGTCTGTCCTTGAATTCAAATTATCCGAATTCATTTCCACAATCAATTTTTTAGTCTTTTAAAAAATTTTAAGGCATTTGATTAATTTTTGGCAGTTTCTCGAGCATTCGAAATGGGAAGATGGTAAACACAACACACGAAAAATGTCGACGTTTTATGACGTTACGGCGCATCGGAGAGCAGTTCCGTTTTAATTCGATGTTGTAATGACACCTTTAGAGACTTGAAATGACCATAGAAGAAAAAAGATTATAAAAATATCACCATATCTTAAGTATACAAATGAAATAGGAGTTTTCTTAGCAAAGTCTTTTTGATCGAATCCCTGGGGAGTACAAAACATACGGACAAACTCCTAATGTTATAGCAAAAGACGCTATCACAGTAGACCGCCGATATGAGATTTTCTATTAGTTGAATGATGGTGAGAATATTGTCCGTAACTTACTGATAAATCTTCAGAAGATCGCATTAGGGTGCCAATTGGTTCTTCGACTGTTTATGGAGACTAAAGAATGTGTATCAATGAGGTTCCTAAATTTAAGTCGGACTCATCCAACTTCATTTTCAGCAAAGATAAAATGTGACGCTGTTTTAGACACTTTGACGTTATAATCCATGCGCCGTAAGGTGATACAATACATGACATAAAATCACGTAATTTGTTTATTTATGCATATATTTATCTGAAATTTGCTGTGTATATTACTAAAATATGTACTAAATAATAGTGAAAATTTCAGAACGCAGTGATGTTTATTTTTTACACTAGACAACTTGTCCACGATTTTACGGGACAACCCTCGTATGTATAGATAATGGACTAACAATTAGTATGAAAAACGTCACTGCTTCTAATGGTAATGGATCTTCTGTTCTTAAACTAAACATTAAATCTTCCATTGTTCCTCGTAATGCAAGAACGATCTGCACGATCGTTGGCCAACATCTGATCGTATTTGTCTTACAAACTTCGGTTTGTGGGATTTGTGATAATTTATGATTTAGAATTTAACAGAGATATCTTTCCTATTTTATTAATATTTTATTTTTTGTTTGAAGCTTTCTGTAGATTTTTCCATTCTCAACTCTTAATCATGTACCGTACGAGGGGTGTTAGAAAAGTTCGCGGACAAGTTCTATTGTTAGCGCGCTATTTCCACGAAAACGGTCAAACTTTACAGATATAATCTTAAACTTTTTTCCAATCAATATACAGGAATTTGGTGCCCTCCGGTGATTATTGAAAAATATACAGCATTTTTATTTTGATAAATCTTGCTTCACGGAGCATGCTACATTTTGGCACGTTTACATCATAAAGACTCTTTATTAAAATTAAAAATTGCACAATTGTAGTGCCAAGAGATTTATGATATTTTACCTGCCGCTAAAGTATGCAAGAAACGTCACTGGGAGAAATTTTGAACTTAATTGGAAGGTATATGCCTGTTTTATAGCCATTTATAAATGATCAACGCGTAAAAACTCAGCCAAAAATCGGAACGTCATTGAGCGTCATGGAGCACTGCACCACGTAAAAATTATGTGTGCAGACAGGGAAATGTCTAAAAAGAGATTGAAATGTTCAAAATACTGCCGGGAATATCCTACACATACAAAGAACAAGTTTTCAAATGGTTGTAGCTTCATAAGAATGGAAGTAGTAACATTTTGAATGATTAACTCCATCGATACTTCAATACCCCCTATCGCATGGACGTTGCGTTGCGCCTATATGGTTTTTTTGCATAGTTTCCATACCTGATAGATTGACTGTTCACACATTGACCTTTTTTATTTTTTAAGATCTCAATAATATCCGAAACAGTACAAAAGACATTATAGTAGAAAAGTAATACGTCTTGATATAGATATTCAATTTTAAAGTAGAAAAAAGATAAGAAAAATCTGAAGAAATGAAAGATTTATAGAATTGCGACAAAGCTTAAAGGGTTGAAATCTGGATATCACGTCGCTTACGTCAAGTGATTGCTCCGTGAATCCCATAACCCCATAGTTAAAATAGTTGTAAAATTTTAAGATTTTATCATATGGACCTGATATTTTACATACCAATAAACAAAATGTAGGAATTCATTCAGACATAGGTCATACTTCACATTACACAATAGATTTTCTGTAATTCAATGTGTCCGCGAACTTTTCTAACAACCCTCGTACTTTTAACCATTGATTGAATTTTCAAGAGCAAGTACAAACGTCCTATAACAGGCCAGGTAGACCTCTGCGTCCAATATGTTTTGATTAAAAGTGATTGTTAATTCAATTAAATACAGAAAAATCAGTTAACAGATAGTTGATGGATAATACTATATTTCATTATACAGTATATGATAAAATTGTGAACCAATTTTATGGTTTGGGGGGAATGATCTGAAGTTAACTGAGTATTTTCCACCAACTAATGTGTATATTTTTTTCTTACGTCATTGTTGTATTTATTCGTTTAGGATTATTAATAATTTCACCGAGCCATACGGTACATCCAACAAGTCAATCTATTGAAAAGATTGTTGTTTTGTTATTAAATTATTGTTTTATTACTTGACAAGGAGTGTGATCGTTTGACAGGGGTTGCTTACTCCTGCACTGCACCAGATCCCATCTTTGATGCTTTTAGAGATTCGTGTTTGCTCTGATCCAGAAGTGTATTGTTAAAATGGACTAATGAGCTTGATAACTTTTCGTTAATTAGATATTTTATTACCACAAGTGACTCGTTTTATTCCCTCTCACTTAACAGCATGAAAAAAAAATTAAACACAAAAGGTTTGGACTGTATTGTCTTAGAGATTTTGATCACCTGTGAATTTTCCCAGGATGATCACGAAATCACGATTGGAACTGGTCGACATTAGATATAGATAGTACTTTAATGACCAAGATAAAGAATCACGGCCAAGAAGTGCAATATGTGCCTATATTTAATATGAGTGCAATATGAAATAACATCACAGGTGCAATACAGAAAAGAAATTATGATAATATTGGCACATAAATCCCTAAATAAACACCAAATACAGAAAATATGTCCAAGTACATAAAAAATTTCTATTTTCCTATTTTAAACATTTTCTTTAGATGTATTGTAGTAAGAAAAAAAACCCACTGTTTATACTTACTGTTCTTTGAGTTGAATAAATTAACTTAATATAAAAAAGAAAAAAATCTAGCTCACCTCTACTCTCTAACCCCCTATTTATTATATGCTGGTATCTCTATCAGTGGTGAGTATTTAAGCTTGGGGGGTCAGAGGTTAAAGATACAGCCAAATTCCGTAATTGTGTCAAAGAAGTACAATTTCATAAGACTTATATAACAAGAATATTTGAACTTTTTCATATGTTGGTTGCATGTTTGAAAGAAAATTGATGAGGGTCGATTGGATAACCATACTATCTATTATTTAAGGTGTGGGGAAAGCATTGCCTTCCCTACTGTTATTTAATTTCTTTGTTAGTCTGAGTGAGTTAAGTTTGTATGGCCTTTATCACGGACTTTGTGACCGATATATTCCTGTTTAAAGTTTTGATACTCATACTCGATCTTTATGTCCATTAAATCATTCGAAATTTTATGACAGTGGCGAGAAAAGAAATCGTTTTTATATGAGTAAGTATGCGTGAACTGTGTGAGTGTTTATTGTAAAGCAGAACGTTGTTGTAGCAAATGTCAAAGCACATTGTGTATTCAAAACATTTTAATCATTGTCATTTAATTTTTAAATCTAATTATAATAATAAAACATGTATAATATTTTCTTTTTTACCACAAGTAAATCGTGTTTTTTGTATTTAAGAAATATCTTTTTTAAAAAGAAACAGCAGAATGACCATGAGCAGGTATTGAAACCGTCTTGTATCTAAGGTTTTTTTAACCATTAAAATACCGCATGGAATTTGCAAATTAATAGAAAAAAACTTTTTTTATTTTGTGTCTGGTACATCTTCAATATTATAAATAGAAAGTGATCCAGTGGTTTTTCCGATGACGAAGATATAGGGAACTCCCGTAGAACTGTCACCAGCATTAACGAATCTGAAAAGCCAAAAAGATCATTATAACTTAATGTCAAAATTTAAAATTAATTAAACTTTTAGGCTCATTCTCAAATATAATCTAAAAGAAAAACTGAAAATTTGGTTATTTTCTGTCCTTTTCAAATGAAAAGAAACAACGCAACTATTTTTGACACTTCAATTAAGATTCTACGTAATTTGTCAAATAACCTAGTCAAACAAGGAAAATTGAGAAATATTAGTAACATGGCAAAATGTCCTCTAATTGCACTAGTCTACTAAGTTCTAACATCCTTTTTTTCTTTCTTATTTCCGTCAAAGGGTTTTCTACAATTCCCCTTACCCTATTTCAGATATCTGTTGATCTCCTGCCGTGTTGGTGCCGTACAGGTTGTTCCAGATGTCGTTGGTACTTCCCTCGCGGTGAGCACTCTCAAAGTTGGCGCTGACTCCCCTCATGTTAAAGACGTACAAGACACCACTCCTAGAGCCCGTAACGAGAACAGGTGTGGTTCCAACCGTTCCCACGGCCAAAGCACTGGGCTCAGGGCCCTTCATATAATAAATAGATATTAATACCGTAGAATATTTAGCGAGGATTTAATTTTGCCATTATTAGCGAGGGTGTCGAGATCGCTAAAATTAAATTTCACTAAAAATTAATTGTGTTTTATTTGTAATAGCTTCTTTAATGTGCATTTTAAAATCGCTAAAATAACATCTCGCTAAAAAAAAATTACCAGTTTTAAGGACAAATCGCTAAATTTGAGTCTCGCTAAAATTTCCACTTATACGGTATCCATATTATTCCGTATTAACGAGGTCGAGTCTAATTATTTCTGCCCTAGGGATTTTGATAATTTTTTGATAAATAATGTTTACTGTTATAATTATTGTTTTAAGATTAAAAAATCGAATGTTTACCACCTCGATTTCTCAAAAGTTGTCAAATTTCACTATTGGACCCTACGGGAATTTGTTGGAAAAACGCCAATTTAACACATTTTTTTTTCCATATTTTTTTGTATTTCTGCCCTAGAGATTTCTTTTTCATTCAAGTACATGAAAGTTATTGTAAAAAGTCACCAAATTGTGAAATTTCAAAAAAAATTCAACATCTACTTTGGTCTAGGAAATAATTACGAAGTTTGTTTTTTCAAGCATTGCCATATTACGGTATAACTACATATCAGTGCAAACAAATTATCGGCACATACGATTTTTTGGGGTGAGAAATTAGCCATGTTTGAATTGCTAGTATGCTTCTTTAGATGTTCTGTCATCAGTTTTTAGTATAATATCCATGGACGTCTTGAACATACAAGCGAGTCGAAATGCGTCATTCTTCAGCGTCATGCGTTGCTTACAAAATCCGAAAATGGTGACGTCGGTAGAGCCATTTTAGCGTTTTTTTCCTGATTATTGTCGTAAAATCACATTTTCAGACCAGTAGGGGTTACAGATAATGTTAATTTTGTATAAAAATCAAAACATTTGGCAAAGGTGTACTGTCGCACAAATGACTGCATGAAATTAAAAAGCTGCGCAAAGTCATGCGCACTCGAATTAGACTCGGCCTCGTTAAGGTAATTACACCCTCATGTGATGTCATATATACGTTTCTGCATGAACGATATATGTAAACAGTCATTTTGATTTAAGTTCCTGCGTTTCAAAATAACTTGTTTTGAATTTTTTTGAAGTAGTTATTAATAAAGAAAAATGTGTAATACAAAAGAATATAGGATAAATATTAATAACAATGATTTCCTTTAAAATGTGTAACACAAGTGTAGCGATCAAACTGGAGCGGACCAAAGATCTAATTTTAATTAGATTGGCTAACGCCTACCGTGACATGGAACTTCGCTTTTTAGGTCT
The DNA here is from genome assembly GCF_032062105.1 of Saccostrea cuccullata. Lineage (NCBI taxonomy): Eukaryota > Metazoa > Mollusca > Bivalvia > Ostreida > Ostreidae > Saccostrea > Saccostrea cuccullata. The sequence goes on along the minus strand of NW_026933195.1, from coordinate 313,039 downwards.
CCCAAGCGCTAAGCCAAAGAATAGTTAACACCTATTTTTTATCGAATTAGGTCAGTCACGGCCGTGATTCGAACACACGACCTTCCAATTCAGCGACTGCTATACCGACTCAGTGTGCTACATTGCCCATACGCAATAAAGAAATCGAAAGATATTGTTTGGTTGGTATCTATGTTGGACTGATGGTTTAGGAAGATCTTGTTTGTGTTGGGTTGTTGAATTGCTTCTTACAGAAACACCGGTCGTAAAGTAAGTTGTACAAACCATGCCTCATGAATTATATTATCCAAGGCCCTTTCTCTCCAATGATAATATTTCTTGCAAACATATCATACCATGTCGTCTGATCTTTCGTCAACCTGCTGTGTTGGAGATTGGTTTCCATTGGAACAGTCTCCATTAAATGTACTGGGGTATAACTGCGAGGCCCTCCTCTCCAAATCATCCCCACTGTCAAATACGTGGGCCATGGTGGTAGAGTCCCACAAAGAAATACCACGCCCACCAAACAGGAAAACGTCACCGATTTTGTTAAAAATGTTATATCCATCTTGATTGCTCATGTATACCCTTCCTACAGAGAAATGGAAATGGAAAATTAACTGCAATCAAGTATTTGAATTGTATAATTAATCCCTTAACCTTCAGGATTTAGATGTCGTTGCTATCCATGTGACATACCTAGTTGTTGGTTATCCTGTATTTGTTGTACAAGTGTAGGGTTCATTGTAGTTGTGTCCAAATCTCCGTCTATAACGAAGGTGATTTTATTAATATATATGAATTGTGTAGTCATACTTTTTATCTTTACATCTTATTAAAAACCGGTAAAACATTCTACGTTTTGTTTTCGCTTCTGAATCGATATATATATATAGGATTAAATTTTTTGACTGAACTCTGGTAAAACTGCCTGCAATCTGATTGGACACCTGTAATGAGCATTGTTAGTTCTGAGTAAGTACAGTCATGTACCAGTATCACAATTCTACTCATGATTGACAACCTGAAGGACAATAAAGACGGAGTGCATTGTTTTCTGTTGGTAATTAAGGTAACGTGCAAAATAAAGATAATGAACTAGACGAATTATAAATTCACGAAATGTACACAGTTTTTCATAATAAAACATGGTAAAAATCAAATCAACCCTTTTTGTATTATCTTTATAGAGAGGGTATTGGACAAAATCTTACCATTATAAGCTACTCGTGCTCTCACGAAATCGTTGAAGGCATAGCCGTGGTTATTAACAGTATACGAGGTAGTTCTACCGGTGTCAGCGGAAATCACGTACCCCTTGCCGTCTATCAAGCCAAAGGCAAGTTTTCCAGGCTGATAGAAGGAGTAGACGGTATGATGACGCATGTTAGCAGCTGTAAATTTAAAAAAAAAAGATATACCTTTGAGAAGCTCAATAATGTATTTAATCCCTAAAGTAATGGTGAAATATAGAGATAACGAACAGGATTAAAGCTCATAAGACCATTAAAAAATCGGGAGCAGAGCTAACATGAACAGAAGTGGGATCAGGTGCAATGGGGGAGTGAGCATCCCCTGCCGACCGTGCTCATCCAGCTTGCTACTTTTCTATACCGAAAAAAAAACCCGGAATAATCCGTGGCACTGATATGAAAATGTCCAAAAAGAGATCAAACTTGAAAAAAAGAAAATTATACAATAACATACCGTCATTCAGATCGCTAGCATCCATCGTATAACTAGTCCAATTCTTGGCACCCAGAGAATAAAGCTCAATAATTCTCTGGTTAAACATGTCAATCTTCAAAACGGCATTATTTCTCTAAAATTTTAATATTTCACAGTTATAGAAGAAATATATAGCCTTATTTAATCTACATAAAAAAAAGAGAATAAATTAATATTTTCAAAATTGTTCTGTGTAATGATCCTATGTAAAAATCAATAGTCATTGTTTTCTATTTTTAACTATTACCTATCGAACACGTTCTCAAGTTATATAAGCACGATTTTTACTTTTTTGCCGTAGTTACATTCACCACCTACCCACTGTTCATATAGCATAAATAGAGGGTGTGTTCTTGAAGCATGACAAAGGACTGTTTTAGATAATTATTTTTTTCCTTTTATACAAAATTCATGAATTTCCTGTGTATTTTCTTTGTTACAGAAAGAAGTAGTCAGGTTTAAAGAATATTTATGTTTTTGTTCCTATAAATAAATTTTCAAAGCTCAAAACTTCACTCACTAGATAAGTGTGTTAAAGTTATAATAATTGTAATAATTGTAGATACATGTGTACTTCTGTTCAATTGAGTGAAACAAATAAGAATATAATAATACCTGACAAGAAATGAAGGCGAATCTATCATCATTGCTGATGGTAACTGATTCGGGCTCGAGATCCTGTGAGAAAGTGTTGACAATTCCAGCAGAGTGATCTCCACGGAAAACATATCGAACACCATTATTAATGTAATCTGTGACTCTGTGATAAAATCAAAAAGCACATCAAACATATATGGTATTTCATGTAAATAAGTTTAATTGATATATTTCTTAAAAAGTTCATTTTAATTAGCCCCCTACCGGTAAAACCGGAAGGGACTATAGGTTTCCTCTTAGTCTGTCCGTCCGTCTGTCCCTCCGTCTGTCTGTCAGTTTGTCTTACTTGGTTTTCCGCGCTTTTCTTCTAAACGCCTACAGATAATGAGCTGATTTTTGAATAGTGATTGTATCTTCATGAGTTACAGACCTTTTCGATTCGCGTCATTGATTTTTGACGGAATTATGGTATTTTTTTATGATTGGGATAATGATCGAGTTCCTGATGCACTAAATTCATGTTCCAAACAAGCTTGTATCCTAAGGAGAAAAGGGGATCCTTGTAGAGGACATGTATTGCTTATGCAATTTTCTCAGAATACATGTTTAGATTAATCCTTGTCACACGAGAGCTGCGTTCTCAAGGCAATTCGCACATAATAGCGCAAAACGACGAGTAGCATGCAATGGAGGGTCTTCACCATACACCCGGTGTACATTTTTACCTAATCATGTGCAAAAGTGTACACTTTGGGTATATACTATCTACACCCTGTACAGTGCATATGTAAGTGAATGCACAAAAAATTCAATATGGCTGAAAATTGTTTGAGAACAGTAAATATGGTAAACAAAATATTTTTTCTATTCTAGTGTCTTTAATTAATTTTCAATCTGAAGTTGAAAATGATTACATGACAAAAAAAATAATAAAATGTTTTGAATAATTAAAATTTATTACATATTTCAGAGATTAATAAGTATATTGAAAAACTGTAAGTTTTTCTCCATGACACTAGCATTTGACTCAACTGACAAGTACATGTATATGATAGGTTGATAATTACTGGTCAGTTGTGAAAGATTGTGATGAGGTAAATTTTAGAAAAAAAAGTCTATAAAGCAAAAAGCATTTTAAAAAAAGGAAAAAAACTGATCACAATAGAACTTGAAAAACATTATTTTTCATTAATGAAAACTTCAGAACTTTTTGCCCATCTATAGAACACCACATTTGGCCAAAAGAGTGAAATGAAAATTTCGCAACCAAGCACATCTAAAGTACACCTCTATCCTCTTGCAATAGATGAAATCTACTTTGTTATTGTAAAAACTGTTCCGGGAAATAGGTGTTTATTATTTAAAAATAGTTTTCAAACCTCAATAGGCTCCCTGTGTGACAAATGACAATTCAGCGACCTTATAACACACCTAAAGGACGCCATCATTGCAAAAGTTTATTAAGCTACTGAATAAGAAAATTACACATTGTATGAGGAGGTTTTGTATCCAGTTTTCTGTATAAAACAGAATCTTTTTTCAATCCAATTTGACCCAAAGAGTGAAAATAAAAATCCCAAAAGCTTACTCTATATCTGTAGTACACCATCACCAATCTTTTCTTGCAAATATTTTTTTGAAACTTTGTTTTTAAAATCCCTTTTGAGATTTGACCCCTGTGTGGAAAATAAAAATATGAATCCTAACTACACAGAGTCGTTGTTTGTTTTAATTTATACGTGTACCTGTCATTAAGCTGAGTGAAATCCATGTTGACTTCAATGGGGAATCCCTGGTCATTTCTGATGATGATGGTTAAGGAACCCTCGGGGTCACTCAGAGTGTTCGATACTGGATTAAGAGCAACGGAACCACCATTGGCTACAACCAGTCTTGTACAATCGCTGGTGTGCTTAATATCTCTGGGATTTACTCCAACTGGTCAGAATTAGCAAACAAAAATTTATTTTATAATGCCTATTGGTGTAGTTTTTTTTATCGTAGGCCGATTTCGTAATTTTAAACATTACAAAGTTTATTCTTAAATCTCTTTCAATGAAAAGAAAATAAAGCTGTAAAATTAGTTTGCAAAGTGGCTTGTTCAGTCTTATATATAAATTGAACTTTACCAACACTCACTCACCCGTTATTCTTCCAATTCTTGTAAAAACTCGGTCAGCTCTATTATAAGGAGTATAAAGTTCCACGTGACCCTCGGCCACGGGATCGGCAGCAGCCAGTGAAACGGCAATGGTGTCTGAACATGCGTCGACTGCTGTGATCATACCATCCACGCTGTTATCGAACACGTGGGTCATCAAGATGGAGGGACTGGCTGGGTTGTTCATATCAATGATGTGGAGGTACTTCTCGGATGATCTGGCAGCTGTTAAAAAATGGTATTAAAATTTTGTAAAGATACCATGATTTTTCTTCAACATTTGTCATAAAAATTCCTAGCATAAGAAACCTATCATGTGTGGTATTGGTAACAAATGAAACAGCCTAAAGTCCTTGTTATTAAAACGTAAGCACTATAGTACTGTAAACGTATTGCATTTGGCGGTGTATTCATTTTAGCGCTTTTGGCGGAAAGATACTTCCGCTAATTCAACTACATTGCTAAATGTCTTTAACATTGATACATGAATAAGAACATCAAGAAATGCGCTAAATCAAATCTACGCTAACTTGTTAAAAAACCAATTTCCGCTAAATATCGTACACGCCAAATATAATACATTTACAGTATTTCAATGAATTATAATAAAAACAATTTTCATAAGATATCATCGATCTATCAATGAAAAAAAAAAGATATCAATTAAAACTTACAAGCAACATATAAAATTTTATCAACAGTGTGATAAGCGGCCTTGTGGGCGGCATTTTGTAAAAGCCCGTATCTTGGATTGGTGGGGTCTCCGTTGACGTACTGGTAGGGGAATCTTAAGTAGGACTGTTTTGACAGCTGTAACCTGGCATCTGAGTAAGTTAAGATGGCCGCCAGCAAAATGATCGCCAGCCTCATCGTAAATTCTAAGTAAAATATACAGATAAAACATAAAGGCAGATTTAGAAAACTATGCAGATAAAGATGATTCAGATATTTTTTGTTATTCAAGCGCCCTGAGAGGCATACAAAAATGAAACATGTAAAAGTATGCATATTGCAGAGATTTGTAGGTATTAGTATGTAAATTCTCCATGGCACCTGATCCCACCTGTTTTCGGATGGCCGTGTTTGCTCTGCTCCTATTTTGTATTGTTTTATGAACTTTTGAAGTTGGATACTGTTCGTTATCTACTTACGTTTCATTAAGCACAAACAACAACAAAAGGTTTCAGGGGACGATGCTACAGGATTATTTTGGAATCTGTTACATTGCAATGGACTTTAAAAAAAAAACCTTTATACATCATGTACATATGTTATTAAAAAATTACTAAAAGGCTTACTTAATTATGTCCCATATTGTACCTAATGCGATTGTCCCAATTAAATCTATATTATGAATTATGAATAACATTTAGTACAGTTAATGATTTAGTAAAAAAAAATATTTAGTGTAGTTTAATAATGAGAAAAGTATCCATTAATTAAAATTCGGGTAAATTAATTTTGCCAATTGCAGTAACCTTTCTTTCTTTCATTTTTGATTGATTAAGTTGAAAATAATTGGTTAACATTAAGAAATGTTATTGTCTTCATTTACAACTTTCATTAATGATTCTTTTTTTAGAAAAACCGAACACTTCTGTTTCGTTATTGAGATAACAGTCTTGCTTCATTCCAAAAAACAAACTAGTCTCTATAGCTGTGATCATGGTGATTGTCTCACAACTATTCCACTGTAGCCTTTGTAACTTACACGTTTTTCACTACCTAAATCTGTATCTAGTTTTTGTAACATTTATAGCGGATTTCCTTTCCTATAAGACCTACACAGCGAAGTCTGTAAGAAGTTTTATGTAACATTTTTAAAACAATGTCTTTTCTTTATTTCTATGTCGACTGCAATGCAGAGATACACTTAGGGATCACTTTTTTGGATGTTTTACTAGAAAAAGACGTTAATGATTATCTACACAACCAAGCTTTAATTATGATAAATGTGATGACTTAAACTTAATTTTTAATCGTCAACTTCCCTTACTTATGCAGCAATATACTTCTGTCACCTGCATACCGAGTTTTTATCTCTCAGTTGAATCGATATGTAAAGGCATGTTCTATATACGAACAATTTCTAAAATGAGGTAAGTTATTGAGAAACAAGTTGATGAAGCAAGAATATCAGCAGTCTAGTTTATGATTTATCACTAAGTCAAATACCGACTGACATTTTTCATACTGATTGTTAGTCCATTATTTGAGTTGTCCACAAATCCCCCCCCCCCCCGAACTTGACAAGAAGCACACGGCGGGTGTGACCGATTTGCAGGTGATGTTCACTCCTCCATGGCACCTGACCCCACCTCTGATTCTATTTTGTAAAGTTTGAGCTCGAATACTGTTCGTTATCTACACATATTTCTTTTTAAAAACAAAAAAATGATTATTTATTATAAGGTTACAATTTCTTTCTAGCATGAAAAGAAGGTCAAATTTAAATATAACCTTTTTTGAATAAATGCTTAATATGAGGTTCAAAGTAGCAATTTATTATTTAATTTTTGAAAGAGATTAAAGTTTGAAAAAAAGGCATATTTTTGCAATTAACGATTATTAGTTACCTCCATTCATATGTCGTCTACTAGTATATGTTCAAGTGTTCCACAAACTTAACTTTTTGGAAAGTTTGTGTTAAAAAGTATATCTTAGTGAACTTGAAATCAAAGGTACGACAGAGTCTGAAACATCTTTTTTATATTTGGAAACAGACGTTAATGGTAACTAAACAATAAAGCCCTATTATGAAAGTGATCATTTCATCTTTCCTTATTTATGTTTATCACCTGCAAACGGGATTTATATCACTCTGTTCACTTGATACTTATATGCATGTTCTACGTACGGACAATTTCTAAAACGAAGTTACTGAAAAATGTTGATGAGAAAAGATTTAAAAATCTCGTTTAAAGTCATTCTTTGCAGAAAGTTTTATGATCGATATAATGACCTTCTTGGCAAAAACAATATATCTTCAAACTTGATTGACGTTACCTAATTTATTGTTGGCTATATAGGTCATTACACCGTATTCACACACTGAATTGATAACGGATTATTTTCCCGTTATTTCCCGACCATGACAAGGAGCACACGGCGGATATAACAGATCAGTTGGGGATACTCTCTCCTTCATGACACCTGATCTGATGTTTTAAATGTCTGTGTTTGCTCTGCTCTTGATTTGTATTGTTTAAATGGACTTTTGAGTTTGGTTATTATTTGCAATCTCCATATTTTACTGTTTTCAGTCCTTGTTTTAAAAATATTTTTTTTTAAATACAATATGTGTATGCTCATTTATTTAAACTCAATTATTTACAACATTTTTTGAATGCGTGCATTTCTTAATATTAAGTCCATTGTGTATAGGGAGGATTTTTAAGACAAATAGTCAAACCCATCTTACTTTTGTCTTAGTCAGTATGTATGCTCTACTGATATCTTCGTTTTTATAGTCATAGGTCACCATACAATTTGATAACTTTATAAGGAAAGTCTGCTGAATAGAAATAGGAAAAGTACATGCACTTATTCTCGTACTTGGTGTTCCAATTTACGTAATCGTCATGTACTTTCTGTACGTTTATTCAGCTTTCAAAGCTTATAAATTATACATGTAGAGTTTTTTTAATCACCATTATTACAACTACATTTTAGATGAGATGGTTTGGAATTCCCTATCTGGTCAACTTATACTCATAGTTTTGATAATGATAAATTCCTCAAGATCGCATTTCAGTTTTTAGTACTTGTCAAATTCCAGTCAATGAAAGTAATTATGATTTATTATTTCTGTATCGTTTTCCAATACAACATAAGAATCTTAACATCAATCTTCTATAATATTCGTCCCCAAAAATGTAACTGCTGTGAAAAAGAACCTTCAGACGTATTGTGCCACTTCTGAAACATCAGCCCTAGGTGCCATGGAGGAGTAAGCAACCCCTGCCCGCCGATCACACTAAACCTAGGCTCCTTGATGAAACATATGGAGATAACGAACAGTATTCCAGATCAAAAGTCCATAAAACAATAAAAAAAATGGGAGCAGAGCAAACACAGACCACCAGAACATCAGAGGTGGCATCAGGTACCATGGAGGAGTGAGCATTCCCTGCCGACTGGACAAGGGTTTTCGAAATACATGTAACGGCAAAACGCTTAAACATTTCAGTATGTTAATAATGGCATAATAATTAGTACAAAAATTGTCCATCAGCATTTAACTTATTAATAATTTTCTTGCACTGTTATAAGACAGTAATATTCCAAAAGATGGGCTACTTCGTAAAATATAAGAGAAGTTGAAACTGGCTTTTTACAAAAATAAACATTGATCGTTTTACGATTGGATACTGAATAAAAATGCAGTGTAACATAAAATTTCAAGGTATGAATTGGCTCCTTTTTAAAATATACGAAGAGTTTTTGACAGACAGAAGGATTGGAACCAAAAGTTCTTATAAGTAATTGCGTTTTCTGCAACTGCATTATCTTACAGACTGTCCTAGAATTAAGACAACCAGTCCTTTTAACCTTTATAGATTACTAAGATGTTTTTCTTAGATTTCCTAAATATACTGAAATTGTGGTGGCAAATACTAGTAAATGTCTGTGTTTTATGAAGAAAAAAAATATTCTTTACACTCACAAAATGAATCTGAGTGCATATGTACTCACTGTTCTTAAATTTAAGGAATATGTCTGCGTCGATTCCTGTCTGTGTTTGATTCGCGATTAACGTTAGTATATATGCTATGGGGTCAAGTGTCATACAGCTGCGCATTTTCAGTCATTTTCAGACATGTGTTTGTCTTATCATTTGATTGAAGACAACCTGAGATTTACTTTTTGAAAGAAAATAACATGCATGTAATAAGCAAAACTAAAATAAGAAAGGAGTTATTTGGCACAAGAGGCACACAAATTTCAGAGCCCTTCTCGGTGCAAATGTGTTTAAACTTGTATTGAAATAGTTTGAAATATATTAATAATGCTCGTCCGGCATTATTTGAAAATAAACATTCGCGCTTACAGTAATCTTGCTCAAAAGTCCATTTCATACAAATCAGGAGCAGAGAAAACTAGAGCTTTAAAACTTCAGAGGTAGGATCAGGTACCAAGAGGGAATAAGCATCCCCTGTCAACCGATTAAATCCGCCTTGTGGTTCTTGTCCTGATCGGAAAAACAGAAAAATACCTAGATAATTTGTGTGTAATCAATGGCCTAACAATCAGCATGAAAAACAGCCGTCACCATTCGACCTTATGAAAGATTTTATTTGCTGACAATGTCATTGTGTCAACCATAGAAGTGTTAATAATTTTGTTTTATAATTTTGTTTGTCAATATCATTGAAGAACAAAAGAAGTTAAAATCATCATATTTATCCAAAAGTTTGGTTGTTTGGTTACTACTAACGTCTTCTAGTTTCAATTATGAAACAGATGTTTCAGACTAGGATTTTTTTTTATTTCAAGCTCACTGAGATATTATACATATTATTATACATATACCACCACGTACATGGAGTCGAGGATGACATACCAGAATATTTTCTCCTCGGTGACAGGAAAGGTTTATGTCACCCTATACCGAAGGCTTTAAATACATACAAAAATACTAGTAATCTGCTCATAACGGAGTGCAAATGACACCCATTGGGATTCCGAAAAATTGTCGGAAGACCTGGAAGTCAAAACATAAAGGGTACTTAAGTCTAAGATCATTTTTTATAGGACTTAACCAGAGAGAGAGAGAGAGAGAGAGTAAAGTATGTTGATAATTTTTTTTAGACAAATACGAAAAACCATTATTAATAACTAAGGTACATGTATGTCGTAAAACGTGTTCAATCTTTGCCTGTCGACATTCGCTGCACTTATTAGAGTTTCAATATCAAGAAGGTAAAGGTTATAGGCCAAAACTCTCTCTCTGAGAAGAAAGATCTAATGTGTTCATAATCTTCACTCTTACAACTTATTTTCGTCCATTGCATAAATGAAACATATGGAGATAACGAACAGTATTCAAGATCAAAAGTCCGTTAAACAATACAAAATAGGAACAGAGCAATCACGGACCTCCAAAACATCAGAGGTGGGGTCAGGTGCCATGGAGGAGTGAGCATCCCCTGCCGACCGGTCACACATGCCGTGTGTTCCTTGTCATGAAATAACGGAAAAATCCGTCGTCAATTCAGAGGTAGTCCACTGAAAATCAGGCAATGGGTGGCACATCGCATGTCATGGATTTTTATTATTTTTTGCATAGAGACTTTTTAAAGGAAGTGTTTACACATGACAACATCAAATAAAATTTTAGTGCTCCACTAGTCCTATTTTTGGTAAGTGTTCAATTTTAAGTGCAAAAAGGTCAACATGGGGGTAAAAAAAAAAAACTACGTTTTTATTTTGTTTTATATGTACCAGATACGCAAAACCTGAATGTGTCTATCAATATTATTTATACCATAGACTCTTATCTTTAATTTTAGTAATGAATAAGACTCCAATTTATATTTCTTTAGAAAAAAATATGTGGTCCAAAATTGAGTTTAGCAAGTAACTTTTTGAATTCATTATCCAATTTTCATTACGTTATAAAACCCAATACATTTCAATGACAGATTTTTTTTCTCATGTTATTATGAATACAAAGTACAAACTTTTGAGTCACTCAATAAAATCAGTGGGCACCCGTATATTGAGAGAAATAAAAGGAGTCAAATTTACCTATGTTTTACAATTTTTCACAATTAAACCGATCCCGACCGGAATTATATAAAGAAGGAAATACTATAATTGTAAAGTTAAATTTGGCTCTTTTGTTGTAATATGGCCAAAAAATTACTTGATTTATTTTTTACATGTCTTATGGGTGGCAGTTGTCTTTAGTTTTATAACTTTACACATTTTGCATTATTTTCAATCGGGATCGGTTTTATTTCAATCGGGATCGGTTTTTACCGTAAAACTAGAAATTTTCTGAAAAAAATATGCTTGTCTTTTATTTCTGTTCAGTTAGTCAACTGTTTTAAAATTATTTTATCCATGGATTCAAATGTTTATACAATGTATTTAAAATACTAATGTCTTTTACGTACATGAAGATTACAATCATGTATAACATCTGTTCGATTTCTTGATACTCGGTATTAAAAAACCCCCAAGTATTTGTACATGTATGCTGCATTATGCAACAACTGAGAGTAAACAGCTTATCTTTATTAAATATCTTATTTCCAACTAAAGTTTTTCTCGTGAATTAAAGAGTTAAATTCTATCATTGGCGAAAATATACTTGCACGTACCTAAATGCAGAAAATATTTAAATGTGCACAGTCTCGGCCTTATCCAAACTTTTTAAACCTGTCATCTATAAAAGCCGTTTCCCCAATATTTTCATCTTATAAAATTTAGTTTTATATTTAAAAAAAAAAAAAAGTTATTTCATATATAGCATCATTATTTAAGAGCCTATAAATCGCAAGCAAAAAGCCGGGACGGGATGGGTGGGGATGGGGGGGGGGGGGGGGGGCAAGGCGGCATATTAAAAAAAAACTTTCATTAATCGGAAAAATTTTAGAATTGGCCAACATGGTCACATTTTTTAACTTCATATTGAATGTGAGTATGTGATTGTTTCAATCACCAAATTTAACCCCCAAAAAAGACCAAACAAAAACAAAAAATACGCCCACGAAATCTTCCGTTTTAGTGGCAAATTGAAGTGGGGAGTTCAACAGTAATTTTCCTCAATAAATATTTTTGAAATCTTATTTTTCACTTTTTTAATAAAATATTTTAAATCGTACCGCGGATGTACAAATATCATGAAATAAACATCTCAACTCCGTTGACTTGAATTAAATGTTGCGTAAATCTAAATATTCATCTTTCCTTGATAATCAGAAGAAAATAAAATCTCTTCACTAGCTCCTTTTTATTTTGTTTGTCGCGTCGACAAACAAAATAAAAAGGAGCTAGTGAAGCTTTGATTTTAATCAGACTGAGCAGAGACGTCGCCCGTGAAAAAAATACATTTTATATAAAAATATATGATTATTTAACATGTAGGATAATGCACTCTGAAAAGTAATTGGACAGAAAAAGAGAAATTATTTATTTTTAATCGTTTTATTTGCGCTTTTATGCAAAGAATTTACAAACTTCTTTGGAAAACTTGTAACTATTTAATTGTGACGCAATATTAGTCAGATGTATGACGTCACTGATACATCAATGGAAACGCGTATTCAACCTGAATAATATACTGCCAATCTTACGTTTAAAGGCGAAAATAAATTCTATTTTGAAAATAAAGTAGTAATTTTTTGTTAAATAATTTTATTTTGTGTATATATTCTAAATATTTCACTAGGATTTCGATAGTAAGGTGTTTAGCAGATTTACCGATGCCACGGGAGATAACTCTTACATCGCAAAATTTCATAAAAACGTCTCTATATTTTGACAGAAAACTACTGTCAAAAGTGTTTTGCCCACCAATTTTATTTTTGAAACTGAAAGACAAAATATTTCTAGATTTAGTTCAGCGTGAATTATAGTCCTGTTAAATAAGTATTGGAAATTACAGTTCTTTGCTTCTGACCTAAATTCAATGGTTTATATAGGGGAATTCAAGAACACGAAACAAAAGGATATTTTACTAAATAAGCAATTTTCAAACAAATCTTCGATTACATTATTCCATTTGGACTACATTGATATTGTTTTCAATAAAATTTCAAATATTCGTCACATTCGATGTGCCGCCTATTAATACAACCCTGCCTGGTTTTTCTGCGGACTACCTCTTCAGTGTATAAATAATGGACTAACAATAAGTATGAAAACGTCAGTCAGTATTTGACTCAATGATAAATTGTATTTGCTGACAAGGTCAGTGTATTGATCATAGAACTTTCGAAATGACAACTTTAAACAAGACTGCTGATATTCTTATTAACAGTTTTATCAACTTGTTTGTCAATAATATACCTCATTTTAGAAATTGTTCATGCACAGAACATGCTCTTGTGTATCGAATTAAATGAGATGTATGAACTCCGTATGCAGGTGATGAAGGTATATTGCATAATTAACGGAAGTTGACGATAGAAAAGTTATAGTCGTCAAGTTTATCATAGAACTTGGTTGTTAGATTACCATTAACGTCTTTTTCAAGTAAAATATCCAAATATGAAGCAAATGTCAGACTCTGAGGCATCTTTTATCTCAAGTTCACCAGGATATATCGAATCGACAAAGGAATGGAAATTACCATTGTTAATTGACAATACGTCGTCGATATATCTATCTACATGTTGAGTTGAAGCAAGAGCTTTCTTTTTTCACGCTTAAGATTTTGAACAAATCCTGCTTCATATAAATAAAAATATAGGTCTCCTAATAACGGGGCGCAATTGGTACCCATTAGAATTCCAATAGATTGTTGGAAGACCTGGTCTCCAAGAGCAAGATAGATATTGTCAATCAGAAACTCAAGCATCTTTTTGAAGTCAACTTCAGAGTACTTTTATGTATAATCAGAATGTTTTTTAACAATAATTTTGCAAATGACCAATGATAAGGTAAGTAAATTTACGAGTTCCATTTTTATTGAAAAGACAACTGTCAATGATATCAGAAAGCCTGGACTTTAATTTATCGTGGGGAATGGTTGTGTATAAAGTTGAAAAGTCGTAAGTTTTTAAACTGTTGATTTTGGTAAAATCTTGTGATTTCAAAAGTTCCTTGGAATTTTTAAGTATCCACATCTGATTTACACCACTTCTTGAATATATTGTTTCAGAGTATTCTTGAAGTTTCTCCTTCACTACTCTTAATATCTTAGTGAGGAGTAGGAAAACGTTATCTATTTATGGGAGTGTCTCAGGTTAGTTGTTTACAATCAAAATAAACTTACATTCATTGGATTTTTTTAACTAAGTGGACAGGTTTCAGGTTAGTGCAATTTCTAAATAACTGACTAAAGCATACTAAGTATTTAATCACTAGGCATGAGATACCAACACCATTTTGTTGTGAAAGTGAATGTTTAAAGCATCTCTTCTTCAGAGGAAGAAAGCATATTTTTGATACCAAACAAATTCAGGTATGAAGAGTACTCTATATGCCATCCTCAAGTGACATTATGAATTTTGAGTCTAGGATTGTCAAGAAAATGAATTTTGAACCCAAAGTGGGCTTTTTTCCTTCAAATATTTCTCAACCTTTGGTCAAGGCATTTCAAGGATGCAGAAAAACAAATGGAACGTAAAAGGATGTCCGTATTTAAATGATATTTAGATGAGTTAGAAGAGGCTAAGTAGAGCAGAAATGTAAAGGGACAGTTACTGTCTTCTTTAACTGACAAAGAGAATGTAACACACTACCCAACGTTGATGTTTACATGCTGAAGGACGTCAAGGTGTTGCGTGATAAAAAAAAACATCAACAAAATTTTAAGCTTTTTTGTCTCAGATTTTAGTCAGAAACGAATCAGGAGAGGAGTAGACAAGACTGTTGACCAAACACCCTTGCGTTCATGTAGTTGAACAAATGATGGATGTGCTTCTGCAGAGAAATGAGCAAAATTATTTAAAGCTAGTGAAAAATAAGAAGGCGTGATTGATTCTTGCCAGGAAAAGTGATATCCCCTCGTGTTCTGTTGGTGCGAATAGAAATCGGAGATATTTCCTCAAATTTAAGTTTCGATATTCATTGTGAGTAGAAGTATACATTTCATCATTTACTGGAATAATTATAAAGTTTCAGTTTTTGTTTCTGAGACATGGAATATAGACTGTTTTATAACATTGTGAAAAATGTTAGATTCATTGCCTTAAAAATATTTGTGTTGTGTTTTCTTAATCCGATAAGTTACCTGTAGCGATCCAATAATTTATTAAATACTATCCATTATTTTTGATAATGGACAGTTTCTTAACTTATTGGACAGTTTCAGGTAACTTAATGGACTGTTTTGAGCCTTGCAAGAAATTGAAAGAATCAAAAAAGCAAAAGATGATGCCATCCTAATGTTTTAAATGTAAATAGACGTTCAGTTTTCGTGCCATGTCTACAAGAATGACAAGCGAGTGACCGTTTGTCCAACAAAAGATAACTGAAAACATCGCAGCCTCGAGTGATAAAACAAAAGTCATACATTTACATTGAACACTTGCCACATTGACCTAAGCGTGCAATTATTTGGAATTCATTAATATTAGGAATCATTTTTAATGGAATTTTCGTACGAAATATAATGTAACCTTAAAAAAAATATAAGGTTGGTTTTGTATATAATAAAAAGTATTCCTGAATATTTTTTTTTATCATGCAAGTATATAAATTAAAAAAACTAGCATGATTCATGAGAAAAATTGTGAACATGAGTTTGACTTAGCTAAGATATTGCTTAGTTCGCTTTACGTTACGGTTTAAGACATACTTAAGTAGTACTTAGATGGGTCTTAGGATTGTGCCTAAAACATACTTATGACCCTACTAAAGTCAAAATCTTAGCAAGCTTTATGTTACGACCCCCTGGGGCTCGTAACATAAAGCTTGCTAAGTTTTTGACTTAAGTAGGGTCGTAAGTACGTTTTAGGCACAATCTTAGGACCTTTATAAATTAAGTATGTCTTAAACAAAATAAAGCAAACTGCGAGGTGATTAGCAAGTAAACTTATGTTTAAAATATTTCATATGGGTCAACCAATGGTTTTTATATAGATATATTGCTAAAAGGTATTCAGTTAGGGTTTTAATTAATTACATATTAAAGTTGACGTCCTTGCCTATCGGTTTAAGTTATTTTAGATTAGATTTCGTATTAAAATTATAATTATGTTATGAATTGTTCGGAATGTTTGGAAACAAATACCGCATTGTCAGAAAATGGCGATTTGTGATTCATTGTAAATGTACGACAATTGTTTTATCACATGAGATTTTCAGTTTACCTTTTGTAACTCTTTTGTTTTGATAAATGTTCATTACCCTGTTATTATCGCAGACAATAACAGATAATCGACCGTTTATCTACTTAAAATTGAAACTCTAAAAAGTTCAATACATGTTGAATTTCTGCTATGTATTATCAGGCCATGCATGTCAGAAGCGAAAACTGCAGAAGTTTTATGATATACTCATTTGCAATTTAATCAAGGATACAAAAAAAAAATCGGGATTTTTTTTTTGTATGTCCCCACTTAACAGCAATTTTCTCTCTCTCTCTCTCTCTCTCTCTCTCTCTCTCTCTCGAACTGTAGTGAGCACTGTCTAAATCCGCACTTCTCGCGTTCTACATTTATTTTAAACTTTAAGATACTTTTTATAATATTACGGTTACTGTCATCACCCTCTTTGAAATTTCTGTTTTTAACAAATTATTTCAACTCATATTTTCAAAGTGAACATACAATCATGGCTTATTTACTGTATTCAATTTATTTCTATAACCGAGACCCCACATATTTCAGACGTATCCCTCAAATTAAATTTTGTATTTACATGAATGCTGTGTTGGAAGTGATCCCTAAAATTATTTTTATTTATTTACATGTATGCTATGTTGGGAGTGATATTGGAATCAGTGTCAACAAAAAATAAAATTCTTAAATCATGCAGCGTCAAATAGAGATAATTATTTTCTTTAATGTATATTATGAATAGAGAAATGTTTTAAACGAAAGTTACATTAAATAATTCTAAATATATGTACAAGAAAGTTAAGATATACTTAAGTCACCTCTAACTGCCTAAGTTTTGCTAATCGATTGCCAAATCTTAGCACGCTTCTAGTTACGGTCTTAAGTCTTAGCCTGTACTTAAGTCCTACTTAAGCACGGTCTTAGACTTAAGTATCCTTTATGTTACGACCCCCTGATCTCTAAAAACTACATAGATTTTGTCAATCAAAAACTTAAGCATTCTTTATGTATATCAACTTCAGAGAACTTATGCGTAAAATTAAAATGTTTCTAACAAAATAATTTTTCAAATGACCAATGACAAAGTAAGTAAATTTTAGAGTTCAATCTTTATCAAAAAAGCAGATGTCAGTGATATAAAAAGCTGTACTCTTTTATGTTATTGATTTTGATAAATTTTGTTATTTCAAAAAGTTTTTTTTTTTTTTTTTTTTTTAATAATTTTTAAGTATTCATATGTTATTTGCGCAACTTTTCAAATACTAGTATATCATAATTTCTCGAGAGTACCGAGTTCCATCATTGAAGTTAATTTGAATAATTGTTCAAGTAACAAGGCATGGAATGTGATAGGTACATGTAGCAGCTATTTCAAAAGAGTTCATGCATGTTGTGATGAGGATATGAGAAACGCCAGTTTCATTATATCTTATGATGGTAACATAAATGAACTAGCAGGGAAACGTTTAAAACAACACAAATACATGTAGTTTTTATTCTCACATGTGTACATAACGGTGACAAGATTAACAGAGGCATTTACTAAATGAATCAACGTTATTTCGTTTACAGAAACAGACCTGCAAAATAAGCAGTGTTTGGGTTTTTTCACAAACTTTGGTTATAAATGTAGATGAATGAAATAACATCAAACGCTACAAACTTTTGAAGTATAATATGTTGTGAAAATAAATATTAATCATTTTACATATATTTCACAAGGGAAATTTAATTTGATATAATTATACTGCAGAAATTTGTTTCACATTTTCATAAAATGTTGATTAAATAACAAAACATGCAATTAAAAATAAAATACTTGCAAAAATTACAAATAAGATTTCTTTACAAGAAAAACGGCACCAACTTTCTTTGCACATGTTTGATCATGCAAATTTACTGATTTTTTAATCGGGTGAACTCAGTATACATAATTAGTCCATTCTGGCAGCCTTGTTCCCTCCAACTTAGTTGCGAAAGAATATTCTCATGACGTGAACAGCAAGCATGAGAATTTGTTTCAATGCTCTTCATATTCGTATATGAAATGTACTGAAACAAGACATTTTACAAAATTTTACACAATATAAAATATATGCCTTGTCTCAAGCGTTTCAGAAGCCATCTTGAGTCCAAAAAATTCAATTCATAGCTTCAACAGTTTCATACAGTTTCAAAGATACAGTGTATTCTACTTTAAAATAAAAGTTTACTTGGAGGTCATAATTATTTATGAACTATACTTACGTCATAAAGTCAGGTGATCTTGAGATGACGTGTTCGAACTCGATGTAGGACAATTTTCCGTCATCGTCTAGATCTGTTTCTTCTAACACCTGCGAAAAAGAATCAAGCTTTCATGTAGTACTTAAGAATAAACATAGAATATTCTGCCATATGTTGACACGCATTAAATGATACCTTTTCAACAACAAAGTTCAATTCTTCTTCGGATAATTCGTTCCTGGTCAAACACTTTAAGGTGCATTGTAAATCTTCCTTTCCAAGGTAGTTGTCGCCGTCGAAATCTGTAAATATAACAGTGCCTCGTCGAAAATCTAACTAATGATAATGAATATACAAACTATGTGCATATGACTACAAAATAATACAGAAAATAAAATTGGTTTGAATATAAAAACTTTGTTTGAACATGAAACATTTACCTTAGCCTCAATTTACCATACAGACTGAGAGTTTTCGCTGTATACAAGCATATGAATTTAAAGTATTCAATTGACAGGTCGAGCTTGGTAACATACTCGTATTTTTCAGTAATCATTTTTGTACTCACCGTAGATTTTAAAGGCATACACTGCCTTGAGTTCTCGTGGCGCTACCTCGCTAAGCACAGAGAACAGATCCAGGAAATCCTCAAATGATAAATCTCCGCTCCCGTCCTCCGAGAAGACTTGACAGATCCGCCGACAGAAAGGGTTTTCCTTCATACAATCAGTAATTTATAGAAAAAGGGTGTATAGAAGCTAAACTTAGATGAACTTTTTTTCTGTTAAAATGCAAAGATATTAGCTCATACAAAATTATATTTGTGCATAAGTTTGCTGACGAGTTAAACTTTTTTTTATCAATGTGTAGACTTTTTTAAAATTAGTTTTTACCTTTAGTTCTGTCATCATTTGAATCTGTTGATATGGTAATCGAATCCTGCTTGTGTCGACATTATTCATCACTTTAGGCACGGCATTCGGAGCAAGATCCCTAAAGCGACTAAATATCCTACAGAAAACGGAAAAGAATTTCATTTGTTTTTTAAAAGAGATTTTACTGGGCATAAAACGTTAGGTTTAGAACAATGAATATTTCATTACTTATTTTGTTTAAAAAGTTTCTTATTATGCCATACATGTACAAACCTTAAAATTTCTTTTTTCGTAAAAAAGGTACAGTCCTAGATAAAAAGAAAAAAAAGAATATCAATGTTTAATAAGAAATATGTGGCTTTAAAAAGAAAGAAAATTGTGCAAACCATTCATAAATTTAAAGGTGACTAAAGAAAATGTTCCCCTTTTAGAACTGTCATACCTGCCGTGTGTTTTGTCATGAATCGGAAAGTTAGAAAAATATAGATATTTCAGTATGTAAGAAATGGTCAAGCATTTTTATAAACGACGCCATCATGATCATGCAGTCAACTTTCGAGATGTCATCAAATTGTATTAGCAAACATGGCAACTGTAACAACAATCAAAGACTTGCAAAATGCTGACTTTAAATCAAGATTACTGATATCCTTATATTATTAACTTTTTTCAATAGCCTCATTTTTAAAAATGATCCTACGCATAAAACGTATTCCATTTCGGGTTTCAACAACGTACGGAATATATCGAATAAGTGTACGTCCCAGCATGCAATGGACTCCCTTTCCTGTTTAGTATTGAATGAATTCTGCTGACAATTAATTTAAAAACATTTGCGAATAACAGGGCACAAATAGAACCCATGGGAATTCCAACAGATTTTTGTAAACCTGGTCCACGTATATGTCAATGAGAAATACTATCATCTTTTTATGTCAACCTTTTAGTACTTCTTTTGTGAAGAATCAGAAAGTTTTGAAGCAAAATATGTTTGCAAATGACCATTGAAAAGGTACATGTAGGCCTATGTTTATCATTTACAAGTTTGATTTCTATGAGAAAAAAATTATAAAGCAGCTTTATAATTTAATATGCTGTCTAAAAAGTGTTGTTGTTTTTTTAATTTATCATGGGAAACAGATCAGTTAAACATTTTTGGCAGTAAATCGTCAGTACATTCACACTCTACCACTTTGTTTACAATTTTATCGAGGTATGAGAGAGGCTATATTCGACAACTTTTTGGGATTTTGTATTACATGTAATATACTGATTGAAACTTCTCAAATATAAATGTTTTTGTAGAACGACTTCATTTTTCGAGCCTAAAAACTTTTCATTTCACTAAAGTCCCAGGCTTTGGGTATGTTAGTATTCATATTGGAATTTTAACGCAAATATGATCCATCACTGGGCCGCATTTTGGCTGATTTGTTTCATACACATTGCAAGGCCTTTGTTTTGAAACCAAAGTGTCTCAACGATTCAGATAATTTTTTAGCCCTGAAATCTTTGACGCACTTACCTGATATGCTTCTATTTGTTCATCGGTAAACACTCCAACTTTGTTTCCCATTTTAAATCCTCTGATGTGTTTATATTATTAGAGAACTTTGATCCTTTTATCTAAGGTAAACATTATCTTCTGCTACTTTCACTTTGCTTAATCGGAATATCGAGCCCGACGTTAAGTTTCATCCGAAGTTTTTCATAGGCGCCCCATGTAATTCTGTAAATGAATAAAGATAAGTAAATGTATATATATGTCTACCCCTTCTATACTATAAAATCAACTTTTGATTTTATTGTATAGAAGGGGTAGACCTATATTTCGTAATTTACAGAATTACATGGAGAGCGCCTATGAAGTTTTTTTCCGCTAAAGAGAGCATATTTACCTGTAAATTTCTGTACCATGTTCAAATTTATTGATGAAATTGGAAATTTATTCGTGAATAATAATAATTTATTATTTTCAAAATAATAATCAAAATAAAATTAGATCCTTGATCCACTCCAATTAAGTTTAGATCGATGTAGATCGAACGGATCAAAAATCAAGGCAAAATAAATGAACAAAGATGAGCACCAACAAAGCGACAATAAATACTTCTTTCATTTTAAGCAATCTTGATATTTCATATTTATTCACATTCTATCTTCACTGTTAGATCTTTTTATTTACAAAAGGACTAGCGAACTCACTAGAATCAAGACTAATAAACAATATTCAAACATACATTTTTATAGAAGTTTCTTAAAAGGGATGTAGGCATTCTGCCCTCTTTCCTATAATTTTTGTTGTTTCCATGAAAGAATTTGATATTTCTATGGAAATGTTTGTGATTTCAAATGGATATATGGGGTATGCCCCTGAACTGAATTTATACGTATGTACCTGCAAATCTGTTCAATACCTGAGTCAAATTATTTTTTTCAATGCATAGGTTGTGTCTTGCATTTGTAAGAAGATTGATAGCAAATGAAAAACCTCAGTCTTTCATACACAAATACAATAAATTAAAACAGATTATTATACATGTATATCTATAACGATACTTTTATTTATCAACATTATTCACATACCAATTCATTCACACCGATTCCAATCAAAACATCTGTGTCACAACAGAAAAACTCTAATTAACTTCATAACACTGTGTAAAATAATAGGCAAATTAAAAACGATACACATAAACATGAATCCAAATTTGCTAAATAATGTTTTCTTATTTACATTTAAAAAGATACTGCATATATTAGATCTCATATTTACCCAATATAACAGGTAATTATTATATATTTATATATACATAATTTTATAACACATTTCCAATTAGCATTTTGTAATTTCGTCCTTCAAAGATATCCATTAAAATTTTCAGCTTTTCCATTTTCATATAATGATCCATGTACATAAGATATAAAGCAAATATTATTTAATTTCAATTCCCTTTTCGTAGCTTTGTTTGAAAATTTAATGTAACAAACACAATGACTGAATGTTTCCCTTGTACGGAAACTCAAAAGCATTGGATAGTTGAAAAAAGGGGGGAGGTGCAATATGTCTAATCAAATTTTTGGGTAAAATGTGTAAAAATCTGATGTATAGTGAACTCATTTAAGGAAATCATTATAAACAATTAAAATACATGCATATCACAGCTACCAAAACTCTCAATTTATTTTCAACCTTATTCTGAAGAAATGACAAATAATTTTGGAACAAGCAGCAAGCACTTTAAAGAACTGAAAGCTGACAATAATTAAACAAGACATAAAAAAAATAATCCAATAATTTTCCTTTCCTAAAATAATTTTAACCAGAAAATGTATAATAAGCAAACAAAAATTCATCATTTTTTTTTTTTGACATATGATACTGATAAATTTCTTTCTATACAAGTTCAAACAATAGAGAAAATAAAATAACTGAATTCTGACCAGCAGAACTATAGAAAAGAGGGAAAGATTTTATCCTAGTAAGCAGATCAATGTGTACAGAATATACAGTTAAACCCTATTATCTTGAACTTGAAGGGAATAAACTTCACAAGATACCCCAACGATTCGAGATAACCATGGTAAAAAAAAAGCATGATAGTGGTTGGGACATATTCTTAGGATTCGAGATATTGACATTCAAGACAATAAAGTCAACTTTACGTACATACTGTAGTTGTGTGTAAGTATAGCAGGGTGTATAAAGATATCGTAAAATAAAGATGGTATCCACATGAATTTCATAAAATAGGGAATGGTTTTGATCTAGGTTTTGTGGACAATTAAGATATTTTATTACTACTAGTAAGGATGAATTCAAAGGGTGACACTTTGTTGGCCTTCTGTTGTGTGATATCCTACAATAAATAAATGGTTTTTTGGTTTCATGGCTAGGTATTTCAAAGGTTTTTCTTCCAATTCAGAAGCAAGGAAATTTTACTTCTCTTTGGTTCATGGTGAAAGTAAAATACCACAATATATTAATCATTAACTAGAATTGAGCCTTCTATAAGAGCTGCCCACATAAATAACTATACATAATGTCTGTTGATTGATACCATGTATCAAAGTCAAAGCTAAACAAGAAATAACCATGTAATGTCATGTCCATGCAAAACAAAATTAAGCCTTGATAAATATTTCGACACATTCTTACAATGAATATAATAACATTTTCTTCTTGACAACATTATTTATGCATAATTTCACTAGAATATCTGAATGTTAACATAATATCCTTGTCAATGGTAATGTTAACTCTGTATTTTCTGTTATAAATTGGATGTCTAGCAATACTATAATTTCTAAGGAAAATCAAGTTAGGTGAAATTTGAGTGATTTACAATATGGACTACTTGATTTATTTATAATGTACAGTGTACCTACTTGCTATGGTGCAAACTCAAGAGTTTTATACCAATAAAGTGCATATGGTGCCGGTTTCTAAGATATACAAGATGGCAAAGCCCTCACAACAGTTAAAATTGGCAAGACAAAAAGGTGAAAATGAGAATTAAACCTGACAGAATATTGAAAATGAATTCATTTCTATATCTATTAATCTCTAACAAGCACCAAAATAATAAACAAGGAAAAGTTGGAGAGACTGAACAAAAGTAGAGAATAATCTCATGCAGGACAGGGAAAGCACATCAAGACAGATTCTACATAAACCATTCTTTTTAAAAAATGCCCTGAGTACACAGTATTAAAAAGACGAATCAACAGTTTTGCTTGGTTTCTTTTTTCAAACTTTCAAAACATTCATCTTACACCCTACTGTGTCTTATACAGAATGTTTAAAAAAAGGCATTTTTGTCACAGAGAAAATGGCAGCAAGCTAAACAGAATCGAAACTACTGAGAATCAACTAATGAAACCCTCTGTCTACACGACAGGTATTTTCTATAACCCCGCCCCACATGTCTGTCAGTGGAGTCTCTTTGTAGAAGTTCAGTGAGGAAGATCTTCAACAACCTCCACGTAATTCACGGGAAAGAAGCCGGTTCGTCCGTGCAGCGAGCCCTCGTACCAATTCTCGTCGATCTGTGAGATGAGCTTGATCATGTCTCCCTCTGAGAATCCGAGTTCTCCCTCGTTCTCTGGCTCAAAGTCGTACAGAGCTTTTGCACATGGCTCTTTCTTGGCTGAAAATAAATGTACAGATAATAAAAACTAAGTTTGATTAACTTGCATATGGTCATGTATTATTTATGTTCTTACCTTGCACAAAATTGAAAGTGAGTTAGATTAGTCATGAGTCTGAGGTTAAAAAATTAGTACACATGTATAGTCTTTGAGTGAAAACTTAAGCTTTTAATAGCATGATTAATTTTAGAGAGTAATATTTCAAGTTTCAGGGAATATCAGTAGTTATCCCTCTTTGTTCATATACAACCATTTCTCAATGCCTCCTGCTTTATACCCTTGCTGCTCATTATTCAGTATACAATGGCATCTTTTTATGTAATATTAAAATTTTTACTTTTATCTTTTGAATGCATCTGTTCACACAGATAAATAATAAAAATATTCTACTGAGAAATGTGGATTTACACAAATCAAAAATTATTTTTTGTTTATTTTAAAGAGGTACACCAAAACATGCCATGTAGCTGAACATACTGGTATTCATGCAGTTTTGAAATTCTCATTCTGAATCCAAAACTCACAAAGGCCTAAAAAGTAGGGTCTAAAAATTGGGTTTGTTGCTCAATCTCCATCTTTTATATATGACAAGTTACTTATGAATTTTAATCTGATTCATGGTTTCTCAAGGACCCAAAAAGATGTTTCTTGATTGATGAAAGTGTGTCAAATGAACTTTTTTGTACATTTTGAGTTTTTTAAAATTGTGCTGAAATAGTGATGCTTAAGTTGCATACAAGCAAGGTTTAATATGCTGAAAGTGAGCGAGATTTTCTAGCTGACTTGTTCATATTAACTTCTTAAGATATTAACTTAGCAAGATATTTCTTTTCAAGGTTGATGATCCGACTTATAAAGAGACTTATAAAGATAGAGAAAATTCAATCAGTCATGCTTCAGATGTTGCATGTGACCTATGTTTTGGATGAGTGATCATAAAATTTTAATTTTTGATGACATTTCAATGCAAAATAACTAGAAGTCCCACATCTTCACAACATTTAGGTTTTCTGATATCATTCTTCTTTGTGAATAGACGAGTGCCCTTCCATTCTCAGCTATCAAACTGAAATTTTTTTGTTAAAAATGCATGGATATTCATGCGATAAGATATGCTTTGCATGCTGCATTTCATAGTATTTGTGATCAAAGCTGTAAGAGCAGGCCAGTTCCCCAGTGGGTAAGTCTTAGAACCACTTACGTTGTACTGATGTATATGACATCATTCTGGGTGGACACTCGGTCTCAGGTTCATCATGTACTACATTAACTAGAACATTTTAAAAATGCTGAGGTTAGGATAAATCCTACACTGACGGTCAATTGGACCAAACTTACATAAGATAAAAGTGTCTTGGGATACATATCAATAATGATGCTTTAGATGTTGCTTATAAAGAGTCTGTCTGACTAAGTAAAGAATCTTTCTCCAGCCAAGTCGGTGTAAACAAGTTTTAAAGATGACCTCACCTTGAAGACTAACATTTGAGTACAGGTCCAGACATAACTGTTATCACTGACAGAAACCTCTACTTGATACTTACTCTTGGGGTGCATCAAAGTTTTTAAACCTCTAAAAAACTTACCTACTGGAGTAAAGGTTATTACAAACAATGTTGTACTAGTAACTAATGATGTTATTAGATTTCTGCGGTAACTAGTTGCTATACTAGTTACTTTTAAGAGGTAACTAGATTTATACCATAGATTTCAAACTTACGTGCACTAGGAGCGGGGGTGTTGTTAAAATTGTAGCTGTCAGCAGTATCATACATGTGGTTTGAAGCAGTTGATATTCGGCTCGATGACTTTGGTACGTACTCTTTCTTTGGTCTAGATAAAGCTTCACTGCGTCTGAAATGAAAAATTTAAAATACTATTTTTTGTACACATCAATTTTCACTTTATAGAAATAAAAATAAAATTTATCTAGAATAACCCTTGCAATTTTCCTTAAATTTCATCTGCTTTACAATAAACCTGGTTTGTTTTATACATATACACACATACGTGCTTTACCTGAGATGTAATTCTGCTTGCAGAACACTTACTTTTGCTCTATGGTATCCAGCAAATCATCAAGGAGTGTTGCCGCGTTTTTGTGGTACTCCTTTTGAGCCTCAATGAACGACTGAAGCTGTGCAATCTGCTCCACCTTAAACAGAGAACAACCTTTAAAGACAGGACTCAGAGAAAATATTTTTAGATATATTTTGATCCAATGGTGTTCAAGAAATATTATCATTTACTAGTATTATTATCCTCAAATAAATATATTCACTGAATTCACTAGGACATGTAACTGTTTATAATGTGCGAATAAGAGATTGTAGTACGGGGTACATGCACTAGTAATAGGTCAACATGAATATCTAATACCTGATGAACAGGAATTCAATTCAAGCAACCTTTTCACTCACTCAAAGGCTTTTATTGCCATATTTACACTCACCCTCTCTCTCTCTAAAGATTCTCCCCATTTCTCCTCTGTTCAATCCAACTCATATCCTACTTTTGTCTATCCCATTCCCCCTCCCAATTCAGTCCGTTTTTATCCTTTCTTACAAACCCTTTTTAAAATCCTTATAGTCAGCTCTCTTATCTACAAACCTTCTTAAATTGAATACATTCAGTACATTTTTTTTTCTTATCATCAATAAACAAATACTAACTTCATTTTCCAGTAAGTTTTGCATAGCTTTTTCTGCAAGCTCCTTGGATTCCTCAAACTTTTCCTCCGCCACTCGGATTTCTTCATCCGACACATTGGACCCTACAGAAAATCCGACAACAACTCAATATTGAAACATTTGAAGAACAACTTAACCAATTCTGATACTGCCGAATGTGATAGAAGAGCTTCAAGCAGATATTTCACACTGTTAAAAGCAAAATAGCTCACACAATGTCTAGCCTGTAATACAAATAACTCTTCAATGGTAATATCTCAAGCAAAACTCCAGACTATGATTTATTTACAGGCAAACAAATGCGAAATTTAATTCTCGATCATTATCAACAAATAAAATTCCTTTTTCATCTTAAATATGCAAAATAAAATGTTCAAATATGTATTCTCTCTTTGTTTTTGAAGTTACATATAGGGTGATACATAAATTGGGTGAAATACATCAATAAGCAGCTAGAAAGCATATATTTGATTCGACTTTTAATATTAAGTCCTGTCAGGTTTTTTAAAACAGTTTACAAAACTGATCTCATAAAAAGCTTTACTCAGCATGGAAAATTAGTTAGGTCTTACGACTCTGTTAGAATGCAGCAAAAAAAAAAAAATCTCAGTTTCACCAAGCCACCAAATTCATGCCAATATTTTTTAAATCATGCACCACCACTTAAAATATCAAAAAATGAAAATATGGTATACAATATGTAGCATGCAAGCATTCTAAATTTGATATCAAATTTCTTATCAAAATGCACTGTTTAATATCACCAAGTATAATCACCTAACATTGATATTTCTCTGGCCAACTAAATACAAGGGGGCAACATGCAGGGATGTCTGAAATAAGGGTCAATTGAAATGTTTTGTTTTAATGCATCCATTTTTTTCTTTTTCCTTTTTAAGAAAAAATTAACGCAAGCACAATAATGAAAATCAAGTCCCACAATGAACTGAATTGGGGGTGGTGTGTTGGTTCTGACTGAATCAGAGAACACACGATTTCAATACCACATGCAGAGGAGGAAAATAAGATGTACATGACACAATAAGAGGCCCTTTGGCCACATCGCTCTCCCTAGCTGTCTAGAACTCAAAAGTAAGGATTTTCATACCTTTCAGCATAAAAAAGATAATCATTTAAGAGTTTTCTTTACACTAAATGAATGGGGATTTTTTGCATTGATCTAGCTTATTGCAGATTGAAATTGAATAATAACTATTTTTCCTCTTCATATACATGTACTAAGTAATTATTCTTGCAGACCCCCAAATATGTTCCCACCTTAGCTTCAAAGAGCTCAATTTACAACAAGTTCTGTTATTTTCTATTCCAGTTGAAAAAAAAATAAATTTGCTTTATGCAAGGATGCTATATATGCAAAGTCTGAATAAAAATTAGATAAATTAAGCAACACTTATATATTGACTTTCATTCAACATGCAGGATGACAGCAGACAAATTTGACCAGAGAAGCTCACCTGAGCTTTTTTATTTTTTAGCTGAGGTGAAACAGGTAACACCCCAGGACAATGTATCCCCATGCAGGACAGAACTAAAGCCAGAGCTAGCCCAGTGTATACAGAAATATCATAGTATACCTGCTGTTTTTCCACCAGCTTCTGCAGTGCCAAATATAGCATAATCAGGTCAAAGGTGACATAATCAGTTCAGGTATTGTGTAATTAGGTCACACTATAAGTATGGTCTACCTCACATTATTCATGTCAATATCTAAGACTATGTGTGCCTGACTATTACAGAGTGTGTTGGCGTGTAATTTTAAAATGTCGTGGTTTGAACATCCTGATGTATCATTTAATGATGTCACAAACGCTCAAGTGATGTGTCATGAATCTCGATTAAAATACATGTACAATGTCCTAGCATGGATCATACTGCATGATAAAAACAAGAATTCTTTCACATTTCCTTGTGTTTTAGTCAAAGAGCTTCATGTTGTCTCATATTTCCTTCCCTATAAATAAATAAATCACGCCATATGCTTTGTTTCCTTAAATAAATACCTCAGTGCTTATACATGTACACTTGCACTGAAAATCGTTATGCAATATTTCCTAACAATGACATATTATCTGTTAAATACTTATTGTGTGATAACATGAATCCTATTCTGGGTTTATGATTTTCAGTCGCAAATAACAAGCTACAAAGAATAAGGATTTTTTTTATTTTATAAATTCATTCATCAAATTCAAATGTTCCTCATTTATTTGTTTAAAACACTCAAAGAAAACAACACTTTGGTACAACCAAGATTTTCAAGTATCATACTCTGTAACCAAAACTGCTAATTGGACGGTTAGTTATTACAGCAACACAAGACAGAAATAAGTACTTAAGATCGTCCCTAGATCTTAGTGTTATATCATTTTATCTTTGTTGAAATATACTACTGTTTTAATCCTGTTCAGTGACATAATTATTCCCAAATACTCTTGTGACTGTGCAAAATTGAAAGAATATTTTTTTAACCATAAAAATATACATATAAAAAAAAATTGAATAAAGTATTTGAAAGAAAAACAATACTGCTGGATCAAATAAAGCAAGTGCACATGGAGACAAAAAAATTTAAAAGAAATATCCAAACCAGCTTTGAAGCCTTTCAAATGGACTCATTCAAGAGCCTTACAATGGAAGTAAAATGTTGTTGCTGTTTTTAAGTATAAATCCAACTCAAAACAATAAATTTGCTGAAAAGGAAATCTTATATTGCTACGCAAAGTGCTCAAGGGTTGTAAAAAGCTAAATTTAGTTCATTAATAATTTTAATTTGTTATCTATGGATCATGTATTTGTTAACATATTTGTAACTAAAAATACAAATTACAGATATATATTTTTTATACATGTATATCCTCAATTTAATCCTGTTAATAATACTTGATAAATATTACTGTATTATTAAACAAATTGCTTCTTTTTCTTCCTGATTCAAATACCCACTACAATAATAATACATGCAGGTAAAATGTAATATAGTTAAAGTTTACACATTTGTTTTTTTTTCCCTCATATATATAAGATATAGCTCTAATACATAGCTAACTGGCATGTAAATATTTCCATATACAGGGCCAAAAATAAAATTAACTTTGTTTGGCATTGCTGTCCGAATATGTAACATATATAATTTTTTTCGTTATATTTATCCAGATTTAGGTGTCTGTAGGTTTGAGTAATATACAAAATAGGAAAGAATCATGTAAACGCTTGATTAACTGAAAAGTTAACATTAAAAAGCGTCTATGTGATGTTGAATATGCATGGCTGTCGAAAGCGGTAAAGTAAAACTCGGTATAACAGAAGCTGAAGGCATGACTCTCCGTGGTAATGTGTTTTAAATGGCAAAAATATACTGACGAATCAGTTATACCGGTTTGAAATAAAAATCTCAAGGTACAATGTCCTGTCTGATTTGCTAGATGAATCTATAGCGGCCATGCTTAAATTCGTGCATACGAAAACGACTTTTTTTGCCAATTCAATGTCGGCGATTTTTTTATACATATACACTGTATATAATAAAAGTTTAAAACTAATAGGGTTTGAAAATAAATAACAACTGGGAATCAAATCGGGCTGCAGTTGTTGCTAAACAACCAGAAACCCATGACGCACAGATACTAACAACATTTCTAAAATTGAAAAAAAAATATTTTCCCTACCTACCAACCCAAACGTATTAAGACTGAGTCAGCAACGCCAAATCAACAATATTTTAATTGTGGCCCAGTAGCATTATAAATTTTCTCATTAAAACTTTTGAGATCCCATACTAAAGTCCTACATTTTTTTCCTCCATGGAAAATTCTGGAGAATCTTTTAGACTGAAGAAACCCCCTTAAATATGCATTTGAATGAAAGCAATTTGAAGTCAACACTACTTAGTAGCAATACCTGTTCTGATTAATTATTCACAATCAAAGCACATTATTATCATTTACATGTATATTGCAAATATATGTACTGAATTCCTAAAAGCCAAGTGGTAAGCATTTCTGCTGAAATATCATATTTGGGGAGGGCAATAGCTTAAGCTTTAAGGACAATGAACACTTTAAAATGAAAGTACCAAAAGTACTGTTATGCTTGATCCATGCAATACAGTACAACAATGTATATTTACTCGAAAAAAAAACAATGGGGTCTAATCTATGAAAATGCTACAAACCCCCAACATGCACTGAAGCACAAATTATACTTAAACATTTGAAGTCCTACCTCCTGCAAAGAAAAGAACACGGAAAATCAAACACAGGCCATGGTTACCAAGCCACAAACAGACAAACCACACAGCAAAATCATTCATATATGCCATTCGACTTAGCTAAAATACTTCTAAATGTCCATGAAATGATATAAAAGAGGATGAAATCATTAAGCATATATGGAAAAAAAAAATTATTTCAATCCGGATACATGTATATATCCCTAACCTTCCGAAATTCAAGAAAAAATATTCTGATGAATTCACCTTCTTTTTAAAATTTTTTTTTTATCAATGACCTAATGACCTTACCTTTTTCTTTCTTTCTTTTCTTACAATCAAAATCAAGCCTTCTACCAGACAGCTTCTTCCTGTGGTGCTGTAGATAGATGTACATCACATTTATCTTTCAACTTAAAACTTAACCAATAAAACACCTTGTCTTCATCAAAATACAATGAACAGAAATACAGTAATTGACACAACCCCCCCCCCCCCACCCTTTTCTTTCTACCACAACCAAAGAAAGAAAGAAATACACTTTTGTGGGCACAATTCAAAACAAGTCCTTCCAGTAAGAGGGTTATACAAAATGTTCAAAAGAAAACACAGAGCTTCATCAATTTGACACTAATTTTACAGCAGTTATCTTTCTTTGCTGAGAGTTACCCCCCTTACTTATTCCTCAGATTTATAAATTTTTTCTCCCTATAAGAAATTGACCTTGTCCTTGACCTACATTGACCTCCTTGAGGTCCTTGGCCTGGAGATCTGCTAGCGGTCCTAGGAAGTTCTGTTTGACCTCGTCCTCCAGGGCGTACTCTGTGGTCCCCAGCCTCCGATCTGTTTAGAACACCAGTCTCCATCGCCTTAAATATAATATCAATGATATTCAAGTTAGATATAATCCCCTGAAATCATATGTTGAAAAGACATCAGTTAACACATTAAAAAATACATGAAAAAACAATATCTTATATCAATATAATATAGATTTGAGGTAAATTTTAGTCCATTCAATGTAAATGAATAGATTTTCTTTAAACTTTTATTTCTTGTTTCAGTGCACATGCACGTAGCTGCATGCCTTGTAAATTTGTTAATTTATTTATAGATTCAGCATTTATATAAATGTTCTCTGTCTT
This sequence comes from Saccostrea cuccullata, assembly GCF_032062105.1. NCBI lineage: Eukaryota > Metazoa > Mollusca > Bivalvia > Ostreida > Ostreidae > Saccostrea > Saccostrea cuccullata. Next base: position 280,299 of record NW_026933195.1, on the reverse strand, counting down.
GTGTGATTAATAAGGCCTAAGTTTATCAAGTAATCAATCAAAATTTTAACTCTGAATTTGACCTCTATAAATAACCTTCTAATATAGACCTTCAACATTGACCTTCACGTTTGTCAATTATTTTGCCCAGATATGTAGTTACTAGCTAATGTTATTTCAAAGTCAAGGTCATCATCCATTATAAATGAAAAAAGCACTATAAAGAAAGATACACAAAGACAGACAAACATATAAATCAAAGACCAAAAAAGAATATTCTTATCAGCATCTTTAATATGAAGTATGTACACAATGCAAATGTCAAGCATCCTAATCATAAACTTCAAAGTTCATGACTAATTTTCATGACAGCTTCACTTTTACTTTATCGGGTTACCACACTTTAAACTGAAGTATTTGAAAAGTGAGACCAAATTTAAAGAAATGGGGGTAATTAAATATTAACTAACTTTTCCTGCTCCTACTTCCCCTATGTTAGTGTGAAAAGACTGAACAGGAAATTATAACTAGTAAGGTGAAGAGAATATACTCTAGAACACTTATAGAGAGCTTGGATTCACATTAATTAAGATCACAGATGTATTTACATCTCTATACACACAGAGACAGTGGGCTGCGCAGGGAAAAAAAGATCAATGAAACCCAGAACAACTGTCACAGGGCCTGCACAGGGGGATGGCAGGAATAATTCAATGAATTAACTGTTGTCATATCCTACATCCTAAACATAAAACAAATTATCATCCCTCAAACACAAGGCTGAAGGGAAATGAATAGCTCTGAAGGATATATACCGGTACATATACATCAATTCATCCATCAATCCTCAACTTGTGTGTGTATAACGAATGAATGTAAATATACAAACTGTATGTGGTGTACCACAAAATATGAGACTTGTTGATCGAAATTTGAAGGAAATTATTTTTGAACTTTGAAAGATACATTATTATAAGATGATAGCACATGTACCACTTTAAATCAATTCAATCTACCCAATCAATGTATCCCTGTCACACCTGTTCTATACTGTTAATAATGTACTTGTTAAAAATTAACTTCCCAGTGAACAATATCAAACTTATCTGGGGAGAAAATAGTTTACAAACTTCATATTAAATTGTGCACTACCTCTATCAAACAACAATCCTATAAGATGAGCAGTCTGTTTACATTATAATGGCAGCAAAACAAAAGAGCGAGGCGACCTTGTTACTAATTGTGTGTTATCATTTGCTGGCACAACTTAAAACAGGTTTCTGGTTGCACAAGTTTGGTGAGAAGATAATGGAATCAGAGTCATTAATCATTTGTTTAGACACAACTACTGTTCTCCTTAAATATCTCAAAACTTGGGACTTTCTGTATAGGCATCCTTAAATTGTAAGACTTTACTTAGACTAAGAGTACCGGTATATTAATTTAAAAATTTTAATCCTAATACTTAACTGTTGCTACAAATTTTTAAATGAATTAATGAATACTAAGACGACAATAATGCACTTTACCTAAAATCTGGGTTTTTTTTGGGGGGGGGGGGGGTTACTAGGGAGTCTACATTGAGATATCTAAATTACAACAAGATTGGAGTTCGGTAACTAATAAATCACTGTAAATGTGATGGATAATGATAAATGAAATAGCATTATTCTTTTTTCTATTTGTGGTAAAACCATACAGTAAAAAAAGTTTCTCTCCATTCTGATAAATATCCACTGTGAAAATGATATTCTGTCAGGCATGTCTTCCCTAAATCACTGGCTAATTTAGATATATTCTCAAAAGAGATTTAAACATTCCATTTACTGATCTCGGGTGACACTTGTAATGACATGAACAAGATAAGCCTTAGGCCATTTTTTTTTTAAATTCTTTAGTTACATTCATTCTTTATAGCCTATAATCTGTGCAGACTTTTAAGACTATAAAAGCAAATTAGTTTAGTTGCTAAGTGAATTGTCATGAGGTTACATAAGGAAATTGACAAAAGCATTATCTCAGGTGATAATCTAGATTTTACATAATGTTCTAACAGGTGTTACAACCCATCATGTACAAAGTATTTTACCTGGACTATATGTAAACAATGACATAGATCACATCTCGGTTACATTTGTATTATTGTATACTTAATTGACACCAGGCACTGTTATACGTAGGACAGTGTAACATGTTACACGAGTAATCCAGCTATTTTTATAACCCTATGTTTCGCATATATATGTAAACTTTTAATTTAACTATTCAACTTTTTTAGTACTGTGATATTTTATCTCCTTTGAAGTGTATACTTTATATAGCTCAGACATGAGGCAGCTAGTGTCTAAATACATTCAAGGATTAGGTGTAATTCTTTCTCAGAAAAGTGATAACTTTAACCTGATTCTATGTCAAACCATATATGGCATAAATATATCGGTCAAGTGTACCCTTAAAAAAGCCCTCCATTTCATAAAATTAAGGCTGTAAATAGTTTTTGTGTAACAAATCATTTTTACATTTTTTTTCTCCTAAAACTCAAAGTGTAACTTTCCAAACTCATGTCAGATCAATTAAATCAGACAAATATTTAGACATGTCACAAAATTTACGTATCAAATAGTCCTACGATGTTTTCCCTTTATTTCAAAGTAAACAGTTGGAGATCAGTTGTAACAGGCTAGGGGCTGAGGTTTATGGACAAAATCTCTTTGGACCTTACAACAATTGAATTTAGATTTTTTTTAAATTTCAAAGCCACATTTTTGTCAAATGAAGCAGTTAATTTTGCTGGTAGGCGGTAGTTCTTAGGGAAACAAAATGAGTCCTGAAACATTTTTGGAGTGCATTATTACTTGCTTTCTGCTCAATATTCATTTGTAGAAGTGATGTCAATATTCTGTGGACTTAATGTCATTTACTTTCCCTATGTCTTAACTAATTCTGAACTACAACCATGACAACACTGACAAAAACAAACATTGTCTTCCTTCTTCAATGATTTTGGCCTCTTGTTCCTTTTTTTCCCTAGAGACATAAATATCTTGAAAGGAAATCTGTATCTTGAGATACTTTCAAGTTTTGTACAAGCATTACATACAAGTGTGTTCATGGAACTTTGAACTTCAACCAACTGATCTTACAACCTGAAAGTCGAGATGATATGGAGTCCACGTGAGACGAGAAGCTTATATTTTATGCAACTTTGTGATAGTAAACCAGGTTAACCACACACACAGCAGTTCAAATTCATCTAAAAAATCGAATTTCTGGCAGCATAAATGTGGAGTCTGTCCCATAAAAAAACTCACCGAACACCATATCTTCACCCAGGTCTTTGCCGTGCCGGATCATGTGTTCCCCCAATGTCCCCTCTGGTTGTGGGTAGGAAATATTCTTTGTGTTTCCTCTAACCTTGGAGAAGTTATTTACAACCATCATTTTTGTTCTGGAAGCTGAAAATTTACAAAAAGCCATGTTTTACTGAGTTTGTGATTGAGTCAAATACATTTTATATCAGAAGAGCTAAAAACTTTGTTTTTCTTTAGAATACTGTAAAATCACATACTTTTGTGGGGTCAAATTTTCGAGGTTTAATTGAAAAGATATCTGTCTGTGGGGATTTTATTCTGTGTTTGGAGAATGCTAAGTAGTAGTTCAAATGAAGTTTCATGGTTGACATAAATTCTTAGGTTTCTCCATCCCCCCCCCCAAAAAAAATTAAACCCCCACAAAATTAGTGATTTCACAGTAGATTTAAGAGTAGTTAACTGAAGTTAGTTACCTGGATTTGGTTGGAGATATTCCTGTGTTTTTGAAATTAAGTCATCCACCAACTTTGACATCACGTCAATTTTCTGTAAAACATAAGTAGACTATTACTTATTCACCTGTGTATAGCACATGTAATTTTTGAATGTTTTACAGATTAATAAATATTTTGGACTTTTTAGTTGCGGTTTTTCAAAAATAACAATTATCTGTGAATATCTCAGATGTAGTTTAGAGGATTACTTACCCTTTCCATTTCTACAAATTCATCATCTAGCTCTGTTCCTTTAGCACCACCAATCTTTTCACTCATATACTAAATTCAAAAATACGTATATAATTATATTGTTCTAAGAAAAAAACTTAAATATTTTCATGCTTGTTCATTTAAAGTTTTAAACATTGATAAGTGATTCGTGAATAACTCAAGATTTTAAAGAAGATAAATTTTTGCATAAAAAATACAGAATTATTGGTAAAAAAAAAAATAAGTGTGGCATAACTAGGATGATTTTTTTTCATTAAGAAATACAGTTATGAATGATAGGCCTGGAATTTTTAAACATATCCCAGATACAACAATAATGCTCTATCCTTATCAGAATTTATTTTGTTATATATATGGTACGATGTCTTCATTATTATTCAATTGATTGTATTTTTTCATCATTTTCTCATTTATGAACTTAAAGGGAAATAAAATCCGTTTTTATTTTGCAATAACACAAACCGGTCCAGTCACAACACAGGGATCGTGCCTTATTAACTAACTCATTGATAATTGCGCACTAAACAGAAAGTACCTGGTTTGCTTTGTTAAACTGCTTCTTGAATCCTTCCCACGACATGTTGATAGATATTTATCACTTCAATCCAAAGCTGTCAAAATTTATTATTTAGACTTACTCCCACTAAATCTGTTGACGAATTAGTTCACTAGTTCCGCAGCTAATAGTCAGGAACGTGGAAAACATTATGAATCGGATAAATTTGGAATTATATGTAATTGTCATGCGAAAGATTTAATTTCAACAGAATTTGTTTAAATTCATTTTTTAATAGTAATAAAAAAAAAAAGAAATAAACACATACTGTATGAGATTAATTTGAAATAAATGAATTAACAAGAATAATTTTTAAGATCAAAGAAACAAAAAATCCAAATGGAAGAACAACTTGAAATTAAATGATAAAATCAGCATAAACAAAATGTGATTTTACAGAAAATTACATATTTAAAAGCGTGTTTTAAAATTTACATTGGCCAAAACACTCACTTGAATCATTTGAATGTATGACATATGGTATGACGAATACCTGTTTAAACGCTATCGCACATTTACTATAAAAATCGAGTACTGCGGATATAAAAATTAATTTATATCAATATTCGGTTGTATGGATGATTCAATAATTTTAAAGTTAACAAATGGAATGTTTTTAAAAGTTATATAAATTGCCTTTACCCTGATTATGGATTCATTTTAACTAGAGGGAGGTCGTGGAGGGGGTGAGGTCAAACCGTATCATGAACCGAATTTATAACCCTTGTGCATTAAATACATCTTTGATTGTCCTTTTCACATATTTTATTTTCCCCAATATTTAATGTCTCCGGGTAAAACTTTTACCCCAGTTCAATATATTATTTTTTTTAGCTACAAAAAATAAAATCCAAACATGATTCATATTGATATCATGTTTGTTGTTGAAAAGTAAAGATAAATAAAATGAACGCGTTGTCCTATTTATAAAATTTGCAAAATGTTGACCTAAATGTAAATTTTGAGCTCAGCATATAGCAGAAAATGTAATTTAAAAAAAGATGTTCGAATAATAAATAATTACATTTATATGTATTTACTACTTTGCGATCAATTTAAAAGTGTATTACAGTAGTCTGGTTCGCACATGCAGAGGTTGTAATTGAGTAATTTTCTAAACTCTAATCAGCACTCGCACAAGTACTAGTTTCGTATTTTCTAATTACATAGTTGGAAGAATGGAAATATCTTATCACCCCCCCCCCTCCTTTCCAAAGTAGCAAGATTCTTATACATTTTTTAATTTAAAAAATCATTCTTAAAAAGTTATATTTTAGGGAGGTTTAATTAAAACTGACAAAGTGATTCTAGAGAACAACTGAAATAGAAATTTTTACAAGCAAAAAAAATATATATAGGAAACTAAGCATCCAAAATGTATTAAGTTAATTCATCCCCTTTCGTTTAGAAATAAAGTTAAATTAAGTAAAAAATCATTTTGTAAGGCGAAGTCTTATGTTCTGATTGTCTAGGAGAGTTGTGAGCCAGTTTGTAGATTTCTCTCGATGCACGGAAGCGTGTTCCATCATCCGCAGAAACATCCGGTCCGTCTCGCTATTGGTTCCGTGAAAAACGATTTTCTTCATCATGTTAAAGTTGCATTGTCTCATATTCATTTCTTCCTTTCTTGAATCCTCTACCGACAAAGGCGCTGTCCCCGGAAGCGCCAACATATTGTAGATGGTCAGAACCGAGACTCGATCCCAATCCAGCGGCTTAGGTTGTCGACCGGAAGTATGCAGTCTAAACGCCGCCATTTCCCATGCAAACAGGCGCGCATCCGGACTCAGGCTCTCCCAGTCTTTTGGGGGCCAGTACAAAGGTTGTGGGTCAGTAAGCAATACCAGCGGACAAACATTGGTCCACTCCCGCTTTGCTGGTGGAATGATGGGCATGACCCCGGTGCTTAAAAGGTCAAACGCTGTTTTACGGGATTCGGTTGTTGGATGACTCGTGTCAAGAACGATAACCTCACAATCATTGCATTCATATTTCCCAGATGAATGGCGGGGTTGTCTGTTTGTTGAGTGCACGACGATTTCTGACACATTCTTTTCTGTTCCGAGATTAAAGTACCCGGAGTCTTCAGAAGACCCGGTGTCTGCCGAGAGCTCAATAGTGGAAGAAGGCTTCAAAAGATTGTCTCCCTTGTATTTCTTCACGCTGATGTCTGGCTGTTCCCCATCTAAGTCAGAGAGGAGAATTTCGCCCCCGTGACTCACTTTCAAAGGTGAGATCTCGGGAGTATCAGGTTGCAGCGTGTGAGAATTAGAGCCCAATATGGTCGGGGATCGTGATCGGAATTGAGAATCAGGCATTGGATGGTCATCCTCTTCCTGATGACGGTGAGGGGGAGTGACAATTGGAGGGGAGTAGGATTTACAAGTTTTGCTCTTGGTCTGTTGGTACAATTTAATGCCGTAGGTAAGCTTTGTCACCAATCGAGAGGGTATTCCTAGCGTGTTTGCAATGGATTCCTTCATCCTCAAATGATTTGTACCGACTTCTTTCATGCTTATGGGTGGTTCTTCGAAATTCGACTTCAAGGCAGCCTTCTTTTGAACAATGCTGACATATGACCTCGGGTCAGATGTGATCTCTTTAGCCAGAATGCAACGGTACCAAATCTGACATTGTCCTTCGGTATACAGAATGACAACGATACCATCCACGGTGTCGCAGATAGAGTGGATAACCAACTCCTCGCGGGTAATGCCGGGTCTGCGAGGGGAATACGTGTCCGATTTGTTACTTTTCGCACAAGGCTCTGCAATCTCTGAGTGTTCTGAAGAATCATCTATGTCCATCATTAGGGAACTTTCCAAATTTCTTTTTGCCTTGACCTTTGACTTCGCCTCATCCGCTAACTTCCAGCCTCGTTCCCAATCAGTGATGGATCGACTTGTCTCCCTCACTCTTCCGAGCCAGTTTCTCACTAGATCCCGGGCTGCGCTTGCGCAACCACTTTTGGGATCTGTAGGTTCAATGCGTTGTCGATACTCACGTGGAACAAGCGAAAACCAGAATCCATTTGGTTCCGTAAACAGTTCATCTTTGAGTGACCCTAGTCTATCTAAGTTTCTTTTGTGTTCTTGTAGAACGTGGTCTCGTAAATCAGGTGTCGCTCTTCGGAAGATCTTTTCTTTTACACAGAATGGACAAAGGACGTAAAAACTCATGGTTCCGAAGAGGGGAAACTTTCCTATAGGAAAAAGAATCTGATAAGGATTACATTTCGTTACTTTTGATTTGTTGAACAAGAAATACTAATGTGACTCTTTAGAGTTTAATTTTTCGAAAGTTCCATAAACAGGTGATAAATAAAAACAGTCAAAATGTTTCGAAAGGCTGAAAATATGGAGAACACACAGTAGTAAAAAAAAAAATCATGGATTATCGTTTCCTTTTTAGATTTTGGATTCCTAAAGTTTTTGAGGTCCTGAATGAAATTAAATTATTGTAAATTATAAGTTCTTTCACTACAAGATGAAAAAGTGTTCATTAAAAAATCATTAATTTGTGTTTACCATGTGAAATCCCAAATCTGAACTCTTCTTTAATCCATAACCTTATCCAACAATGTCTGTTTGGTAATTAATATGTTAATTATATTTTAGATCTAAAAAGAAAACATGGACCCAGCTTCCCTGGTAGATGTAGGATTTTCCTGTAGCATTTCCTGTTGTCGTTAATTTGTGTGTTTCCTGGATAAAACCTCGCTAACATCGGAATGAAATAGGTGTATACGCTGGCCTGCAGTTGTGACAATTTCATTGTTTAATTTTCAAAATGTACCGTTGTTTAAACTGTATAAACTGCATAATATAATTTCTACAATTAAACCAAATGTCATAAAGTCTAATTCTCAAAATCTTACCATTTTTATAAGAATATACATGTACCCACATGTATATTTTTAAGTACATGTACTTACTATTAATTTTATTGGCAGTTCCTATTTGAAATTTAAAAGGACCACTTCTTCTTGGTGTATAACGATGTTATGTGTACACTTGTTTCGATCGGGGAGGGGGGGGGGGGTGTAGAAAGAAATTATCAAGCATCTTACCTATTCCTGAATATAATAAGCATTAACGTAAAGGGGCCCCAGTTTCTTGACAGTCAATTAAATTCACATCCCTTGACTCAGTACTCAACCGAGGCAATTTTCAAGTAATTGTATTCTTTCCCGCTAAACTTTTGTTATATTCATCATTTCCCATTTTTCGATATGTCTCAGGCGCGGATCCAGAAATTTTTTCCAGGGGGGGGGGGGTCCACCCCAGTCAAAAAAAAATCCAATCCCAGAAATTCCTTGACAAGCAGCAAAAAAAAAAACAAAAAAAAAAACACGCCCAAACGTCAAAAACCTATTTCTTGAGGGGGGGGGGGGGTTGTGGTGACTTGTATTGCCTCAAATTTGTCACTTTTCATACCAATTTCACACATATTCGCGTTTACCAGGGGGGTTCAGCGTTTTCCAAGGGGAGACCATGGTAACTTTTTCCTACTTTAGTATATACATTTTTAACCTTGTAAATTACACCTGACCCCCCGACCCCCCCTCTAGATCCGCGCATGTGTCTTGCCATTTATTTATTTATTCATTTATTTATTTATTCATTTATTCATTCATTCATTCATTTATTTATTCATTTATTTATTTGATGTTTCTTGCTTGTTCTTCATATTTGAAACAGTTGTGGATCTTCAAAGAGACTTGTCTGAGTAGTCGCGCGTTAAAAAATTTCCGTTTTTATCCGAAATAATGGGTTTAATTTATCGCGTCAAGAAAAAAAAACTTATTGAAAAATATATAAATTGTATAAAAAATTTTTTAATGATGCTGGTATTCGACAAGATAGAATCAAATATAATTTCATAAATTTTCAGTGGTTATCAAAAAAATATTTTCACCGGCGCGTTTCATCTCCCGCCAACTACGAACCTCTTTTCTTTACTCTGCTGACGGCCAAGTAAACTGTTTATATATTCTGATCAAAGCACAACATTCATTGGGAATGGCTCAAGCAGAAACCACAGCAGTCAAGAAAAATGGTTTGTATAAAATCAAAATTTTGTGAAGTATTTATTCATTATCTTTTGTTTAAGTTTTTTATTTCTTAATTATGCCATGTTTACAATTTTAGATTTATTGAAGAATAATTTATTCTATTCTGTGATTTATTATTTGCCTAAATATTGATTGCAGTGAGTGATTTTCCGTAAGCTCAGAACAACTTTGATTGTCTAAGGTTTTTTTTACTGGTGTGTTGGGTGGGAGGGGTAGTTTTTGTGTTAAAAAACGTACGTTACGTTTACAGTAAAAGAAAACCTCTTTCAATAAATGAAAATCTTAATTTAAGGCAATTTGCATGAGGGGGATGAAAGCCCACCACTGAAGAAGCTGAAACAACTAGATCTCATGCAGATGAAACAAGGTAAAATAATTTATGCTCAATATTTACCAAAGTGTAGTTGTATGAAGTTAAATTTCTATATAAGGTACCATACTTATGTTACAGATTGTTAAAAGTCCCAAAACACTGTTTTTTCATGAATATATCTTAACCTTGAATAATTAGAAAATTTATTTCATAAGTCCCACCAGGCATCGGTGTTTGATATTAAAAAAAAATTGGTTATATACAGGTGACTCTCGATCTCTCGAAGTTCAAGGGACCGCGAGAAAGGTTCGAGAGATCGAAGGGTTCGAGACTCTCCAGGGATTTTCCACTGCCCCGTGTAGGGCCGAATATGGGCCCCATTCCCAATTGCAAAACCCCTCCCTTTTTCCCAAAAACGAACTGCATATGTTCAATTCTTGAATGCAGCAGATCTTAAGAAGTTAACTTGATCATAATTCACAAAATATATATAAACATGGTCAGGTTTGAAAATTGTGTAAATCTTTATTATAATGATCAATTCTTTGATTCAGAGCTCTATAATAACTATGTAAAACATTAATATTATTCATCTTAGTGTTTATTTCTTGAAAAACATCAAACAATAAAATTTCCCAATTAGTGATAAAATGTCGTTAAATTCACAATTCCAAGGGCCTGGGCCCCATTCCCAAAAGTGAGTGGAAAATCCCTGCTCTCAGAGATACAAAGCCAATAAAATCCAGAATTTTCAGTTCTGACCATCGATGTTTTACTTTTATAGATACCGGAGTATATGTAAATAAAGAAATTGCACATTTTCAATCGTATTTTACAGGTAATTTACTTGACATCAACAACAATGGTCGTATTTCGAATAAATAAAACATATTCCTACAGTTTCAATATTTATTTGTTCTTCCTTCATGATTACATGAAACCCCAATAGCAATATGTGGGTTTGGCTATTCTGCGGCTTGATCGGGTCCTTCACCAGTGTTCACAAGATTTTTCAGGGCTCTCGATTCTCTAAATCTGGGGCCGATATTCGGCCCCATTCCCAATGCAAAAAAGGTACCTTTTTTCCCAAAAGAAAGGTGTAAATTTCCCAATTTCCATAGCAAAATATTAATTAAAAAATAAAAGTCCATGAAACTTAATCGCAAAAAAAAACCCCAAACAAAACACACCTGCAAATGAAAGTGAAACTGTACTACTATTTTATTAGTTCGCAACAAATGCATTCATAAACTGGTTCGGGGAACCAGATAATTGTTTTTACAAAAATGTGTACTAACTATGAGTGCAGAGTATCTTGTCAAGTAGTTTCGACAAAAAACATCATTTTGGTTTCAAAAATAGACATTTCATTTAAACATTAGTAAGCTGCACCTAGAAACATACCCACGTGTCAGCATGTTCAATCTCGCGCTGTATTGGTAAGCAAAGTTGTCCATGTGATCAAGGAAATTCGGGATTATGTGACTAGCGACTGTCACTCAGAAAGACATTTAACCGCAATATCAACACTCAAAGATAGTAATGACAAAGCTAATGTACTTTCATAAATAGCCTACATACCCATGTTTGTTCTGTTTAACTGTTTATTTAAAATGAGTTAAATTGATGACAAAATGCTAGAAAAGCAAAATTTGAGGATTTTTTAAAATGAATTTTGGTTATCCAACTTTTCCCAAAATGACGATAATTTTCCCAATTTGAACGGCCCCGGCCCCAGTCCCAAAAAGTGGTGTGAGAGCCCTGTTATTTTTCTTAATCGGTACTCAGTCCTTGAGAAAGGAATTTCTTGTGCAATATTTGCCATACTGGGATTATGTAGACTCTAATAATTTAAGTTCATAGTCTATGGGAACTTATTGAAACGAATGTCTTTAAAATTATTCTCTAAAAATTATCGTCTTGGTTTCAAGTCAAAATAAGTTGTGAATTGGTTTATAATTTACCAATAATAACTAATTAATTATATCAACACATGGACGACCCACAGCCCAGGTGTAGTGTGATCTATGTAAACACCCAATTAACACCTCCATGCCAGCCCCAGGCGTTCACTGTTTTCCAGGTAAGTCCTGATGCTGCATCAATTTTACGGTTAATTGCCGCGATTATACACGCGCAACCAAAACTTCGAGAGATAGAGAGAAAAATTCAATGAAAGATGTGTAACAGGACCAAGATTTTGGTTCGAGAGATAGAGAACTTCGAGAAATAGAAGTTCAAGAGATCAAGAGTAAATTTGCTTAGTTATATAGAGGAAAAAAAACGGGACTGGAGGTTCACTTCGAGAGATGGAGAACTTCGATAGATGGGAGTTCGAGCCATCGAGAGTCACCTGTATTGAATTTAAACCAATAAATATCTGTTTGACATCATTAATATTTATTTTGTTTTTGTAGGCCGTCTACCATTTAAACCTGTTGATGTCAAGCCAAAGACAGGGTTAGGTAACACACCTCCCAGTTCTAAGAAGCGCAAACTGTCTGATGGTGAATCTCCTAGTGCTAAACCTTCAAAGACTCCAAAATCACAGGAAAAAGCAGTTATAGAAATAAATGAGTCTGAAGTCAGTTCTAGTTCCGAGGCTGATCATCAATCCAGAAAAAATAAAATTCGTAACACCTTAGAAAGATTTGTCTGTAGGACCTCGCAGGAAGAGATCTCGTCCACAAACGATGGTGTGGATTTTACAGAATCGAAAGGTTCCCCTATCTGTATCGAGAGTGATGAATCAGATACAGAAAAGGAGAAAGAGAATATTCCTAAAACAACCCAGAAATCCACAAAACAAAAATCGCCAGTAAAATCAGAAGAGAAAAAGCCAGTAGAACAAGATGACATGGAAGTCGACTCTCAATCTGCGGACGAAACTGCAGAGGAGAACGAGAAGTCACAAAATGAGTCGGAGAATTCTTCCACCAGCCCAGATTGTGCAACACCAGCCAAGGACAAAGCATCAGATTCTATCTTGAAGACCCCAACCTCTAAACTCTCCGATTCTTTGCTCAAGACCCCTAAGTCGGCGTCAGATCTCAGCTGTAGTGACAGTACGCCTGGTACTGCAAAACGAGCTCCAAGGAGGGTAAGGCAGTTGTTATACTCCAAGGAGGGTAAGACAACAGTTATAAAGAGGAAGAAAGAACTGAAATAATTGTTTAAAAGTTAAATTCTAGGTCATTAATTCATGATCAGGCTCAGCACTGAAATCAATATGCAAATCAATTTCAAATATGCACGTGTACAAGAGGCATTATTTCAAAATGGAGGAAGTATAGTCTATAATCTGTATTATATACTGATTATAAAAATGCTAAATATTGGTCAACATTTTGATTTGAAATTGATTCAAGTAAATTATTAAAGGAATAATTATATGTTTAACTTTATTTTCAAATTACAGTTGTCTGATGCTAAAAAGCAGGAAAGAGATGCGAGAAGGCAAAAAATAAAGGAAGAAAAAGAGAAGCAAATGGAAGAAAAACGACAGAAAAAAGAACAAGAGAAAATGGAGAAAGAGCGCGAGAAAGAGAGATTGAAGAAAGAGAGAGAAGAGGCCAAGGCAGAAAAAGAGAGACAGAAACAAGAGGAGAAGGTAAAATTAATATTTAATTACTATGGAATCTATGGGTTCAATGTTCTTGGGTAAGAACATTTTTGTTGGTTCAAAGGGAAAGTATTTTGTGGGTGACTCACATATTTAGAAGATTCAGTGAATAATTATATTGATAAATACTTCTTAATGGGAATGTAAATTCTTTGATAAGGGTGACCCATGGAATCCACAAACAATGATATTCCAAAGTATATCATTAAAAATTTAATTGATTTGTTTGACACATTATATGTCATAAATTTACAGTCACACATTTTTTTCAAATACATTTATATATAATTTGGTTATGTTAATTTCCATATAGCAAAAGAAGAAAATTATTTATTCAGAGATTTCAACAAAGCACAAGATAATGTTGCGTAAAGGTGTTAACAGAATTTATTTTTGAAGCACACGGTGATTTTGAAATAATAAATGGCCATATAATTCTTTGGTGAAATAATTTTATATCAACAAGGCATGAGATATTGTTGCAAGTTTAAACAGTTGTCATATTTAATTTTGGTTCCAATGAGTAAGGAACATATTTTAAATCCAAGGAAATTGTTTAACTGGAAAACTTGTTAGATTATATAAGTTTTACTCTAATGTACGAATAAATGATAACACTTAAGTTTTAGCTTACTTCATATTTAATTTGTTAAATCTCAATTATCTAAACAAGGGTTGGATAAGTATAAGATAAGGTAAAATTACATTTGACAAGTGTTTAATTGTTTAATGTGTCGTAATAACACACGCTCACACATGAAAGGTACTATGAGCATTTTTTAAAAAAAATAACCAAAGCAATTAAAAGGACAGTGAAAATAATCATCGCTATAACTGTAAAAATTGCTTTGAAAGAAGAAAAATTGCATGGAGGGGTGTAACGAGTGTTGAAGGTAATTATCCCATGACCAGCGCACGTGTGTAAAAAGACAATGAAAAAGATTTTCTGGTTTTGACTAAAATGTTTTAAAGCACTTGTAACCAAACCGGGTTTTTGACAATTACGAAATAAATACTCGTTCTTCATGAAATTTACGGACATAGTAATTAACCATACGATTTGCCTTTGCTGAAAGTTTTAACTCAAAATGTTGTGTTTTTCAATGCTTATCGCCGATTGTCCTTTTCCAGGTGACTAAAATGGGTAGCGAGCCCAGTTTACTCATTTTCGCGATTTAAAGCTTAATGCATTGAAAACGTGTGGGGTATTTGCATTTGTTGGTTGATCATTAACTTAAAATAGTTAAATTTTTCAATCATTATGAAATTAAATGTCGATTATTAGGGTTTTTGTGATTTTTTGTAGACCCGGGACAGGTCAAAACCGGACGCGTTTGCCCGGGACAAACTTAATGATTCCGGATTATTGACAGAGAAAGAATGTAGATTTTTTTTCATAGTCATTGACTGATACATTTAAAAAATAAATTGGAAAAAATAATAAAAATATGCAAATCAAACCACAGTCAAATTTTATTTTAATTATATCATTGACAAGTTTTTTTCTGCACAATTAGCTTGGTGTTCACGTATTAATTTGAAATTAATAAACGGGGTAATGTCAGCACACCTGGCTTGGAAGATTCATTAAAAGACAAATTAATATTCCTGATGAAGTTATTATCATTAAATTTGATAATGTCTGCACAGCTAGCTTGGTATACGCCCAGGTATTAGCTGGGAGTTTCAATGAATTCAAATATTCTGAGTTCGTGTTCATATTGTCCAATTTCCATCAGGATGAAAGTGAATAAACGTAAGTAATAGCTAACATCCTCTGATAAGTATTTCGGAAATTAAAGGTTTGTCCCGGGTGAATGTTTGCGATTAAAAAATGTTATTTTCAATTATCGGGATATATTATTAAAACAGTCAGATGATTTAAGTAGTTTAAATTGAATTTCAAAGAACCAAAAGTAATAATTGTGAATATATTGAAATTAAAAATCTAGGTAAACCGGTCGCTAATTTTAGTCACCTGGTCAAGGTCAATCGGCGATAAGCATTGAAAACAACATTTTGAGTTATAACTCGCTCAAATCGTATGGTTATTAACTATGTGTAAGTTTCTTTGCAAGTATTTATTTCGTTATTGTCAAAAACCCGGTTTCCAGAGATTCCCGGCCCAGCCCGCTTGTCCCCATTTTAGTCACACTCGTATAAGTTTTGTGCAGTGAATTTTCACTGAGTTAAAAAACTAAAATAAAATTTTTATTTTATTGTATTTCATTAAAAAATGACTTATTACTTTGTCAACCAGATAGGGTGCATATGTAACCTTGAACAAGCACGTGACAAAGGAATGTGTTAATTTAAAATAGCATCGGTAATGGCGGCCTACACGGAGACGATAAACATGGAGCTCAAATTAATTTTTACTTGCTTTTTCATGTCATTTTAGTATCAAAATATTATGAAAGTTGTATTTTTAACAAGCATACCTTCCAACAATAACTTTCTTTAAAAATGACAATAAACAAAAGAAGTTGTATATGTCTCTTGGACAATGCACGTATGATAGCCGTGTTTCCCTAAAGAAAAACTTATCAAAATCCCATTGTGATGTATAACAGAAATTTATTTTAGGAAAAAAGTGCGTATTGTATTCCCCCAAATACGGTACTTCTTAATGGGAATGTAAATTCTTTGATAAGGGTGACCCATGGAATCCACAAACAATGATATTCCAAAGTGTATAATTAAAAATTTAATTGATTTGTTTGACACATTATATGAAGATTGTCTACTTTTTTATAAATACATGTATATATAATTAGGTTATGTTATTCTTATAGCAAAAGAAGGAAAAAGATAAAATCACAGAATGAAGAGAAGAAAAAGAAACAAGAAGTTTTTCCATCAAATTAAATTTCCAACGGTGGCTCTGTTTGAAGCAGATGTACATTTCATTATAGTTCCAATGAAATGCGTGTATTTTAAATTTAATTGTTTGCTGGAAAACTTGTTAATTATATAACTTTTAAATGTACGTGAGATGAATATTTTTTTCCCCCTAATTTCCCTTTAATTTGATTTAACCATATTTGTTTGCACTGCTTTGCTATATATTTTGAACATATTATGAGCATTTTTAAACACAGGGCCGAAACAAGGAAGTTCGAAAGAGATAAGTTCTGTATGATTAAAAAATTTATTCAAAGTAAGAACAAAAAAACAAATGAATTGTTTTTACAGGAAATTGGCATTTTCATTTAAAAAGACAATGAAAAAGATTTTCTGGTTTTGTTGAATGTTTTAAAGCACTTGTAACCAATGGGAATTTTGTCAGAAAATATCTACCATGTGATTCACTCTGCGCTTGCACCATTACGGAGATCCACAGGAGCTTTAGCCCCGCACTCTTTTGTTCTCCATCTCTCTCTCTCCCTCTCCCCCCTCCCCCAAATGACACAAACAGAGAGGAAGCTTCATTGAATTTTTGTCCTGTGAACAAAGCCAGAATAAAGAGAATTTCCATATATTCTTTTAATTGTGAATTGCAATTGTTAAGAAAGAAATAATGCTTGAAAGTGAATTCTTTTTTTTTCCAGAGACAAAAAGAGCAGAAGCTGAAGGAATCCTTTACAAATTTCTTTGTCAAACCTAAAACTTCCCCAACAGCAAAGGTAAAGTCATGTGAACAGAAAAGAGGTAAATGTACAAAAAAAAAATAATCAGCAAATAAAGTTCACTTTCTAGTGTTCTTTATTTTTCTGAAGACTTGAAAAATAGATGTATCAACTGTTTTACAGGTGTGTGAATACACTGGTTCTCAGTGTCTCAGTGGTTAGAATAAAAATCAAGTCTCAGCCAGGACTCTAATCCAGGGCACCTGTTTTACTGAGCTAATGCTCTAACCACTGAGCTAATGAGAAATGACAGTGACAGATGATCAATTTATGTTCATGAATTACATTTTGTAATTTGTAAGAGCTGTAGCTAAAAGTTGTTATGCCATTCTGTCACGATATTTTTGAATACTTTTGTAGACCAGCAGAGAGCCAGTGGGGATGTTCATGCCATTTGAGGTGAAGAAGGACATGCTGCTAGCTCCCAAAATAAGGAAGGGGTTGGACTCAGAGTCCAAGGAGAAGCTGGACCAGTGTCTTCAGAAGCAGGTACATGTACCTACATGTAATGTATGACAAAATTTATCATATCATACTATGGACATATAGACCTATGCAAGTAAATGTTAGCACATTTTGGAATTTTTTTCATACCTAAACCCGTCTTTGGCTTGTTTTATAGTTTTACAAGATTTTTAAGAATAACATTACCATTGTCACGTTGCACACTAAAATACCGTATAAGCAGAAATGTTAGCGAGGATTTAATTTTGGCATTATTAACGAGGGTGCCAAGATCGCTAACATTTAATATCGCTTAAAATTAATTGCGCTTTATTTGTATTTATTTATATAGTGAGCTCATAAAAATTGCTAAAATTACATCTTTCTAAAAATAAAATACCAATTTCTAAGGACAAATCGCTAAATTTGCGTCTCGCTAAAATTTCCACTTATACGGTACATGCAAAGTGAGGAAATTTCAAGTTTACTTGTACCATACTTTTTCTCGAGTCATGGCTGTCAATAATTGAATAAAGAATTTTTTTCCTGTTTACATTGTAGGATGTGAAGGATCTGTACATTTCAGAGCTGAGGGGTGGTAAATTTAAACCCAGGAAGCACAAGGGAACTCCTGACAAGTATGTGATCAGCCAGAATGACCAATGAAAATTTATAAGTAATCATTGATAAAAATCAAATACATGAAATATTGTATCTCTAGACCCTGATATGAAAAATGGGACAATTTGATATTGAATGTCTCCTGAAAGAAGTTATAATTGTAAAAAAAGCCCTGATTATCATAGAAAATACTGCAAAAAGAAGAAAACTAATAGGATCCAAGACAACTGCTTCAGCAATTTTGATCTTTGTATATTAGTAGGACTAAGGAGGATGAGGTTGTTTTGGTCCACGACTCAGAGACGGTAAAGAGCATCACCTACCACTGTAAACTGCTACAGTTCCACATGAACTACCGACCCCCCTACTACGGTACATGGAGAAAGAGGAGCAGCAAACTAAGTCCAAGGAACCCATTCAAAATGGACAATGTAAGGAAAGACTAACAGTGTATTCAGGCAGAGGAAATTTTATAGGATCTGCTTTTTAAAAGTGTTGATTGTATTACCCTTCTCCTTCTCAAGATATGATGCTCTTCAATGTTGTATTTTGTTTCAGGACTTGTTTGACTATGAAGTATACAATTATGACCTACATGTAATTGATACTTAATGAGATGTATTTTGTTTTAGGACTTGTTTGACTATGAGGTATATGGTGATGACATAATTGATACTTTATGATATGTTCTGTTTTAGGACTTGTTTGATTATGAGGTAGACAGTGATGATGAATGGGAAGAAGAGGAGCCAGGGGAAAGTCTGTCAGCTTCAGAGGTAAAAACAATCCCAGTCTCAGACATCAAATTGATTTGAATGATTCCATTAGATTACTGGTTATTCATGGCTTCTAGAAATTAATTTCATTTGAATGGCTATGGCCACAGTCCAAGTTTGATTTGATTAGCTGTAGCTACAGTTCAGTTCAGTTTGATTTGATTTACTGTAGCTACACCAGTTTGATTTGATTAGCTGTAGCTACACATCAGTTTGATTTGATAGGTAGTACAGTGTAACTACAGTTTATATTGATTCAATTGACTAGCTACTGTCCAATTTGATTTGATTGACTGGAGCTACAGTTTGATTTGATTGGCTGTAGCTACAGTTTGATTTGATTGACTGTAGCTACAGTTTGATTCAATTGCCTACAGCTACAGTTTGATTTGATTGGCTGTAGCTACAGTTTGATTCAATTGCCTACAGCTACAGTTTGGCTTGATTTGATTGGCTGTAGCTACAGTTTGATTTGATTGGCTATAGCTACAGTTTGGCTTCATTCGATTGGTTGTTTCAGGGAGAAGAGGAGGAGAACAATGAGGATGAGGAGGATGAAGAGGCAGACTGGATGGTTCCTCATGGTTACCTCTCAGAGGGGGAAGGCTGTGAAGATGAGGAAGAGGTGAATTTCACAATTCTGTGGACATTGAAGCTGACATTAAGGATACACCAAAGGCTTTTTTCAAGATTTTTGTCAAATTTGAGATTTTTGGCTAAGAAAACAATGCTAATTACTGCTTTATAACGCATGAAAAATTCTTGCTGATTAATAAAAGGTTTTTCTAATTATTTAACAATAATCAAACATAAACACTAACACATGTGAATGTGCCGTTATTGAAGATTCTGATTTGGTCTGTAACTGTCTGCTTCTGATAGGAGCAATAAATCACTGTGACCACATGGGGAATTCTTCACGAGCCACACAGAGAGTATCAGTAATTAAACTACAGGGACTCTAGATTTAGGGAAGGAGATGTAACAGGTCACTAATGACCATGAAATAGGAGGTGGAGCTTAGCTCTTGCCATTTTGCTGGGAAATCTTTCTGATTCAGAATTAACCTATTTTACTTCATTAAAAGCACCTAAATACAGAATAGAACCTCCCATTCTTGTGAATATGCATAGGAAATATGGATAAGTGACAGGTATCCAAAGCTGAATCTCCAAGGTGTCATATATTTCTAGCTTTGGCAGACTTTGTTGTGTAATGGGTTTTTGCCCTCTACTGTAAAGTAAGATCAGACAGTTAGTGGTATTATTTCAAAGGATTCAGCTCCCTTATTTATTGACCAATTTCTCTGAAAACTGGCCTGAATGCGTCTCAAATGTGTATTCACAAAACCGTATCTCAGATTTTTGATATCTTGCTCAGTTCTAGAATTATTGGGGGAAATGCAGAATTTGGCCTATAAATTGGTAACATTGAAAGACAAATGGATGTAACTTTTGAATAAGAAGATTTATCAAAAATCTGAGATACGGTTTTAAAGTTCAATCTTTAATCTACATTGAGGCAAAATTTTTACTTTGAGAGGTGGAATATGAAAAAGTTGATTTATAAAATATAAATGCACTAATATTTACATTGAAATATAATAGTTTTTTAATAAGATAAAAATGAAAATTTAAATAAAGATCATTAAAAAGTAAATTTAATAAGCTTTCAAATGATATATACTTTTAATATGTTATCTTTGTTTATGAAAGAATTACAAGGAATTTAAACTTTGCCCTTTTGAAACCCTTGGTGTATCCTTAAGAATTGTTTCTTTCTTCATGAAACTTGAAAATTTTCAATCTTTTTTTTTTTTGTACAAGCATTGTTAATGATTGATGATATAGTTAAAAAAGTTATTTATGAATTTTTTGAAAGGATCATTCTTTATTGGGGGATTTGTTTTATGTAGGAGGCGACTGATTTGAAGATGAGGTGTAGAAAGAAGCTAGAGCAGTGGGAGATGGAGCTGAAGAGACAGACAACCCCTGCCCTACCCATCATCATGGGCTGCTTCTGGGAACATGCTGTACACGAACTACAGAAAGACCTGCAGGAAAAACTGGCTATTTACAAGGTACTATATAAACATAGACATGTATTTCTTATATTAAAGGAATGTGATGCAAGAGGGAGTTACAGTGTATATATGATGTTCATAGGTGAATTAGCAAGATTTATGATGATGAAATTGAAATTGAGATAAATAGACATATATGCTCATGTAGTGATTTCTTGTTATAAATATCAACATTTAAGAATGTTTTTGGTGAAGCCAATTTGATAAAAGGAAAAAAGTGGACTTGTATAACATTAAATCCATCTTAATGCCATCCTTGCCATATCCAGCGCATTTGCTTAATTAAAGTGTATGTACACATACAAATTTATACAGCTTACGTTCAGTAATTTATGATACCACTAAAGCTGAGTTGATTTTATTTCAGGCTGTTCCTCTCGTTGATCAACCAATTGACACCAGTTTTACAAAGGCCAGGTCCAAGAAAGCTGAGAACACTCCATCAGAGAAGAAGGAGGAGAGTAAGAAGGGGCAGTGTAAACCCGTCCCTGAGGAAGGTCAGAACTGAAGGGGGCATAATTCTGTAGACATGAGACTTTCTGTTTAGTACACAGGTGGAAAATTGTGCGAATTTCTCGGATTGTCATTATATGTCTTGAATGCACTTTTTATTGTGCCAGCTACAGATAAATATGATGTATTTTATAGTACCAAATTATTAATATTTAAAATCAGTACAAATAAATCCCATGTGGAAAAAGTATGAAAACAGCTGATTGCGAAAAACAGTATACATTTTTTTAAATTCTTAATTACTTGAAAAAGAAAGTGGTTATTTGCACCAAAAATCTTAATTAAACTAGTGAAGAAAAAAAAAAGGAACATTGATTCGTTTTTAAAATGTAGGATATGATTCATTCCAACAGGATTTGAGATTCAGAACATCATAAATTTTGATGTAAACATAGACTGTCATTAGAAATGTCTGTATTAAGGTAGTCATTACTGGGAAATAACGTTTCTTTTTTGTCATTTTCAGCCATGCCAGATCTTATTAGACTTGTTCATGGAAACCTAGCAGGGATTAAAAAACTAGTCAAGGAATTCCGATTATACTGGAAACACAAAACAAACGAAAAACAAATGGAAGTCAATGAAAAATCAGAGGAAAAGATGGAGGTAGAGGAGAGTGTTAAAAAACCCGATGAATCCAAAACTGTCAATCTGGATGAATCGGATGCGAAAGAGGGCCCCGAAACGAAGCCAAACTCGGAATCTGAGGATGAATTCAGTATCTCAAAAAGGCAGCTGGAAATGAAGATTACCTCAATAGCTACCAGGGAGAAAAGAGACTCCTACAAAAAAATCTGCTGGTACGTGAATGATTCAGTGCTAGAACAATACAACCTTAAGGATTTGCCTGTACCTAGTGCTTGGGAGTTCATCAGTCAACCCAAGAAGACCCCCATTAAACCTAAGGTCGAGGAGCAGATAAATGCTGGCCGTAAAACTCCAACTGTCTCCATCACCCAGTTTGCTAGACCCATGTCTCCTTCTGCCCTACAAGCTCAGTTCGCAGCGGCTAATGCTGCAGCTCTCGCCAATAAACAGAAACAAGCAGACGAACAGGCTGCCAAAACTGCAGAGCAGGCCGTCAAGGTCACCGAGGTACCTCAACAGAAAACAGCTGCACAGTCCAAAGAGGAGTCCAAATCAGACCAACCCAAGCTGAATTTCTTCTCCCCCTCCAGGCCTCAGCAGTGGAAGATGGTGTCCACCGGGTCTTCACCTAAGGACAGCAAGCGGTTAGTCTTGATGTCCAGTCAGCCCTCGGCAGGGAAAAAGGCGGGAACCACTAACCAGGACACAGGAAAAGTTGATACTGTTTCTAGCCCCAGCTCCAGCAAGACGAAACTGGTACCAGCTAATCAGTCAGCAATACCTGCAGGTTCTGATGAAAAGGCTAATAACAGTGAGGCAACTTCTGATGTTCAAACCACAGGAGAGAATTCCAGGGAAGCTATTGTGTTGGACTAAAAAACACAGTTGTGATATGAGAAGGACATGAAGCTCAAGAAATTTTGATTTGTGTCTGAATGTAAAAGACAATTTTTGTGCAACTCAATTTTGAACAATATTTATTCATTTATGTAGTAATTTGCTTTATAAAACCAATATACTTTTGTATAGAGTAAAAAGTATTTATAAATTTTTTTAAAATCCTTTTTTGTTTACATTTGTCAGAGACCCGATGCATCTATATGAGTGCATGTAAACAAAAAAATCAAGTACTAGATAGACACTGGCTAGTGGCAGCAATAAAATCAGGAAAATTTAGGAAAAAAAATTAAGTTACCTCTCCAAAAGTAAGGGGATGGGGTGTGAAAACTTGTTGCTGAAAAAGATCAAGGTTTTGGTGTCGTTCTTTTACAAATTTAATTCTCACTAGAGAAAATGAATCCTATATATAAACAAAAGATGTTTGTAAAACACATGCCCCCCTTCTCCCAAATAAGAATGTTTCAAAGTCCAGAAGTTCAAAGTTAAAAAATTCCAATTATTTGCAGAATCCATTCATTTTCTTCGCAGAGGTTGCACATACTGAAATGAAATTTAGTATACAGATTTATCAGATGACTATCTAGGTCAACTTCTGTTTTGGGTACGATCGCAGTATTTTTGACAGAGCTATGCCCCTTGGACTTGGATTATTTGCAGTTTCCGTTCATTTTTTTCGCAGAGGTTGCATATACTGAAATGAAATTTAGTAGACAGAATTGTCAGATAAAAATCTAGGTCAACTTCTGTTTTGGGGACGATCGTGCCATTTTTGACAGAGTTATGCCCCTTGGACTTGGAAAAATTCCAATTTGTGGGAGGGGCATGTGTTTTACAAACATCTCTTGTTCTGATAAAGATTTTGAATGTAAACAAATTTTCGCTCTTTCTTTTGGTAATTGTACTAGCTCATCTGTAAAGTGAAACAAAGACATAAATTCATCTTTTTATGCCCCCGTTATCGAAGATTTCGGGGATACAGTGTATAGTTTTTGTCCTGTCTGTCCATAAAAACATTAACCTAGGGCCGTCTTTAAAATGATGTTTGCGTGCCCTCTCCTGACTCGGGATACAATTATTGGGTCGGTAGGTAGGTAGGAAAATCTTTTTTTCCAGAAAATTTCAACATATTTGTGAAGGAATTTAAGATGAAAAAAGGGGAGAAAAAAAATTGTGTCCTGGAATGTAAAAATAAAAGTTTTGAGCAAGGCTTTTTTTAGTCAGTTCTGAAAAGGCAACCAATTTTTAGGCCACCGGAGTAAACTATCCATTTTCGTTCGTAGTCGTGCGGTGTGCATCTTGTGTTTTAATATTTGACCATTTGCAGCCTTTTCTCTGCAACCACTCAACCAATTTTCACCATTTAGCATCAAGCATCTATGGGTGAAGGTAAACAAAAACTGTGAATTTCATGGTCCCTGCCCCCCCCCCCTTTCCCGTGGGGCCTGAGGGGTTGGACTAAAACCACTAAAATTAATGCAATCTTTAAAAATCTTCTTTACTACTGGACATCAAGCAGTCAAACTGTTAGCATGAATGTAATGAGCATTGAGTCATCTACCAAAATTGTGAAATTCATGGCCCCAGGGTCAGGGGTAATGGTGTTAGGGCGGGGCTCTATTGATTGTATAGTGAAAATGCATTATTTCTTTAAAAATCTTCTTCTCTGCTCCTGGGTATTAAATAAACTAAGTACATAGTTATGATGATGAGGAATGCATCTTCCAAAATTGTGAATTTTTGGGCCCCAGGTTAAGGGCGAGGCTCTATTGATTATGTAGAGAAAGTGCAGAACTTCTTTCAAAATCTTCTTCTCTGCTCCTGGGTATTTAAACAAACTAACTAAGTAAATAGTTATGATGAAGAAGAAAGCCTCTTCGAAAATTGTTAATTTTATGCATGCGCGGATCTAGAAGGGGGGGGTGGTCGGGGGGGGGGGGGGGGGTCAGGACCCCCCCCCCCCCTGGAATTTACCCGGTTAAAAAATGTATATGCTAAAAAAAAAAAGAAAAAAGTTACCATGGACCCCCCTGGAAAGCGCTGACCCCCCTCCCCCTCCCGGTGAACACGAATATATGTGAAATGGGTATGAAAAGTGAAAGATTTGAGGCAATAAAAGTCACCACTACCCCCCCCCCCCCCACACACACACACACACACACCATGAAATAGGTTTTTGACGTTTGTGCGAGTTTAGGTTTTTCTTTTCTTTTCTTTTTTTTTTTTTTATTTTTTTTGCTTGTCAAGAAATTTCTGGGATTGGATTTTTTTTTTGACTGGGGTGGACCCCCCCCCCCTGGAAAAAATTTCTGGATCCACGCCTGTTATGGCCCCAGGGTCTGGGGTTCTGGTGTTAGGGCGGGGCTCAATTGATTATATAGTGAAAATACATGAGCAAGGGCTCTGCCAGAATTGTGGATTTTAAGGCCCCTATAGGTCAGGGGTACCATAGAGGGGGGACTCTACTTATATGATGAAATTGTTTGAAATCTGCTCCTTGGTATCAATTAAACATTTTTGATAAGCAAGGTTGCCTTTTCCAAAATTGTGAAATGTGTGGACCAAAGGTCAAGGGTTCATGTGTGGTAGTGTCATTACTGGTGATTATTGCTGAATATTACTGATTAGTTGAAATGCCTATGGGTATTAAGTAACCAAACTAAGCAATATATTGCTAAGTGATTAGTTATGATTAGCAATGGTGCCTCTTTCAAAATTGTGAATGCCATGGTGTCTAGTGTAAAACATGAACCAATTAATTCATTCATTGGAAAGTGGTTGCATGATGCTCAGGTGACCTATAAGGCCCAGGGGCCTCTTGTTTAAGCATGGCCTTGCCCATAACTTTTGAGTGGATGGGGATATATGACTTTAATACTAGTATTTCGAAAGTATATTCCTTGTGACAAGGACCTTCCTTTGGGTACCACCAAAGACTTGGAGTTTGACCAATTTTTACCATTAATATATAAACTTTAACCTTGGCCATAACTTTTAAAGGGGCATGGACACAGTTTCAATTGATTTTTAAAAACAATTTTAATTTTTACAATTCCTACCTTAGGCATCATCTAATGATTAGCAAAAATTTGAACATCATTTGATACAAGATACAGAACTTAAAGTTCTTCATAAGGTAATCAAGGCTCGTGCCTTGTTATTGTTTACATATAGAAAATATCATTTATAACAAAATGAAATTCAGCAAAGCAATAGAAAGTGTCGAATCGTATTTAAAATTAACTTCTTTATTGAAATTATCTACTCTGAACGAACATACATTAGCATATTAACACATGTATAACAAAAACATGACACGGGCCTAATTGTTTACAGAACAAAGGTTTGGAGCTCTAAATCTGTCTTGTATCTCGACAACTGACGTTCATTTTTGATAATCATAAGAAAGACTCTTGTTAAATATTTGTAAAAATGGAAAAATAGATTTTTGAAATTTTAGTTGAAACTGTGTTACAACGCACTTTGAAAAATTACGCACTTTGAAAAAAATTTTCAAAGTGCTTTAAATTTGGGACCAAATCAACGCACTTTGAAAAAAATAAAATTTCTTTTCAAAGTGCGTTGATATGGACCATATTAACGCACTTTGAAAGATGTGTATGGCTTGGTCAATATTCTTGCAAATCGTAGGCATGATAAATAATTGAATCTTTTTGACAACTCTTCGGTGATGAGGTTACTTCCGGATTTTAAAGTGAGCGATTTTGATTTTTCTATGCTTTGAAAATTCTTTCTTTCTCAAATGATTTACTGTAATTATTTTTTTTCAGTTTGCATGCATTTTATGTAAACTAAATTTATTGAAAGTTTTCAACGTCATACCAGTTATGCAAATACATATATTTGTGTGAAACATAGGCATTTATACCGGGAAGGGGGGAAAGGGCTTAGGCACACAAATATTTTGTAAAGATGAAATATTATAGGCATTGAAAATTGGACTTACCTTGGGGAGGGGGGATTACTTTCAATTTGGCACCAAACAGCTACTAGTATGTACAAAGTATAATAATAATTAAAAAAAAGAGTTAGGCTAAGATACCTTCTACTCGCCTTCTCCTTTTCTCAATGAGGTTAAATGAGTACAGTGTACATGTAAATTAAAAAGGTTTTCGAAAGATATAATTATTACAAATTGATTCTCTCAATAACTAAATTCAAACATTAGAATTTCTTGTTTTACACATATTTTTTTTTCCAAGTGCGTAATAAGTCCCCGTGGTAAAAAAAATGTTTATGTACACTCTTAACGCACTCTAAAAATTTTTTTCAAAGTGCGTTGAGTGTGTCCCAAAAATAACGCACTTTGAAATTTTTTTTCAAAGTTCGTAATTTTTTCATAGTGGTTGCCACAATGCCCCTTTAAACAGTTGGTACTAGGGCTTTCATACTTCTTATATTCTTGATCTTAGAGTTTGAATAACTTTTAAAAGACACAAACCTTGGCAATAATTTTTAACAGTTTGTGCTAGGGATTTCACAGTGTTGAGCAATCAGAAGAAAACAGGTTTTTCATGTTTGGAAAATGAATTTTTTTTCTTTGCTATTTTATAAAAAAAAATTCTGGGTTGCATTTTTTTTTTAATTTTGATTGAGTGGAACCCCCTTCCCCCCTTTTTGAAAAAAAAAAATCCTGGATCCGCGCCTTGGTCTCTTTATGGCTGTGATAGGAATCAAGGGCAGAGAACCAGTGTGCTATTGTTCGAAACTAAGCGGAGTAGTGACGTAGCCTAGCTCTGTCTTTTTAACCACGCGGTTGGACAGGGAAGAGAGGAAGAAAGGCAGCTCGTAACAAAATCTCAAAGAAAATGCCACAGAAACAAGTCAAAAACAAAAAGGTATGTGGAAAAAGGTTATAAATTGATTAAATTTAACTATAGTACAGTGACATACTGTTTACATAGCTTGTTAAGTAGGGAAAATCGTGTTATAGGCGCAGGCCTAACGTTATATGTTAATATTCTTGTGTTTACAAAATGCGTTTCTCCATGAACACAGAATAATGTTGAATTATTAACTTTTCCAAAGAAAAATACCATTGCTTAGGACCCAAATGTTTTTAATAAATGGATTCATTTTCCGTAAAACAGCGATTTTTTGAAGTATTTCGAAGCCAGTAAAACAATGAATTCTCAACTTGGATAACCACGTGGTGTGACCTAGTTTTGAAATTTTTCTCCATTATTGGCATTAATACGAATGATGAGACAACACATGTATAGGGCCAAGATAATATGTGACATAGTGAGAAAGTTTAATTTGAATTTGAAAATTAAATGGTTATTTTAAACAAAAGT
Source organism: Saccostrea cuccullata (assembly GCF_032062105.1). Taxonomy (NCBI): domain Eukaryota; kingdom Metazoa; phylum Mollusca; class Bivalvia; order Ostreida; family Ostreidae; genus Saccostrea; species Saccostrea cuccullata. The sequence goes on along the minus strand of NW_026933195.1, from coordinate 251,847 downwards.
TTATTTGATGAGTAAATGATACATTAGTGAGTGATTATATCATGTATATAAGCCTAGTTAGAAGAAGGGTGATTGTTTTTACTGGGTAAATAGATATATTTCCATATTATAAAAAATAGCAAGGCTGATAGTATATAAGTCTATTGATAGAAGGGTGATTGTTTTTATTGACCTTATTTTCTCATGTGCTTATTTCAGCAAGCTCAGTGGTGAATCCCAAGGATGAAATCTCCTGCTTGCCACTGGTTATTGCATTTAGTTACAGTACATATAAATCTGTCCCCAATTTTGAATCTTATTATCCCTTCCAGAAAGGGAGAGTTACCTGTAAATGTGGTTATCCCAGTTGGTATGGGATTTAGAGGGAAATCCTAGTTGGCATGGGATTATCCCACATGAAGCAAGTATTCCCAATAATGGATTTTTGGGATAAGTAAATCCCTGAGTGGTAAGGCTATGGGAATACTCTTTGAAGCAGGAGAATCCCTGTTAGCATGGGAACATATCCCTGTCAGTAAGGGATACAATATCCCAGTTGGCATGGGATTTGGGGCAGACTTGGCAAAAATCCCTGTTGGTAGGGGATTGGCTTAGCATCTCATATGGCAACCAGTTGGTTCAGTCTCATATGCTGGTGTCACCAAGCCTGTGATTTCTGCCATGTTGTCAACCAGTAAGTCACATGATGTTAGATTAATTATGTTGTAAATCGGGGATTAATCTAGGTTTGTGTAGGATCTATTCCTTTTGCATGAAAAGGATTTTGCAAGGTTCTTTTTAAAATTAATAATGATAATCATATGAAGAATCATGAAAATATTTCAAGTAGAAATTTGCTTAGTAAAGGACATAACATCAGATGTGAAATTGATATGCATAATTCATTGGATAATGGAAGAACAACAGGAGTACTGTGTTCATTCTAATGAACTCGGAAATTTTTCACTTGGTAAAAGGATAAACTGAGTTCCAAAGGAATGAGTTCTCGAGAATGAAACCTAAAAGTGGTCAAAATACAATCTAGATTAATCCCTGAAAAGTAAAAAGATTATTGTTGGCAAAATAAGTAAGATATTATTTTTAGATGAAAACATGACTACGAAAAAAAAAATCACAACTAATAAAGTAAACAAAAAGCATAACTGAAATGCAAGCCATTTGCTTTCAGGGGAAAATGCAGGCCCAGAAATCAAAGAAAGCCCCTCCCAAACCAGCACCTGTTGAGGAGTCAGATGAGTCATCTGAAGAAGATTCTGATGATGACGACGATGATGTAGAGGTAAGATTTATAAGAACTGCAACAGCAGCCCCAAATCCATTTATGAATAATTATAAAAGATCAATATCTATTTGATAGAAATGTTCTTTAGTTTAATGCTAATGATTTTTTAATTCAGATGGCTGAGGTAAATGGCAAAGCTTCACCACAGAAAAGGAAGGCAGAAGAATTGGAGGAAGATAGTGATGATGACGATAGTGATGACAGCGAAGAAGGTGAATTTCATGTCCTTTCACTTAGTTCGTTTTGGGATTTTTCCAACCATAGCAAATTGTGATTGACTTAATATTGTAATCATTTGTTAATTGTAGAAGAAGCAGCCAAACCAGCTGCCCCTAAAAAAGCTAAAACTACACCTGCTCCCAAAAAACAAGCTGAAGAAGAGAGTAGTGATGATGATGATGACGACGATGATGATGATGATGAAGAAGAAGGTAATATTTCTTAGGATTTAAGAAAATATTTATATTACGAGTTTAAAATGTTTATAAATTGAAAATTTTGAAATGCTCAGAGTACAACAAATATTTTTTTTTTTTAAATTTTAGAAGAAGAAACAAAACCTACCCCTTCAAAGACAAAAACTGCTACAAAACCAGCTAAAGCTGCTGAAGAAAGTGACGATGACAGCGATGAAGATGATGACGACGATGATGATGGTAAGTGATATGTTGTGAAAAAAAAATCACTTGGTCTATCATAAGTTTCAATGTTTTGGAGATGAGATGAGCTTGATTTCAAAAAGTTGACATATTTTTAGATGAAGATGAGGAGGAAGCCCCAGCTCAGAAAACAAAGACAGTGAAGAAAGCTAAACAAGCTGAGGAAGAAGAAAGCGATGATGAGGAAGATGATAGTGACGATGATGAAGAGGAAAGCGGTGAGGAAGAAGGTAATTTAATTTTTATTGAGTAATTATCAGATACCATTAAATCTTGTTAATGAGAGAACATTTGATCCTGAGCATTTTCTGATTAGTGAAGCTTCTGAATTGCTAACAAGTCCCTTCCTTACCTAGTTATACATGTATATGAAAATTCTATTCCCCTCAAATTTCTCTCAGAAGGTGAAGCTTTCAGAGTAGAGAGGCTTAACTGTATATGGTCTAGAGTAATTACCAAGCAGACACTGTTGTTTGTAATGTAATACAAGTGATAGTCATGATTAAAATTTATGACTTAGTGTTGTCAGTCAATAAAATGATTTCGTGTTGAAGTTCTGTAGATTGAGATATTTAAAAAATTATTTTTTTTGTCTCCACAGAGGAAGAGGAGGAGGAAGAAAAACCTGCCAAAAAACAAAAGGCAAAGAAAGGTAAGATTGTCTGAGCTAAGTAGCCCTGGATAGTGAAAAAGCTCACCTTTTCTTCTGCCAAGTCTAAAAAGAGACATGATATTGAATGATATTAACCTTATATAAAAAATCGAGCACATCAACAAATTTTCAGACAACAAATTCTTGAATTGGTTAAAATATGAATTCCAATTATCAGAATAATGTTTGTACAATTGTGTAAGCAAGATCAACAATCAAATTTGTGTATATGATTTAAGGTCTTTCTGAAATTTGCTGCATTTCATTTCCGGAAATATGCATAGCATTTCTGACATTTTTTGTTTTCATTTCCGACATTTTTTGTTTTCATTTCCGACATAATTTTCTTTTCATTTCCGGAATTTACCTGTGCGGCAATTCAATGTTTCCTAAGTAAAAGAAAATGGAATTTTGAAAGTATTTATACCAAAATATTAATAAAAAATAATTTTACAAAAACATCTATGCATATATGCATACATATAGCACTAAGTCTTGGTAAAAGTGTTCAACGAGCATAAAACTTTTTCACCACATTTAATGTGCACTAAATTAAATGTCAGTGACAGCACCATACTTATGTCCTAGTCACTGATAGATTTACAAAAATGTATTTCAATGATTTATTTATTATTTAATCCTTTAAATCTTTCACAAGTAAAGTTATCAAATCTGTAAATATAGGTACTACATATGAATTTGAAAAATGTCGGAAATGAAAACAAAAAAAATGTTGGAAATGAAAACTAAAAAATGTCGGAAATGAAAAGTTGATAATTACTCAAAATTCCGGAAATGAAATGCAGCTCTGAAATTGCATGTTTTTTAATGATTAGGGGTCATTGGACTTGGGAGCTCATACAGGCAGTATGTCTGTTATCTAACCTTATGTTTTATTGCAGAAAAAAAGATATTCTGTTAATATATCAATTATTACATTGAGGGGGAAAAAAAGATATTCAAAATTGATTTAGGGGGAAAAAATAATCAAGCTGCTTTCTTATCACAGACAAAAAACAGAATGGAATTGGAGAACAAGAGCAAGAGGATTCTACGCTTTTTGTGAAGAACATTGCTAGCAGTGTGGACAAGGATCAGCTCTCAGAGATGTTCCCAGGGGCCAAAGAGATCCGAATGCCTACCAAACACGATGGATCACCAAAAGGGTAAGAAATTAAGAAAAAGAACGGTAATATCAAGGACTTTTTAGCATATAAAATTTTATTTGAAGTTTAATAGAATATCAGACACTTAGTTATTTTTTTAGTGTTTTAAAAACATCTCCTGTTCAATGTTAAATTTTCAGATTTTAATTTCAAGACATTTTATAATTCTGTATTTTTGTTTTTTATACAGATTTGCATACCTTGAGTTTGATGATGCCAAAAAAGTGAAGAAATACATTGAGACTAAACAAGGAGCCGAATTAGAGGGACAAGAACTGTTCCTTGACTTAGCCAATAAGAAACCGCCCAACAACAGAAACCAGAGGGGCGGTCGAGGGGGGAGAGGAGACTTTGGAGGGGGTAGAGGTCGCGGTGGTGGCGGTGGTGGTCGTGGAGGCAAAAAAAGCGGTAGGGACAGTTTCTGTCAAAAATATTATTGTACTGACAAAAAAACTGTACAACACTTAAGTTTTGTGACACTTTATTTTCGAGAGATGGTCATTGACTCTTGATAAGCGAGATGAAATTTTCAGGAAATCATGGTTATTGCTCTATATAATATTATGATTAAAGAAAACTATTATACGGGAGAATTTAATTTTGGTGAGCACATTGTCTTGCTTTATTATGATAAAATAAAGTTCTCACGAATAAAAAATGATTTACAGTAAGCTGTGTAGAACTTTATTAAACAGTAAAGCTGTTGAGTAAGTAGAGTTAATAACAACAACAAAATATTGATGAAAACAACTTTCTTATGAATAAGAAAATAAATAATTTGATTCCTAAAATATGGGTATTTTGATGAATTTGTTGTAGACCCCACCAAGATCCTGTTTGTGAAGAACTTGAGCTACTCCACCACTAATGACAGTTTGACCGAGGCTTTTGAGGGATGTTCTGCAGCCAGAGTCGCCATGGAGAGGGATAACCCTGGCAGATCTAGAGGGTAAGTCACAGCCTATCTAAAATCATCTGTCATATTAAAGGAAAAACCTTCAAGAGATCTTGTGGTTTGATACATATGTTTAATGTTGTAGGTTTGGCTTTGTGGAATATGACTCCGTCGAGTCAGCTAAGGAAGCATTTAATGCCATGAAAGGACAGGAAGTGGACGGTCGAACAGTCTTCTTAGACTTTGCAGAGGAGAGATCAGGTAGAACATCAAAGATACATGTAGATGAGGAATTTGTTTCTAGAATCAATTTCTAATAAAAGAAGTATTTCTTTAGCCAAAAATTAAGACTCTTCATTAAAAAAACCATAAAGACTACTAAAAACATTTGTCATAAAGTGTTAACTATGTGTGCAACAAATTACAGTGTATTAAATTAAAGGTCATAAATCCTCTGCTCACTCATATAATATTTTGCTTGAATTTTAATGATTTTTCCAAAGAGAGTCTTTTATAAGTAAAATACAAACAATTACAGCATAGCTTGCATGGCAAAATTGGATTAAAAAGACACTTCAACTTGACAAATTTATAAAGGATTAGGAATAATAGACCAGGGTCCGACACTCGTCAAAATTTGGTCTCGCCATTTGGGCAACCTTGGTATGATCACAGGTTGCCCGAATGAATATTAGGTCATCCAAATAAAATATCAAATTATACAAAGAAAATTCACAGAAGTTGTGTTTTTGTATCAAAAAATGTAAACCAGACATTTTCGTAATGTAAAGATGTTTTCTAGTATTTTATCAAACAAAAATATAAGTAGAATCAGACATGCATAATGCCTTAGTTTGTAGTTTAAAACATAAATTTTCATTTACCATGAAAGCCTAAATAAAGAGGGTCAAATAGCCCTGGACTGAATTAACCAGGTGTTATATTACAGTGGACACCCAACATGGCTGTCGAGCAGCAGAAAACGATCATCCATCTCAGATGATCAGAAAGTTGTACGAGAAATGCAAGATGTTACAATGATGATTATTACTCTTTATATTTAAGGTGATCGTTGACTAAGTTGACATATTTTTATCATAGGCGCTTGGGGTATGGACCCCCCCCCCCCCACACCTTTTTCCATTTTTTTTTCTTTTTAAATCTGGGGTTGAGTCACCTTTTCCCTATTTTTCTATTCTAATATGCACTATATGTTATCAATAATGTTACTCTTTTGTCTCTACAAGCTGTTTTTAAATATGTCGTTTTTGACTGATACATATCTCTCTCTTTATATGTATCAATCGAAAACGACATATTTAAAAACAGCTTGTAGAGACAAAAGAGTAACATTATTGATAACATATAGTGCATATTAGAGTAGAAAAATAGGAAAAAGGTGACTCAACCCCAGATTTAAATAGAAAAAAAAAATGGAAAAAGGGGGGGGGTCCATATCCCAAGCGCCTATGATTTTTATCTCAAATAAAACTTTATTAAAGATTTGGTGAAAATTGCATCAGCTGATTGATCGAACGCAGATTTGTCAGGAGGAAAAATCTATGCGGCTGCTATTTAAACATGTTGAATGGGTTTTGTATTGTTACAGGAAAATATGTTTTCAAGGCCTTACGAAGTTTATTTTATAACATTAAATATCGGTATTAAATATTCCTAACTTGTCCTAGGTCGTCATTTGGGCGAGCCAGACCGAAAATCAAGTCGTCCAAAATCATTTCTGGATGGAAATGGCGAGGTGACGAGCGCGAATGTCGAACCCTGATAGACAGTTATCTCTCTTATCAGAGTATCGATGAACCTTAAAAAAAAGTTTGAGGAACTGTAGTGGTAAATGATAGCAATGTGGTAATTTGAGTTAAATGATAGCAATGTGGTAATTTGATGTCATCCTTGACTTTCAGGAGGAGGAGGAGGTGGTGGTCGTGGCTTCCGGGGTGGTGGCGGTCGCGGCGGTGGTGGTAGAGGTGGAGGAGGTCGCGGTGGTGGCTTCAGAGGAGGACGAGGCGGTAGAGGAGGAGGACGCGGGGGAGGAAGAGGAGGAGGAGGATTCAGCAAAAGTCCATGTAAGCAGAGCTTCTCTCGTTTGTTCATAATGAATAGATGTAATGGGAGTAACATTTGAATTTCCTTCAGATCTCATCCATGAAAAAAATATACAGACATACTTGTTAGGTTGAAATTAAGTGAACCAAGATAAAGCTTTGATACACAGAATAAAAATATTTTTGGTTTCGCATTGCCAACTTCTCATTTATTTCAAAGAAGTAGATGGAAATACTTTTGTGTTTTTTCTTTTATCATTCATCAAAAAAAAAAGATACAGATGTACTTGGTAGGGCTGGGACGAGATATTGATATATCGTGATATCTTTAGGACGATGCGCATATCGATACATATGAAGAAATATCGAAATATCGCCCCAAAAATATGACTTCTATTTTTCTTTGTTTATTTAACATTTGGGGTTTAATATATAAAGTAAATAAGGCCAGCATTTTTTATACCCCCGCAAACGAAGTTTAGGGGGGTATATTGGAATCAGCATGTCCGTCTGTCTGTCCGTCCGTCCGTCTGTCCGTCTGTCTGTAGACAAGATTTTGTCCGGACCGTTTCTCAGAAACTATTGGATGGATTTGTCTGAAAATTTGTACACTTATTATTCACCATATGAAGTTGTGCACCTGGTATTTTCATCATGATTGGATAATTTTTCTGCATTTTACAGGTGTTTTTTCTTTTTTATTTTATGGTTTTGTTTGGCTCATAACTAGAAAACTATTAGACTGACAATCATCAAACTTGGACAGTTTATGCATCTTGGGTAGAAGGTGTGCCACAACCTATTTTAAGGTCACCGTGACCTTTAATTTAAGTGAAATTTTAAAAAGAAACCTGTCTTGTACTATTGAATTACACAATCCCAAAAATGTAATAGTATTTCTGTATCCCTGTTTAAAAGATGTTAAATTAAGAAAAAATATTTTTTCATTATATACTTTACAGCAATCCATATCAAATGTAATTTTATAAAAGATAATCTACCTCTCCCAAGGGTATAATTATCAAGCACTGGTCAAGGAGAATTCTGATAACAGAAAATTGCATCCCTTGGCATTTATCAGTGGACATGCATCCAGTCAAAGATTAATTAATGAGTTTAATGTAGGAAAGCTAGCTGTCTCAATCATTTCAGTTAGCTGTTATCTCTGATTAAGGTCCTTTGGGAATTAGACAGAGGAACTGCTGCTCAGTTTAAATAGCATATGTCATTTGATGGCCAGCCTTCTATTTCTAAAATCAATTTGTTATAGATTAAGTTTTTAATACTAATTAGTTAAATTGAGATATTTAAAAAAAAAAATAAAATATCAAGTAACAAATTTCAGAGCATCATGTCCCACATGAAAGATATATGCATATGTGTTTGTTTGTGGTGGAGGAGCATTTGTCAAGCTATAATGCAACCATTTGATGATTATTTGTTATAATTAATGCTTACACCTCAGGAGATGTTTGAACAAATATCAAAAGGAATTAAAAAAAAATTATGGAAATCCTTTTATAAGTTGCCATGATTACCTCACACTCTAAACTGTTTAATTGAATGAACAATATTTGACTGGAGTATCATGCTGTGGTGGCACTTTATTATTTTTAAAATGAATTTGATATAAAGTTATAAAGATTAATTTGATTCTGTATAATATTTCTTTTTTCAACAATTATTTTTCAGAGGAGCATGACAAATAATTGCAATTTCTTTTTTTAATGAAATTAAAAAAAAAAAAAACTGTTACAGTATATTAGTATTGATGTTTTATTTGGTTGCACCTTAGATTCATAAATTGAAAAAAATTAATGAGCATGCAATTGTATTTTCACCCGATTTGTTTTAAGACAATAGTGAACACCTCTTAATAGATCCATAAAATATTTGTGAATTGGCACCTACTCTGAAAAAACACAGCGGGGGTATTTGTCCCTATTGGACAGTTCTAGTTTATTTTTAGGTTTACAAACCCGCCACTCAGGTTTTTGAATTTTCAGAAAAAAAATAAAATTGAGAAAGACAGAATTTTTTCTTTCCGATGTCAAATTTGAGTCGGGATCGAGATTTCAAATTTACGAACTCGTACTTCCGGTTTTAAATGAACATGGCGGGTAATGAAGGGAGATTTGTGTCAAGTCCATAGCAGCACTAAAGCTTGGTTTAATGTAAATATTTATCGATAGGAGTTCCATTCAAAACGTTTCACCCATTCAGAGAACAATAAAATGCTGACGACTTTGTTGCAAAGTGACATGTTGGTGAGATAATTATGTGTCCGTATTCAAAAGTAACTGTATTTAATTGTAAGTTATTTTCCTCCCACAGGTTTAAAACTGCCCATGGTAGCTATTGTCAGAGACATTGTTTAGGTTTCTGTCATAACTTACAGTCTTAGCATCATTCTTCAGAAAAGGGTCGCTTATGCATCAGATGTAATAAAAAAAAAAACTATGGGAGAAGTTAAGTCCATTTGAGGAAGAAATATACAATAGCCTAAAGATATTAAAAATATTTCAGCTATTTAAAAACAAGAATATACAAATATATACAGGCATGTAGTATCGTTTATGGCAGCCAGAAAAATTATTTTACACTTAATTGAAAAAAATTCCACCCTACTCCTCAATACTCCTTGGGAATACTCCCTGTCTGTTTTATGAAAGGAATTATTACTTTTATAGGTCTTGAGTATATTAATATTTTAGACAAATTCCTACCTAACACACATTAAAAACAAAAATGAAGATATATTAAAAGAGATTTAAAAAATTGATTTTTAAAAAAAAAAATCTGTTTTTTGTCCAACATCAAAAGATTTATATCACTGCCCCCAACTGGTAGATGATGAAATAAATAATTAAAGGTTGTATTTTCCCCTTTGTAACCCTCATGTGTCCAGTGGCAAGAGGCCTGTCAGGAGAGCATAAAAAAAGAAGCAAAAATTAATGTAGAAAAGTCGATAATGTATCCAAAATATAATTTTTTTTTTTTTTAATTTCCTCCTCCTACGGGACTTTTTCATTCTGATGTTCGTAAACCTAAAAATAAAAAAATGCTGGCCTAAGCTAAATATAAATATAGATATGAAATAAATAATAATTAACACCATTTGAGTAAAATATTTTTGTTTTACAACACACAACTATTTTGAATAAATTATTCTTATTTGCAAAGAAATAATTTGTTTATTCCAATGCAATAAAAGATTTTATAAGCAATTAAACATATCTTGATACATATCGTATCGTGGCTCAAATATCGTGATACGTATCGATATAGAAAAAGTTGTATCGTCCCAGCCCTAGTACTTGGTTAACTTGCAATTGACTCTTTTATATTAGTGTGTGCAAATAAATACACATTATTATGTTAAGTAAGAAAAAATGTTCCATATTCATGTATATCAACATACAATCTCCATCTTTTGGTAACTGGAATATTATTTGAAATTCACATTTAATTTTTATTTTAAGCTGCAAAAGGAGCAATTCAAGAATTCTCAGGAAAAAAGAAGACCTTCAGCATGGACGATTGAGGCTTTGACTCTCTGACATTGTTTTCATGTCCATCTGGCCATGTCTATCTGTGCAATCATTTTGAAAAATTTCCACAAAGAAGGCAGAGAAGTTGGGAATCTAAGTAAAGAAATATGGAGGCCGATTTTTTAAAACATTTTCATTATTATAATATTTATGTCTTGCGAAGTCTTTGTTTTTATTGAAGAATTTTTACTACCATGTTATTGTCTACAACCATAAAATAATTTCATTGAATGATTTATATAGGATTTTCATTACCTATAGTTGATATCTCTGCTTGTTGTGTTTTCTTGTGGTTCTCCCATCGTATCAGTTCTCGGCTAATATTTAAAAACATGAGTAGGTTGTACAGAAATCTTGATGCATTTATTATACTACCCCTCTTCATTCATTGTCTTCACGATCATGTTGATAAAACTGTCCACATTGTTAATTCTTACATCTTGTTTTATGATGAATGTTGTTATACACTGTATAAAAATGAATAAAGTAGAGCTGCTATAATTCTTGTTTTGATCTTATTTCTCTGTAGCCAGAGATCAGGATACACCAGGTAGGGGTTATTCTTAGGTGAATTTGTAAAGACAACAGTATGTACTTCCTGTGTGCTGCCAGTGAAATACATTTATAAACTTGTGAGATTCAAAACCCATTTTGAAATGTTTAGAAAATTCAACTGTGTGGAAATAGGTAAATGTTACATACCAGTATTCATGTGTTCATAAAATCTAAGTTAAATGCCTTCATATCTTTAAGCAGTTAGTGATCTGCCTTTGCATCTGAAACTAGAGGTACTCATACATGTCCAAGAACGAATTTGATGTCGATATCGACGATATCGACAATATTATGTCGATATCGTATCGATATCGATCGTGATGAGCACTATTGATTTGAAATACTTGGTACCATATGTGAGACTTTGTGTTATGTCGATATCGTCGATATCGACAATACCATGACGACATCGTATCGATATCGATCCTATTTGTAGAATTTTTTTTCACAGTGAGGTATAACATAGATTTATAAGGTCACAAGTGATGTCAGATTTATTCATTTTAAGCATGAATATGAAATTAAATTATGATAAGGAAAGGGTTAGTGGTTGTTATTGTTTTGGATTAGGTTTAGAGTAAGATATTAGGCAAGGGTAAAAGTTGTTAAATATGTCTTAACAATCATGATTCGATATTGATACGATATCGACGATATCGACAGTAGGGTAAACTTATTAATTAGAAAGTAAATATGCACAAGCGTTGCATGAGGAAACGCAGAACTTATTGTCATGGGATATGTAAATATAAAGATTTTGTATTAGGGTCAAGGTTGGTATAATAATATGTTTTAACAATCATGATTCGATATCGATACGATATCGTCGATATCGACGATATCGATGGCAGGTACAATCTTCGTAAAAATAAATGAATTAAACATAAATACACAAAGTAACAGGGTATTAACCAAGGGCTGAGCAAACATGATTCGATATCGAAACGACATCGTCGATATCGACGATATCGACACTACAGGGAAAGTTTTAGAAAATATAGTTTTCAAGTAACACATGTTAAAAACATAATACATATGTACTAGTATTATAGATGGAAACCATAATTCTTTGAACAATCATGATTCGATATCGGCACGATATCGTGGATATTGACAGTAAGGAAGACTTCTTAAAACAGAAAGTATTGTAATAAACACACAAGCATAGGGAAATATTATAGTTAACTATAAAAAAGTAATGTGTCGATATCGTAACTACATCGTGTCTTGGACATAACTCGAGGTACTGTGAGCAATGAGCTCACCAAATGATACCCCTGTCTCCCATATGAACATAATGAGTGTCCATGTTTTGTAGGAAACCTAAAACGTGTCAGATCAAAGAGTAAAATAGGAGGTGCACAAAGGCAATATCTAGAATCGATTATATTGCCCTGAACGAAGTCGTGGGCGACATATTGTGATTGTATGCATGTTTTTGTTTACGGGCTGTTTCTCGAAGATGGCTAGGACAGTCTTCCTGAAACTTTCCTCAAAGGACGATCACTGGTTGTGTTGTGTGGTCAGTTTTAAAATGGCTACCGGTTCCATGGAAACCTGCATAAAGGAGGAATTTTGTCCGAGTGTTCTCTCTTGTCCCTTGGACATTTGTCAAGAAACTTTATTGATTTAATGATTAGTATCTGTTATTGTGCGTGTTGCATTTAAAAATTGCAATAGTTGCTATGGAAATGGGGGAAAAGTAAAAATTCTTGAACTTTGATTTTTAAATCAAAGTACCGAAAGGACTTATACGAGTTGTTAGCTAATGGGTATTGTTTTAGTGATGAAAAAATGAAAGTATTGCCCAGTTAGGGGCTACAAGTCTGCTATTGCTTGCATTGCACCTCCTTTTTTTTTTTGATTCGACGCATACATTTTAGATTTCCCATAGTAAAACATGGACATTGCCATTATATTTCTACCTATGAATAACTTATTAGATACCACAAGTTATTCCTGTGGACAATCTTCCTGAAACTTTCCTCAAAGGACGATCACTGGTTGTACATGTAGTTTTGTTGTGTGGTCATTCAGTTTCAAAATGGCTACCGTTGCCAATGTACGAAAAATAACGAATTTCTCTCTTGTCCTTTGAACATTCATCATAAAAATTTCTTATATTAATGATTAGTAATTGTAGTTGTGCGATTCGCATTTAAAATTTTCAAATAATCGATTGTTGCCATGATCACCAGGGGAAAGTGAAAATTCTTTACGTTGGTTTTTGAGTTGGCTCGCGTAGCGAGCTACTCCCTGTTGACACCGCCGTTTCAGAGCTGTAAAATTTTTCACGCATTTATCTAGGTTATTCATACGCCAAATATGATTCTAGCAACAAAAAAAAAATGCTTTTGTTTGAGTGATTGTATAAACTTAGGAGGTAAAAACTGAATAAAATTTAAATTGTTAATATATTATTTATGTCTTCATGCTTTTAAAGAAATTTTTGTTTAAATATCTGTAAGATGTACATGTAATTACTGCGTATGAATATATGTTCAAGCATGTTAGGCGGATCTAATCTTCCCATCTGAAGTTTATTTATAATTTATTGACCTAGAATACTCCCTCACAAACACCTGTTGCTCTCATTATCTGCAGCTAGTGTGCTTGAAAAATCTATTTTTAGAATCCAGATTTGCTGTGGGAATCTTTAACCTAATTACTCCATAACACTGACCACTGCAGCTAGTGTGCTTTCACAATAACATGTACGGAAGCCCATTAGTGCCAACATATAAAGGAAAAGCAATATACATTTTATTTTTGAACCGAACATGGAGACATATAATAATCAATCTCTTAAGATGCAAAATAACCTGAATTTTAGGTATGGTGTCCAGATGTATAAAAAAAGCTTAGAGCGAGTCAACTCCCAGGCCCTTCAGGCCTTTGATTAAAGTACTAGTACTGAAAGGACTGATACGAGTTGATGGTTGTCCAAGCTTAGGCAATGGGTTTTGTTTTAGTGGTGAAAAAATGAAAGTCTTATCCAGTTCGGGATGACATATACATGTAGTTACGATATTGCCTGCAATAGCAGACTTTCTAGTTTCATTTGCCATTGTGACCTCCTAATGGCTCCTATTTTACTTTTTGATCCGACACATATTGCGGGTTTCACATACCAAAACATGAACACTGCCATTTTATACATATGGGAGGCAGGGGGAATCATTTATATTGAGCTCACTGCTCACAATACTTCTAGTTTAAAATTAAATGCTTAAAAATGATGTTAAATCAATTGACGATCCTATAATAAAACTTATTAATACTTAAATAGCTATACATGTATATCACTTCCATTCTCCCTGGCCATGTAGTGTAAGGTGGCGCCGCAAAAATTCGATTGGCATCTAAAGCAAAGTTTTTGATTCTCCTATAGATAGCAAGGACCGCTATGTCGAACTTCCACATATGGAAATATATGTTCTGATGTGACAGCAACATCCCTCTGGGACTGTCTATACTTGTATTCATGTCCAACAGTGCACACCTAAAATAGTAAAACCCATCTTAATTTTAGCGTGGCATTCAGATAATTTTTTTTAAAAATCTTACCAAGATCACTGACTCTTAAATTGGATATTTTATAATTACAATTACGATATTTTTTCTAGCTTGTACACTTCTCTTAAAACCTTGTTATAATTGCTATAAAAGTTTTTTTTACTCTTAGAATGAGTTAAATTCAAACTGCAGATTTTGTGGGTAACCCTCAACCGCAAATTTACATTTTCACGAACTTTACACAAGTCCAACACTATGGAACACCTAATTAACATATATTCAAATATTTGTACCTATCTTCAAATGAATTGTACCTACATGTATCTTCAATTGCATTGTACCTATCTTTAAATCAATTGTACCTATCTTCAAATGAATTAAAGATAAATACAATTCAATTGTACGAGAGATAACCTGTGCAATGGATTTGAAGATAGGTAAAATGCAATGAATTGATGATAGATTTTATTGCTTTTAAGGTCAAGATCTAGTAAACAACTTTAGACTAATTTTTTGTAGAAAATAGGGTATTTTCATGACATTCAATTTGAAATCATATGAAAAGTAAACCGGATACCTATATTAAATTTGATACTGATTTAAAGAAGAGGCGACAAATATTCTAATTACAGTTTTTTGAGAGAGTGTAGGCAATCTGGATACATTTCCTTTGTCGAATATGAAAACAACGAACTCCCATATTCATGACTGTTTTTCTTAATTTTTCATTAAATATGACAGTTTAAGGTAGGTCGCGGGTTTGCTTTTGTCATCAATTTTGGTACACAATTTCGACACCTTATTTGACCAAGCTAAAGTTGTAAAGCCTCAATAAAGGAATTTATTTCTCAAGTTTGATAAATCTGTAGGCCTTTCATTTACTAGATCTTGACCTTAAGATAGGCACAATTGAATTGAACCTATCTTTAATTACTAAGATATTGGCAATAACAACTACTCCCTTTATCATGTGTTTATCATACGTCATTTCCGATACGTCATAGCTGGTGCGAAAGTTTATCGAAATCTTCATCTGGCTCCTTACAAGATATACCTACATGATATACATGTGTATTTTTTAAGTATATGATGCTTATTGCACATTTTGAATTAACCTTTATTTCTCCTTTCATCCTTTTTATCGTCGTTCTGTAGGTTCTGCGCGTTTCCCTCGATACTAAATATTGTCTCCAAGGGAGCTCAAGTTCATTATTTAACACAACATAAAAAGAGTTGAACCTAGGTATAATTGAATTTTACCTATCTTCAAATCCTTTATGGATATGTCTTAATTGAACCTATCTTCAAATCAATTGTACCTATCTTTCAATCAATTATTCCTATCTTCAAATGAATTAAAGAAAAACATGGTAGAAACATTGTGAACAGATCTCCTGCTCCAGTTAGACAACTGCTTGCTGAACCAGAAGTTGTAAAAAATACTTCCATTATGATTATAAACCCTAGTGATGAACTTAACACTTTGTATGGAATACTTTTGAATGTCTGTCTGAGTGATAAAAAAGATAGGGACGAGTAAATAATACTTTATAAAACTCTTCATACCAGCTAGTTAGGGAATTCTAATCAAGACAATCTAAACGACGTCAGGATACATGTACATGCCAAGGGACATATCCGCGACAAAAAAGTGGAGATCTAGTTTATACTGAGTTTAGTTATAGAAACGTAAACATTGTAAAGAATGAGAAGATAGAGAAGGTTGCCAGACTTCTGGATGCCCCTTGGTATCTTTAGTATCTCACCTGGTGATACTTTTGTCATCATTAGCAATGTTGATCAGAACATTATATCTGATTTAGAAAACAAAATTACTCAGTTAGAAAAAGAATTTGGAGTTCCCTTCATGACTGATACAAAACATGGATCGAGAGCTCTTTCATGGAGAGATTGGCTATTCTGAGCAGAAACTTAGATCTGGCCTGGAGGCTATAAAACTTAGACGAGCTCACTTTCGATCTCAGTTTCACTTTTACTAAATGAATATATAGTGGAAAAGTGAGATTGAGATCAAAAGTGAGTCTTTTATGGCCCCCAGGCCTAAAGTTGATGAGTTAAAAACACGCAGATACAAACACTATGTACAGAGAAATCTTACTTTGATGAAATAAAACAGATAATGTCCGAAACCTGGAATGAAATCAACCTACTTGATGCTGAGGTGAATTCAGAAATTGCCAGAATTTTCACTTTAAACACTATTAAATGCAAATGTTGATGAATAAAGACTACTTCCACAAAAGTTGTGCATTACAAGGAGAGCAAACTCAGACGAACTTCGTCCATTGTTTGGTATTTTGTCAGTTTTAGATGATGGTAGAAACATTGTGAACAGATCTCTTGCTCCAGTTAGACAACTGCATGTTGAACCAGAAGTTGTAAAAATACTTCCATTATGATTATAAACCCTAGTGATGTCAGAACTTAACACTTTGTATGGAATACTTTTGATTCATGTCTGTCTGAGTGATAAAAAAGATAGGGACGAGTAAATAATACTTTATAATATAAAACTCTTTATACCAGTTAGGGAATTCTAATCAAGACAATCTAAACGAAGTCAGGATACATGCCAAGGGACATATCCGCGACAAAAAAGTGGAGATCTAGTTTATACTGAGTTTAGTTATAGAAACGTAAACATTGTAAAGAATGAGAAGATAGAGAAGGTTACCAGACTTCTGGATGCCTCTTGGTATCATTAGTACCTCACCTGGTGATACTTTTGTTATCATTAGCAATGTTGATCAAAAGTTGTCTGTTATTCTGGCTCCACGGAAAAACAAACCATTCAGTCTAATAATATCGGTTAACCTCTCTATTCATCAGGCTCAGGTACCAAGTTCTTAACCGAGAAAAAGAATCTAGATACACTGTATCTGTGATTCCAACAAAAGAACTGAAGTAGTAGTAGTGACTGGAAAACTAAAATTCTGTGACATTGGTCATATTCTTACCCCAATGAAGAAATCGTTTAGTCCTGAAGGAATCAGTACAGAAGTCACTATTCTAATAGCTTATTTAAGAATGGCTGTTAAAAAGTTCACATCATTGACAAGGATTGAGAGTTCCTCTGTTTCCTATACTGTGGACGGATGAAACCTATTGAGCTGTATATTGATTCTAATGACATGTGTTCGTTGCTCAATGTTTGAAAAGACAGGTGATAAAAAATAAATATCACCAATAAAAATCATCACTTACAAAATGTTTTTAAAGAAATAGATTCAGTTTCGTTGTAAGCAGCAATTGGATCTTCCATCGATTTCTGATAGGATTAGATATGGATTTATCGATAAAAATTATATCAAGATCTTTCTTCCCTTGGACGGATTCTAACGACTCGTATACTTGAATTCATTTTATCTTTCTTTGTGTTTTAAACTTTCATCCTTGTTTCAGGATATGATCAATCAACGATTTGGTAATCCGGCCCAGTTAGACCTGTACTTCATTGAACACGAGATCAAAATATCAAATCACTAAAAATTATGTCAAATTATCAAAATAGAAATGTCTTCTTTTACTAAAACTAAATACAAACTAGTGCTAATTGTAACGGGGACCGTTACAGATGTTCCCCAAACGCTCCCCATCTCCCTTTTGGTGCCATATTCCCTGTTAGCTTCATTAAATAAGACAAACTTTATGCATTTGAGACTTTAACAACGTTTATCCAGAAGGGTACCAAGTTCATTCAAATTTTAGCATTGTACGCGTGTGCATGTGAATGCATGTGCGTAATGACCATATCATCTTGTCTACACAATCTATATACTTTAATATACTAAATATTAAAGTATTTAATCCAAAAGTATTTAAAAAATACGCTCATTCAAGTGTATTTTTGGTTTTACTCATTTCACATTTCTCATCTCATTATATCTATCTATGTTTCAAATCTCATCCTGTTTGGTTGAAAACTAAGGGAGTTATAGCTATTTAAAGTTTCAGCCAATCAGATTGCAGCGCACGTACACTCACGTGTATGGATGTGCATGGTGACATACCTTCTTGTAGAAGTCTATCATATCTATCTATGTTCCAAATCCCATCCTGTTTGGTTGAAAACCAAGGGAGTTACAGCTATTTAAAGTTTCAGCCAATCAGATTGCAGCACACGTGCATGCACCTGTTTTCTTGATAATTGCTATATATATCATGTTGTAGGATATCCTAATGCATGGCTATGTTCAAAATTTCAAAGGATTTCATCAAAAAACAAGAAAGATATTGAGACTTTAGTTTCAGCCAATCAGAGCAAAGCGCACGTGCATGCGCGTGAGATCTTGCTATTTTGACCATGTCATATTGTCTATGCTACTACCATATTCTTATATTATGAGTTTCAAAGCATTTCATCAAAACGGTAAAGATTTACGTCTATATCAATGAAATCGGTCATTTCACGTGTTGCTCGTGCGCGCTCTTGCAAGCACGTGCACACAAAATGGCATGTTGACAATGTCATCTTATCTACATTTATAATATGTCTACATATTCTAAATATCAAAGCATTACATCGAAAAATGTAAAAGTTACGGCAATTTCAAGTATATTGGTCATTTCACGTGTTGCACGTGCGCGCTCTTGCAAGCACGTGCGCGCAAAATGACCTTCGTTCCGCAAATCTACATAACATGCCTACTTACCCTAAAAAGGTTTCCCCTTAATCGGATGTGTACTTTACAAGATCATTCGCGGACAAAATTTTCCCGAGAAGAAAAATAATAATAACTAGAAACGATCTCGTTGCTAGCAACGAGAGGTCTTCCGTCCGATTCAGGAAAAAAAATCTCGTAAAATCGAGCTGAAAAGTGATTCAAAATTTTGGTCGCAAATAGGATTGAACCCATGTCGCCTTTTTCTGTTTTATCCCCAACGCGCAAACCATTAAGCTTTTGGGAGTACTGCTCTAAATATACTTGTGTGTATACTTTTGCAACAGTACACCTGTCTAAGAATCATAAAAGGCGGGTCACTATTAATAATTTGCGCCAAACGCCAGGAGTAATTATTCGCGCATTTTCATACATTTTATTTGCTAAAAACTCGACTCTGCAGAACCAGAGAAGGTTTTCTACAGGTCCATTCCCCATCACGGGGATGACCTTACCTGCACATTGGCACCATGTGCATTATCCGCGCAGCCTATTTATGAGAAAATGAAATGAATATTTTTTAGTGTTTAAAAAAACGTTGAACCTAGGCTTGCGAAAGTTCTAAGACATTCAAAGATATTTAATTTCTTCTTTATCAAATCAAGAAACTGATTATACGTTAAATCAGCAAATAGGGGCCTTTACTTAGCCATGAATATCACAGAAAAAGATTCAAAATTTTGGTCGCAAAGAGGATTGAACCCATGTCGCCTTTTTCTGTTTTATCCCCAACGCGCAAACCATTAAGCTTTTGGGAGTACTGCTCTAAATATACTTGTGTGTATACTTTTGCAACAGTACACCTGTCTAAGAATCATAAAAGGCGGGTCACTATTAATAATTTGCGCCAAACGCCAGGAGTAAATGTTCGCGCATTTTCTTTGAACTTATCTATTCAATTGGTGTGATAGCTGCAATGAAATAAAATAAATAAAACGTTCTTATCGCCTTTATTTTATTTCGACGTTTAAAAAGTCTTTGTACACATTACATATATCGTATCTAGCCCAGTTAAACTTAAGTAGTGAAACGGAAATTAAGTGTTAAGATTGACACTGAATTGCAACGTACTACTACGTGAAAGTCCAAGTAGTTTTGTTTACATTTCATGCATTCGTATGTCAGAATGGTTTAATCAAACGCTCAGCTGCCTCCATAAACCCCAATTGCGAAATGGCGGAATTGACAAAGACAGCCGCCATCTGGGGCCCGCTTCAGATTTTCAAATATTAATATCTAGAATTTAGATAAGCCAATTTTCAAACAACTTAGATAGTAAGCATCAAATAGTTAAGATGAATACTTTTGCTCAATAATGTATAACAAAATATTGATCATTAGAGGGTTATAGATAAAAGACTTTTGGCCCCTCTTAGCCCCTAATTTGAAGGGTCAGCCCTATTTTTTTTATATCAAATGAAAGGTCTTGCGATGTTGCACATTTTGTCTTCAATATGTTTTAACAAATTATGAACAGGTGTGAAGATATGAGACAAAATGCGTCAAATTTTGTGAGATATTTCTGAGACATTTTTTCGGCCCTACCGAACTTCGGTGCCTTTTGCGCTAGAAAGATTTGGAGACGCAATTACAACTCACCAAACCTTCCTCTATTTTCCCTGAAAATCTCGAGTCCATATCTTTAGTCGTTTCGGAGGAGTTCCCCGGACAAGCCGACCCTCTGAAAATCAGAAAATCGTCCATATCTCAGGACCGGAAGTGAGATAATCAAAAAGGAAAAAAACCTATCAAGATTAATTGAATATCTTTCAGATCTGAAAGTTTGGTAGAAATCGGACGAGCCATCTCTGAGAAATCACTTGCACAAAATCGGTTGGAAGAATAATAATAATAATAGGGAAAAAGAAACCGAACGAAAACAAGAAGGTCTTCCGTTGGAGACGTTCCGTTGGAGACGGAAGACCTTAATAATAACTAGTGCTAATTGTAACGGGGACCGTTACAGATGTTCCCCAAACGCTCCCCAACTCCCTTTTGGTGCCATATTCCCAGTAAACGTCATTAAAGAAGACAAACTCGATGCATTTCAGACTTTACCAACGTTTACCCAGAAGTGTACCAAGTTCATTCAAATTTTAGCATTACACGCGTGCGCATGTGAATGCATTTGCGTAATGACCATATCATCTTGCCTATACAATCTATATATTTAAATATACTAAATATTAAAGTATTTAATCCAAAATGATTAAAAAATACGCTCATTCAAGTGTATTTTTGATTTTACTCATTTCACGTGCACGCATGTGCATACATGAGCATGGTAACCATACCTTCTTGTAAAAGTCCATTACATCTATCTATGTTCTAAATCCCACCCCGTTTGGTTGAAAACCAAGGGACTTATAGCTGTTTAAAGTTTCAGCCAATCAGATTGCAGCGCACGTACACGCATGTGTATGTATGTGCATGGTGACCATACCTTCTTGTAAAAGTCCATTATATCTATCTATGTTCCAAATTCCATCCTGTTTGGTTGAAAACTAAGGGAGTTATAGCTATATTAATTTTCAGCCAATCAGATTGCAGCACACGTGCATGCGCATGCTTTCTTGAAAATTTTTATATATCAGGCTGTAGATCTTTATAATGTAGGACTATGTTCAAAATTTCAAAGGATTATGACAAGAAACAAGAAAGATATGGAGACTTTAGTTTCAGCCAATCAGAGCGAAGCGCACATGCAAGCGCGTGAGATCTTGCTATTTTGACCATCTCATCATGTCTATACTACTAATATATCCTCACATTATGAGTTTCAAAGCAATTCATCAAAAAATAAAAAAAAGTTGCCGCTATATCGATTATATTGGTCATTTTACGTGTTGCACGTGCACGCTCTTGCAAGCACGTGCGCACAAAATGACCTTCATTCCGCAAATCTACATAACATGTCTACTTACCCTAAAAATATTTTACCTACATCGGACAAACAGTTTACAAGATCATTCCCGGACAAAAAAGTACCCAGGAAGAAGAAGAAGAAAAATAATAATAACTAGATGCGATCTCGTTGCAAGCAACGAGTAGGTCTTCCGTCCGATATCTGATTGAATAAGACCTGTGTTGGGATAGTTCCACTGATAGGATGAAAAATGTCAAAAAGGCACAAGAATTCTTCAAAATATGTTTAGAAACACAAAAATGTAGGATCTATCAATTCCAATCAACTTTCGGTTCTATTTCTTCACTTCCGGTGCGACCGTATGTGCTCAAAACTACTTTCAACTCTACATCTAGCATGCAGTAATCATCCCTGAAAGTTTCGATGGAAAATACTCATTTCTAGACAACTTCCGGTTTGAACGAACCGTACTTCCGGTGGAAATATTAAGATGCTACGCATTCTTTAAATCTCTATAATGAACAATTACATTCATTAGAAAATGAAAAAAAATCGCGATACATGTACATGCATTTAAATTTAATGTACTTCCGGTATACAACGGAAGTGTCGACGGAAAAAACGAACAAATTTAATGTATGCATATTGTTGGGAACATTATTTTGACCATCTTTTGTTCATTATTGCTTATCAAAATATTCACGCTTTTCGAGATATAAAGCGTCAAAGATTTAGCATTCTAGCCCCTTGTGACCCTTTATTACGTAACATATGATCAAATTTTTAGTATATATTGTTGCAAATAGTTAAGTTGAGTATCTTTGCTTCAGTAATATATCACAAAATATTGATCATCAAAGAGTTAAAGACGAGAGACTTTTGGCCCCTCTTTGCCCCTAATTTGAAGGGCTAACCCCATTTTCTTCATATCAAATGAAAGGTCTTACTATATTGCACATTTTTTATCATATATATCTTAACAAAATATTAACCAGTAAAAAGATATAAAAGAAAACGTATCAATTTTTGCGAGATGCGTATGAGCCTATTTATTTAGCCTAGGCGAGCGTCGATTCCTTTTTACCTGGAAAGCTTTCTATGCAAAATGTCACATCTACAATCCTTCCTCTACCTTCACTGAAAATCTCAAGTCGATATCTTCAGTCGTTTAGGAGGAGATCTCAGGACAAGCCTACCCTCTAAAAATCAGAAAATCGTCCATATCTCACGACCGGAAGTGACGTCATCAGCGACGAAAATTTCCGACAAGGTTCAGATGAATATCTATCAGATCTGAAAGTTTGGTGAAAATCGGGCGAGCCGTTTCCGAGAAATCGCGTGCACAAAATAGGTAAGAAAAAAAATAATAATAATAGGGAAAAAGAAACCGAACGAAAACAATAAGGTCTTCCGTTGGAGACGGAAGACCTTAATAATAATAATAAGAAACAGAGTAAAAACAATATGTTCCCCAACTTCGTTTGGGGAACATAATAAACTAATTGGTTATAAGATCTCATCAAGATATATTTAACAGAGTAAAAAGTTTGAAATTATAGATTTATTTATTTATTCTTCAAATTATTGTCGCCTAAAGGGCTAAGCCCTATATTTAATTAAATTCCACAATAACTAGGAAGTATAATACAAGAAAGGTATATAATACAGGTAAGTGTCACGTTATCTGAAGGACGTAGAGAAGGTTTCAAATAGATTTAGGACCAAGAGGACATCCGACATTACTGTATTAAGTCAGGTAATATATTTTACCAATTCTGGTTTGCACGAGTTCCATATTTATAAATAATAACTCCAATGCTATATATTCCAAAAATACCTTTTCCACGGTGTCATAATTTGGCTGATCTTTATTTCTGTTTTATCTACTGGTGGAATATGACGCCGATTTTCTAGACCCTCACTATATTCTTTTCATACATGTACATGTATATGTGTATTAAGAACGGAAGGCCATTAATTTTTCCTCAGAAAATTTGTGACCGCGTACATATCGTATATTAATACCACGCAGATAATTAGAGTACTCAGTACTTCTTCAGTACGTATATATTATAATTCATTCAGAACACTTCAATTTCAGATCGAGTGGTTTAGATAATGATGAACCCAAAAACCAGTACCCAGGACGTGATGCGATGTGACCTGTGTGAGACCGCTGTGGTACAGATGCACTGTGATACATGTCTTGTCAACCTGTGTAAGGCCTGTGTTGGCGAACATGCCTCAACTGATCTTTCAAACCCTCACAAAATTGTTGATTTCAAGAACAGAAAGTCTTCTCCCCTCTACCCTGGATGTATAATTCACAACAAAGAACGATGTAAAATGTTCTGTAAACAATGTGCCGTTCCTGTTTGTACCAAATGCCTCTCAACTGATCGACATCTAGGTCACAAATTATCAGAAATATTGCAAATTCTGAATGAAACAAAAGACAATATCATCAAGGAACATGCTGAATTAAAAGAGACAATTTATCCAACCTACCTGAATATTGAATCCGATGTACAAAATATAATGATGAAAATAGAAAGGGAGTATGCAGATCTTTCAGTAGACATCTCACAACATAAAAAGTTCTGGCACAATAAAATCGACAAAATATTTGATAAACTTGAAACTGAAGTTGATAAGACGAAGAAGACACAGTTACAAACTCTGCAAAAACATTTGGATGAAATAAAGCAGGACGTATCTGAAATAAGTAAAGAAATAAATTTACTTGAAGTTGCATTCGATACTCAAGATATTTCCGTACTTTACAAGGTTAAATTCAATGCTGAAGGATACAGAAAACTTCCACAAAGAATCCTACCTTCAGTTCCCAAATTTACACCGGAAAAATTCCAAGAAAATGAAGTTTTAAAATTGCTTGGAGCTTTATCATCAAGTTCTCTGACATCAGATGCACATGGCTATAGTATGAAGACAATGCAGAAATCACCAGTACAAACTGGATTATCCCCTTCAGTCAAGCATTTTCTTGATGAACCAGTGACTATACTCATAAGATACATCATGGAGTATCAACTACTTTACAAAGTTGTAACAATCACTGTGTCCACATCATAGACCAGGATGGACAGTTCCTCCGTTACATAATATGTAAACTCAAAGTTCCCTGGAGACTGTGTACAGACACAAATGACAATCTGTTTCTTACTGAAATAATGCCCAGATCTGTGAAGAAAATCAAATATCTCCATTGAAATACATTTATTCTAGTTTAAACTTCAAATCGATATCGTCGGAAATTCCTTGTAGACTAAGTTAATACGATACTAGTATATCCCCTTCACATCGTCTACATTAGTATTGTGTCTACGCTATATGTGGATATCCTCGACAATGCATTGTAGACAATGTCGATACGATACCACGTTTACATCGTCTACATTGTTATGTTGACATCGTCGACATTGTAATGTAAACAATATTATCACGACATCGCATTCATATCGACTACATTACCTCTATGCACCCAGAAAACCCAAAGGAGCTTGAACTCAAGACCCTCAAATAACGGAGCGAGGATGTAAAGGATCCATATGTGTGTATAGATGGTGCCATAGATTAATGGTTTCTGCCGATCTTGTGACATTTTTGACATATTTTGGTGGTATTGCTGAAGTAGGTACAGTAACTGATAATGAACTATCACATTCATTCTGATTTATGTTTATTACTTCAGTTAACAGGAAAATGGATATTGAATTAGACAAAAGTGTTGTTTTCAAACTTCAAAAATGCAGTTTCCTTGAGAAAAAAAGCCCCCTGTATTGCAGAAAGGCAAACGTATTATTAGCACAATTCCCTATTTAGTCCGTAATCAGTTTATGGTCTTGAAGCACATGTTTTCTTCATATGTGCACTAAAACTAAAAACAAATATATTAATTTGCAAGGTCTTATCAAGATATATTTGACAGTGTAAAAAGTTTTAAATTGTAGATTTATTTTTCTTCATGTTTTGTACCCGTTTAAAGGGTTAGGCCAAATATGACAATCCAAAGATATACCTGACAACGCCTTTAACACCCCTTCTTATGTTATTGTGATTTAAATTCAAGACACGTTGTGTAGGTTGGCCCATTAACAGGTTATAGGGTAGAACCAGTTTTATTAATAAAATGTGCAATAAACAGGAAATTTGTGAAGTCTATTTCTTTTAAAACATTTCCTTGGGTTTTATAATTTGCAGAACACCGAAAAATAAAAAGGTTCCGAACACATTAGTAGGGGTGTTTAAGATGCACGGTCAAAATCATTAATATTTAAATTCCACTACAACTAGGAAGTATAATATTATAAAAGAAAGGTAAGTGTCATGTGATCTTAATGACGTATAGACAGGTTATATTTAGTTTTAAGACCAAGAAGACATCCGCCATTACTGTTTTAAGTCAGGTAATTTTTTTTAATACCACATTCTATTTTGCAAAGAGTTCCATATCAAGAAAAGTCATATAAATAAAGAAAAGAGTTAATTTAGTACCTTCTGAGTTTAATTCCTTTTGAATCATACAATAACCCGTCGGTAGAGATCAGAAGAATTCAGTATTCTTGGGTTTTTATATTTTATGTATATATATGGAAAAAAATTTATGTATATATATGGAGAAAACCCACAACATTCACAATCATACTTTACAAAAAGTTCACTAACTTTAAATGTTCGCTTTACAAATCTTACATTAACTTTTCATTTTAATTACTTGAATATGTATGTAACTGGAAATATTGAATTATGAATATTGATAAATTAAACCTTACCAGTCTATATCACCCTATATACATGTACTTGTGTCTTCATAATTATACTATAAATTATGTGCAACAACCTGGACGGGCAAGTAGTTTAAAACAGGTTTTTTTTAGTAATGAACAAGGCTCACTCTCTCTCTCTCTCTCTCATCCACCCCTTTCTCTCTATCATACTTAATCACGTGACAACGACAATGACGCCAGACAAACAATGAAGATACCAAGCTAAACCACAAATAGGTGGGTCTAAGATCTATCTCCTGGCTACACGTTCCCCCTGCCAGGAGAAAATGGCTCCTGACATTACCTCATAACAAGGGTACGACGGCATGGGTCAGGTGGTCATATTTTTTTTAAAAAATATATTAGCTATCATACATCAGATGAAATACTGATGAAGAACAAACTTCATCGTTGTCATCTTATAATATATACTATACACATACCTGTAATTATACACATAGTAAAAAATTATTAGAAGCATAACTTCATGAAAATATCTATAGCTAAACACACTGACACATAGACAAACTACACAAGGGTCTTTAACTAATCACTAATGTTGGTACTATACTAGTGTCTCTAAGTAAGCATGCAGCTGGTTCACATTCTGTACATGATGGACTCCCCATATCTCTGCGGTGGTTTACTTACCCTAATTTTTCTTCTGAAAGGTGTAGAATAAATGGTAAAGTAGGCTTGCGTACAGAAGAATGGTATCTAGGTGACTGAGATAAAATCAGAGTCCATAAAACTATACAAAACAGGAGCAGAGCAAACAGGACCTCCAAAACATCAGAAGTGGGATTTGCATTAATTTTGTTTTCTCTTCTGCGGTAATTTTATATGAACAGTGCTATCTTTCTGGCGTACTGTGGAAAAAAAATGTGGAGAATACCCATGGCCAATGACATCATTTTTAACTGAATTGTAGGCATGCACTAATGTTGTAACATAAGATTTCCAATCTGCTCTCTGGCTTTTTTCTTGTATACTTATTTTAATAAGGGTTTGGCTAGATCTTTTAACTAATCCGTTGCCTTTAGGATGGTATAGCGTTGCTCTCGATTTCTTTATGTTGGCTATTTTGTAAAATTTTTGGATGACTTGGCTTCCTCCCTTGCTTGCTATGGAGTTAACCTGGGAAACTGTAATGGACCATAATATTTTCTTATAAAGTTTTAGCTGTTGTAGTTGCTAACTGGTTTTTAATGGAAGAACAAAGACATATCTGGAAAAGTGCTCTGTAATAACAAGAATATTTTCACCGCCCTAACATTTCTACAAGGACAAAAATCGATACAAAGAATTTCTTACGGTTTGATTGAATTAGATGAAGATTGGCTCTCGGTCTGATAGGTGTTTTACTTTTGATGCATCTCTCACAGTTCTCTACCCTGGCTTTGACGTCTTGCTCTAATCTTGGGTGATAAACTCTGCTACGCTAGCCAAATTGTCTTCCCTCTCCCTGGATGTCCTACGTCTTGTGAATTCCTAAGAAAACTGCATATTTGAAATGATCTGCCAAACAAAGTTTAACAACTTTTTCTCCATCTAAGAGGGAATTTCTGTATATAATCTCACTAATGATCTGAAGTTTCTTTCTCTCTCTTAAATATTACTGAACCATTTTTGATTCCTTCCTACCCTTTTCTCTCTGCTCTAATATCTCAATCACTGAGGCTATGGCTTTATCTTCTCTCTGTTCTCTCTTCCAGTCTATGTCTGACATATCTTTGCTGAATTATAAATGGTTTGAACTGAAGCTGATAATAAAAAAAATTCTGGAAAGAGCATCTGTACCAAGTTGAGTTTTCTGGGACGTTAAGAAATACTAAAGTTGTAATATCAAGAGCAGAAATCCTTCTATTGCTGGTTGTATCTAGCTTTGCTGATTGTTGGTTGTTGTCCCAACGTGGGCGCCATTGTGACCCCTCGGTAGAGATAAGAAAAATTCAGTAATCTTGGGTTTTATATTTTATGTATATATGGAGAAAACCTACAAAATTCTAAACATTTATATTTTACACACAGCTTATTAGCTTTACAAATTTAACGTCAACATTACATTTTAATTACTTAAATATATAAGTCACTGGAAATTATGAATAATGAATATAGATAAACCTTACCAGTCTATACCACTCTTTTTATTTGTATCTTCATACTATACATTATGTGCTACATATACTACCTTGACGATGTACATTGGTATGGGCGGTATATCTAGTTTGAAACAAGTTTTGTTAGTAATGACCATAACTCTCTCTCTCACTCTTTCATACACCCCTGATCTCTATCATACTTAATTACGTGACAACGACAATGACGACAAAGAATGTTTAAAGATACTGAAACTAAACCACAAATAGGTGGATCTAAGATCTAAAATCTGCATGGCTAAAATACGAAACATGGTGTATAGAAATAGAGTTTCGACAAAATATATACGGGTGCGTCGATTTACTCAAATAGAAACCGAAATGGAACCAAATGAAAAACAAATGGATCCAAAGGGAATATTAAATCGTATTTTTATATTTAAAATAGTGAAAATAATGATCCTCTTTACAGAAAGATAATAATTATTCATTTCTAAAATTGTATTTTAAAATACAATTTTTCTATTTGTCATATTTTTTTGCAGGAACCGAATGGGGGGGGGGGGGGTGTTAAAATAAAACTGCCGTTTTGACTATTCTCAGGTGCCGTTTGGTGTATTCTCGAAGTGTCGTTTTCACCAATTTTGCTAATATATATCGAAAACTATAAAAAAAATAATTTGTACCTAAAAACAATATCAGAAATTAATAGCTTATATTTACTCAAATTGAAAGTTTATTATAGTGTTATCATTTTCAATATTTAACTTCATGTGTACTCGATAATATATATATAATACGCCATCTGGGTTATATTTGGGTCCATTTGAGTAAATTGGCATGCCTCATATACATACTATAGACCCCCCCACGCAGTCGTAAATCTGAGGAATCTCTACCTTTCTTTAAAATAATTGGAAAAAAAATGACGCAGATTTTCTAGATTCGCACTATATGCCTTTCATGTGTATTAAGAGCGGTTGGATAATTTTTTGCATGAAAATTTTTGCCCGCATACATACTAGGCCAATTGCATTAATACCACACATAAGTAGTACTTCTACAGTACTTGCATATTACATATGGAGTCATTCAGAACATTTCCATTTCAGATCCAAAGGCTTAAAAATCATGAACCCCAAAACCAGTGCCCAGGATGTATTGCGATGTGACCTGTGTGAGACTGCTGTGGTACAGATCCACTGTGATACATGTCTGGACAACCTGTGTTGGGCCTGTGTGGGAGACCATGCCTCAGCTGATCTTTCAAATCCCCACAAAATTGTTGACATCAAGAACAGAAAATTTACCACCCTCTTCCCTGGGTGTGCAATTCATACCCCAAAACGTTGTAAAATGTTCTGTAACCAATGTGCCGTTCCTGTTTGCAGCAAATGCCTCTCATCTGATCGACATCTAGGTCACAAACTATCAGAAATATTGCAACTTCTGAATGAAACAAAGGACAAAATCATCAAGGAACATACTGAATTAAAAGGAACAATTTATCCCACCTACGAGGACATTGAATCTGATATACAAAACAGAATGAGCCAGATAGAAAAGGAATATGCGGATCTTTCGGTAGACATCTCACAACATAGAAAAAGCTGGCACAGAAAAATTGATAAACTTATCAATAAACTTGAAGCTGAAGTTGATAAGACGAAGAGGACACAATTACAAACTCTACAGAAACAACTGGATGAAATTAAGCAGAACGTATCTGAAATCAAAAAAGAAATAAATTTACTTGAAGATACTTTGGACTCTCAAGATATTTCCGTACTTTTCAATGTTAAATTCAATGCTGAAGAATACAGAAAACTTCCAGAAAGAATCCTACCTTTGGTACCAAAATTCACACCAGAAAATTTCCCAGAAGATGACGTTTTAAAATTGATTGGAGCTTTATCAACAGGTTCTCTGACATCAGATGCACATGGCTACAGCATGAAGACAACACAGAAATCACCAAAAGCTGGATCCTCTCCTCCAGTTAAACATTTTCTTGATGAACCAGAGATAGTTACAACCATAGACACTGGGTATGAATTCCTTTACAAAGTGGTCTGTCTGAATGATGAAGAAATCTGGATATGTAAAGATTGTGAGTACATGAAACGTATCAACATATATGGGAAATCAGCAGGCAAGACAATCAAATCAAAATCTGGGGACGTGCCATGGGACATAGCAGTGACAAAAAGCGGAGATCTAGTTTATGCTGATTACATTGAAAATACTGTGAACATTGTGAAGAATGAGAAGATAGAGGAGGTGATCCGACTACAGAACTGGAAACCTACAGGTGTCTGTTGCTCCTACACCGGAGATTTGCTTGTTTTATTGAACCATCGTGATGATTACACACCATCAAAAGTTGTCCGATACAATGGCTCCTCCGAAAAACAAAGCATTCAGTTTGATGATGAAGGTAATTCTCTCTTTTCTGGTGCATCTCATATCCAAATAACCGAGAACAGGAACTTGGATATCTGTGTCTCTGATTATGGAAGCCAAGCAGTATTGGTGGTCAATCAGGCTGGGAAACTGAGATTCATATATATTGGACATTTTCCCGCTCCTAAAAAATTACCATTTATACCACGAGGAATCACTACAGACAGTCAGGGTCACATTCTTACAGCTGATTCTTACAATCAATGCGTCCACATCATAGACCAGGATGGACAGTTCCTCCGTTTTATAATATCTGAATTGTGTGATCCACGGGGAATTTGTACAGACAATAATGATAATCTGTTTGTGGCTGAATTAATGCCCAGACTTGTGAAGAAAATTAAATATCTGCAGTAAGATATATCACCGATGTATTTACACATGTATCATATTTTTCTGTTAAGATACTATGTGGCCAAAGTTAGATTATCAAAAAGCCTGGTGATTTTATTCTCTGATGTCTGTCACCTTCTTATATCCCAGCACTAGAATTATCTGATCAAAGGCCAACTGGAATGAAATGTATTTACACATGTAGCATATTTTTCTGTTAAGATACTATGTGGCCAAAGTTAAATTATCAAAAAGCCTGGTGATTATACCCCCCGCTTGAAAAGCGGGAGGGTATTTAAGCGGGAGGGTATATAGTAATCGTTAATTCCGTCCGTCCGTCCGTCTGTACGTCCGTCCGTCCGTCCGTCCGTCTGTCTGTCTGTCCGTCCGTCTGTTACGCTTTGGGGTACCCATCTCTTATCCGCAACTCCTCTCATACCACTGAATGAAATTTGATGAAACTTTCACAGAATCTTTATTACATATTGCCATTGTGCACCTCCTATTTTACTTTTCGATCTGACACATATTTTGGGTTTCCCGGCCACAGGAATACATGGACTTTTTCACCAGTTATAACCATATGGGAGGCGGGGGGTATCATTTAGTGAGCTCATGCTCACAGTACCTCTAGTTTTATTCTCTGATGTCTTTCACCTTCTTATATCCCAGCACTAGAATAATCTGATCAAAGGCCAACTGGAATGAAATGTATTTACACATGTAGCATATATATTTTTCTGTTAAGATACTATGTGGCCAAAGTTAGATTATCTAAAAGCCTGGTGATTTTATTCTCTGATGTCTGTCAGCTTCTTATATCCCAGCACTAGAATTATCTGATCAAAGGCCAACTGGAATGAAAATAAATCTGTGGAATGTATGAATGTATGACAGTATTCGAAGAATTTGACTGTGAAATATCTGACAAAGAAATACTAGAAACACTTACTAAGTTTAACGGAGAAAAATATCACTGAACCGGATTGATTATTTAGGAGTATTTTATTAAATTGTACACCATTTTGCTGCCTATTATACATAACTTATTTAATAGAATATTTCAATCTGGTATTTTTCTATATACGTGGACAAAATCAATTTTTGTACCTATTTTTCAGTTATTTTTGCAAACTTTTTTCTATTGTTTTAAATCAAAGATTATTAAAATGTTCAAACAAAATCTGTGTTACTTCAGATGCACATTTTGGATTTAAGTCTTAACGTGGAATAGCTGACGCAATATTTTGTCTACATACAATGATAAATCAATCATAGAATTTTAGTCTTAAATGTTGTTTTATAGATTAAAAAAAAAGCATTTGATATGATAGAACGCGCATATTTAAGACACAAACTTAGTTCATATGTAATTGAGGGGAACTTACACTTCATTATCAAGCCAATGTATTCTAGTATGAATTGTGTAAAATATGTCATTAAAATTATCCAAGAACAAAAACGAACTTTTACTTGGGGAGGTTCTGTCTCCTATTTTATTCTCTTCATATGTAAATGATTTTGAAATAAGGTTTTTAAATCAAGGAAATGTGCATGTTCATTATGAAGAATTGAGTTTTTGTTTTAGCGTATTCCGCCTCGGTCATCACAGGAATGATCACATGATGTTCATTTTCCAGAGAATTTTAATATTATTAATTGTTACTCACCTGAGCCGAAGGTCCAAGTGAGCTTTTATGATCAACTGGCGCGATCGTCGTCATTTTTATAAACTTTTCACATTTCCATCTTTTTCTCTAGAATTACTGGACCAATTTCAACCAAACTTATATATATGTATAGGAAAAATATCTATAGGTCTTCTTCCCAAATGTTGAGCCAAAAAGAAAAAATCCACACTGAGATAGAATTAACCTACGGTACATGTATATGTACAAACCTGGGTCAATTTGAATTTTTCATGTTGTTGTATACATTGAAGTATTTTTTTCTGTTTTTAATAAAATATTTGCAATGACAGTTATTTATTATCAGTATACTCTTTTTTGTAGTTTTCTTCAATTCATCATCCTACATATAGTATTTCCTGGAGTCCATGTTTTATAACATAATCAGAAGTGGGGTGTGTGTGTGCTAAACCAACAAAAAAGGTAAAACCCAATTTTCAATGCCTATATAATGTCTATTTTTGCAAAAAAAGTGGGAGGGGGGGCTAAGCCGGTTTTTGTATGAATTTTGAATCTTGCATACTGGCAAGTCAATATACATCGAAATTAGGTACAAAGTAACAAGACGCTGTTTTTAGGAAGCAGTTAAAAAATTAAGCATGCAGGGAGAAGTATAATGAATTGATGTTAACTAGACCCCCTTAATAAAAACAAATTCATTTCATTTTATAAACAATTACAATGGGAAATCTTCCACGATGCTATTAATTAAGAAGTTACAAACTTGGGCGTGATGTCAATAAATCCTTTTCAATTCTTTCTTAAATAACAAAGATATTCTGTCATAAAACTTTTCCTCATTTATCAAAGAGAAATTGATCAAAAGAGCATGAGAAATCATACTATACTCTAAAAAGCTTAAAAATTAGGTTTTGTAAACTTTTTTAAAACCCTTTTAAAATTCTATTTTGTTTTTAAATAGAGAATGAATTGATAAAAAAAATTAAATAAAGTTTGACATGCGTACCACTTATCAGATTTGAAGTTTAAAATATCTGAATTCATGGTGAAAAAATAATTTCAATAGATATGACCGACGTTGTTGCATCATTTACTTATTTTTATAATCATTGTTCAAGTCTTTGGACTGCCTATTGTAATCTGTTGATTTTAAGATTTTTTTTTTATTATTTTTTGATTATGTAGCAATCAGAAAATAATTTAAGATAATCCGTCTCTTACCATATTTAGTTAATAATGTTCTTTTCATCTGTCTAACTGTCAAGACTCAATAGGATAGCAATGTTGGATAACTGATTGATTGATTGATTGTATACTGTTTAACGTCCCTCTCCAGAATATTTCACTGATATGGAGACGTCACCATTGCCGATGAAGGGCTGCAAATTTAGGCCTATGCTCGGCACTCAGGGCCATTGAGCAGGGAGGGATCTTTATCGTGCCACACCTGCTGTGACACTGGGCCACGGTTTATACCGTCTCATCCGAAGGACCGCCCCATTTAGTCGCCTATTACGACAAGCAATGGGGTACTGAGGACCTATTCTAACCCGGATCCCCACGGGGTGTCGGATAACTGATATAAATGTTTAAATTTCTTCGGCATCTGTTTTCTTGCATATTAAAGAAATCATTTAAAGCATTTGTGCAAAATATAAGTTATTGTACAAGCCATGACCTACCAAAACAAACAACATCGACCCCCCCCCCCCCGCCTTAATTTTCCCATTCATTTTAGAATTCCCCTCATGTAACTGTTGTTGTTTACAGTGTTATTACGTTCGCATTCCGCCATGTGCTCTTTACCTTATCTTCACTTCCGAAAATCTATTTCTATCAAGCTCGCAGAAACATCAACAGGGCGGCCGCCATTACTGCCTGAAGTAAGGTATTAATTTTTACTTACAAGGGATTTTAATTAATCATTTATTTAATATAATTAATTTTAATTAATCTTCAAATAAAATGATTTATCAAATTAATCACCTTTGATTGATTTCCTTAGACTTTAAGAAATGTAGAGCTGTATGAGCACTTACAGAACGATATGAAAAATTGTGCTGAATATTATATCCCTGAAAATCGCAGTACAAATTGATTGTGCAAGGTTGTGGTGACGTAAGTGGTGGTGGGGGCAAATTAAATAACTTAATTATTGTTTAATTTTGAGTTAGCGATATGTCTATCAAATGTTAATGTTTTATGTTATGACTTAGAAATACTCTTCAAAAAAAAAAAAGAAGAAAAGAAACGCACAGTAGAATTTTAGTGACACATTTATGGAGCGCCGTTTTGTTATTTATTGGCAAAAAGTGATATCACCTATTCGAATAGGTGATATCACCTATTCGAATTGGTGAGATCATCTATTCATTTTCAAAAGGTAATATCACTTATTCGAATAAGTGATATCACCTTTTCGAATAGGTGTTATCACCAATTCAAATCAAATAGATGATATCACCTATTCGAAAAGGTGATATCACTTATTCAAATAGGTGATATCACTTATTCGAATAGGTGATATCACTTTTGGCAGTAAATACTAAAACGGCGCCCCATACACATAGGACATGAAGGTTATTTAGTAAAATGATGTATTGATGATACAGATATGTGGTTTACAATAAAAGTTTATATCGCAATTACTCAACTTAGCGGAATTCTTTCGCGATGGAGGTAGGAAACGTCTGTTGGGTGGGGACAAATGTGCTAT
This sequence comes from Saccostrea cuccullata, assembly GCF_032062105.1. Classification (NCBI taxonomy): domain Eukaryota; kingdom Metazoa; phylum Mollusca; class Bivalvia; order Ostreida; family Ostreidae; genus Saccostrea; species Saccostrea cuccullata. The sequence continues at coordinate 215,913 of NW_026933195.1, read as the reverse complement.
TGAATAAAATGCATGATCGGTCATTGTAGAGTTTATAAGGATATATAAGTAAAAAATCCTGGTGGAATACGTTGCTTAAAAATTGCTGAACCAGCCTGATTAATTTTTGAGATAAGCTAATCTTAAAATTTAACATTTTTAACGATATCTTTAACTAAGCAGACTTTTCTCATTAAATTTTCATTGAAAATCGTCACATTTTAAAGCTGATAAAATATTCTAAACTTTCCTTAGTTGACAATCTACTATTTGGAGTCTAATTCTTGGCAATACATTGTACTTTCGGCATTTAATTGATCGAATCAGTTGATTGTTACTACTGTAATAAAACGTGATTTACAGTAAGTTAGATAACTGCAAGGTACTCGCGATATTACGTATAGGAATACTATCTAAATATCATCTTTATCCAAGACTTTTAAAATCCTAGACAGTTTAAGGTAATTTAATATAAATATCTAGTATGCCGTCCACAGACACAAATGATAGCCAAAAACAGCATCTATTGGAAGCAAATGTGTTTAATAAAAACTGTATAGGAATACTCTCCCATTCCAAATGTAAAGCTTTCGACAGCTGTTGCAGAGTCTGAAGATGCGACTGTCTTTGACAAATCATGTCTATCCATTTTGTCCAATGCTACTCAATTCGGGTTTTAGATAACAATGGCAAAAACAGGTTGTTGTTGCTTTGCAAGAATGGGAGTATCAAACGAGCCGTATGTTGCTTTGTATTGTCAGATTGAACTACGGCTATAGAATGCCGCAAAATTGAATAAGCATGTGTAGGTTGAATATTGTAAGAGTACCTTTTTTCTATCAAAGTTCTTTGAATACGAACAAGTACCATTTTCCATATCATTACACTACCCTAACCAACTTTTTTAACGTCCTGGAGGCAGTTTTCTGTCTAACATTCATTATGAAGCTTTTGCACTCTTAAATTTATAACAGCCTTTCCTCTAAACATTATGGACTATAAGCTCAACCAAAATTTTCAGCGGTGATGCTGTGGTTTTTCTCTATTGATCGGATATCTTTGAAGTCGATATTTGGGGTGCTGTGGGATTTGAACAATGGCATGAATAATCCTCTTCCAATAATTCATAGTCAACTGAAAACAGTCTTGTTAGATGGTCTGTGCAGTAAAGGGATAGTAAATGCTGTAGATGACGTCATTGTGTTACATTCATGAAGTTTACATAATCCACTGAAGTGATGCTGTGCTGCTGATGTAACATGTGGTCTCCCGTATTTTTTGCGAACATTGGGTGTTCTGGGTTAATGGTTTATGTTTTATAGGCTAGATATGGTGCTGTGCATAACATTAAAACCATTTGCAATTATAGACTATGGTACTCCTGCTTCCGGTCGCACATTTTCCTTTTTGTTCTATGCAACATTCAGATGCAGCTTTTTTTGAAAGCGTCAATTTTCAGATAAAATCAGATTTAAAATATCGAGAACCCCCGCATTTGATAGCTCATTTATGTCTGAAGTAATTGCATCAGAAACAAACAAATGAAAATCGAGATCAAATATTTTTTAAGAATTTTGCTAAATCGGATCTTTTTGTCTGTGAGATTTGTAGAGTAGATGTAAAGTTAACAATTGCATTAAAAAATAATACATTTTATTCGAATGTGTCATATCTTTCTAAGTCAGAAATTATGAAAAAAAATATCAAACATTTTTCAGGGTATTGTTCCTACTATGCGTTTCTTTTCTTGAAGAGTATACATTGGAGAACAATATTTTATGATTAAAACTATCCATTATTCCCTCCATATGAAACAAGGTGTTCAGATGAGAAGAAAGAGATTCTTTAATTTATATGTTCACCAGTTCACTAATGTGTCCCCCCCCCTCCAAAAAAGGATAAGGAAAAAAAAAACAGAATTTCTTTTTAGAGTTGAGCACATATGTATATTTACTTAACAATAAAAAATCCCTTCACAACAGGTACACGTGAATTTTTTTTTTTATTTGTAAACAAAATGTCTTCGTTTCTTGAATGTTTTATTTTATCATTCATGTTACATTAAATTTAATTTCAGTGCCTTAAGTTAAAATATGGATCCCCGTACCAGTGCCCAGGACGTTATGCGATGTGACCTGTGTGAGACTGCTGTTGTACAGATGCACTGTGATACATGTCTTGTCAACCTGTGTAAGGCCTGTGTGGGAGAACATGTTTCTGTGAATCTCTCGAAGCCACATAAAATTGTTGACTTCAAGGACAAACAATCTATTCCCATCTATCCTGAATGTACAACACATGACAAAGAAAGATGTAAAATGTACTGTAAACAATGTGATACTCCTCTTTGCAATAAATGCATCGCATCCGATCAACATTTAGGTCACAGATTGTCAGAAATATTACAAATTCTGGAAGAAAAAAGAGACACCATCATCCAAAATCAAATTGAACTAAAGGAAACAATTTACCCAACCTACCAGGACATTGCCTCTAAAGTTCAAATCAGAATTAGTCAATTAGAAAAGAAATATAGAGATCTCTCAACGGCCATTACAAAACATGCAGAGAACTGGCACAGAGAAATTGACGAACATGTCAAGAAACTTAAAGCTGAAGTTGATGTAATGAAAAACACACAGAGAAATACTTTACAGAAACATCTGGATGAAGTAAACAAGAACATTTCCGACATCAAGGATGAAATTAATTCACTTGAGGATGCCGTGGCCTCTAAAGACATTTTCTATTTCTATAATGTTAAATTTGACCTAGAGAAATATAAAAGGCTTCCAATAAAAATTGTTCCTTCTTTACCAAACTTCACACCAGGAAGAATTCAAGGAGGAGAACTTAGTAAACTGTTTGGAAGTTTAGCACCAAGTTCAATGACTACAGATGAACAAGGCTACAGACTCGGCATAAAACAGAAATTACCAGAAGCTGAATTCTGTCTTCCAGAGAAACAGTTGCTCGATGAACCAGAGACCGTCACCACCATAGTGACGGGGTATGAAAGACTTTACAATGTGGCCTGTCTGAGTGATGAAGAAATCTGGACAAGCGGAAATGGCAACATCATGAAACTCTTCAGCATCAATCAGGGATCACTACTCAAGTCAATCAGAACCAAGTCAGGGAACTGGCCATGTGATATAGCAGTTACAAAGATTGGAGATTTAGCTTATACGGATCACAAAGATAGAACTGTAAATATTGTAAAGAATGAAAAGATAGAGAAGGTGATCAGACTAAAGAAATGGAAACCTCTTGGTAACTGTGTCACATCCTCTGGTAATCTATTGGTTATTCTAATGAGTAATGATGGAAAACAAACAAAGGTTGTTCAATACTATGGCTCCATAGAGATAGAGAGCATTCAGTTTAAAGGCACTGATAAACCTCTCTATTCTGAATCTGAAGAAAAACACATTACAGAGAATAAGAATCTGGATATCTGTGTGTCTGATAATGAAGCTGGAGCAGTAGTGGTGGTCAACCGAGCAGGAAAACCGAGATTCAGGTACACTGGACATACTCCTGCTCCAAAGAACCAACCATTCAGTCCACGAGGAATCACCACAGACAGTCAGAGTCACATCCTTACAGCTGATATTAGCAACGATTGTATCCACATCATAGACCAGGATGGACATTTCCTCCGTTATATAGAATGTGGACTGAGTTATCCCATAGGGCTGTGTTCAGATACAAATGACAATCTGTTTGTTGCTGAATGGGAAAATAGAAAAGTGAAGAAAATCAAATATCTGCAATGAAAACCACCCGAATGTAGATTACAGTAAAACAAAATACTCTTTGAGATTTATTACATTGATGTTCTTCAACTTCATACAGACTGCACTCCTTAATAACAAAAAAAAAACAAAGAAGAAAATTCCATCCTTAGCATGATGTTCAATTCATTATCATTATACTGTACATGTATACAATCATGTAAAGTATTTATGTGAGCTAATATGCTTGTTATTTATTTGAAATGACTGATGAACAAAGCAACTTTCACATATTACAGCCATTAACTATATTTTCTGTTTTTTGTATTTAAAACATGTCATGGAAACAGATTTGAGACAATTAAGTAACGGCAAAGATATTTTAGTTCGAAATATCTTGAAAGAGTATGTTGGTATAAAGAAGTTTGAATGAAGGGAATGTTAGCAAAATTCGAGGTTCTAATTACTGAGTATCTCAGTAATTGCAATAAAATGTAATACTCATACATGATACATTTTCATGACAGAATAAAACCCTGAATTAAACAATACTGTAAGGACCTGTCAAGTGACTATAATTTAACTATGGTGTACTATGTAATAATTCTTAGGTGGGTAAACTTTACTTGTAATGATATTACATGTGTGACAAAACGTTGTGACAACATGACTGAGAATGTTAGAATTTGTATTTATATTTACATGCCATGAATTAGTTACCTTTAATCTTAAATCTGCATGTATTACTTAAGTTAACTGTCATTATATTAGCAGTTCTACATGTGTGGATAAGCTGTAATACTTTGAATCATCTGCTGTCAAGCTACTTGTTTACATTCTGTCTGCCATCTTTATATCGGCGCATATTATGTACACAGTTTAGCACTTTACCAAACATGTTATTCTTGCTATATATCACAGGCAAAGTTACTTGCTATTTATATTGTTAATTTTTTATTGGGTTCTACTATTCATTTTAAGCCATTATTATTCCTGATTACATGTGTCTACAACTTGCACTGTATTTTTATCCATCCGCGATATCGTCTGCTTACTCAGCAAGTTATTTACGTGAAAGGAGTATATATGATAAGAGCCAATTTTGGCCCCCTAAAAATCTACATTTTAGAATGACATTAATGATTTTATACTGTTTAACGTCCCTCTCCAGAATATTTCACTGATATGGAAACGTCACCATTGCCGGTGAAGGGCTGCAAATTTAGGCCTATGCTCGGCACTCAGGGCCATTGAGCAGGGAGGGATCTTTATCATGCCACACCTGCTGTGACACGGGGCCTCGGTTTATACGGTCTCATCCGAAGAATGACATTAAGATATGTTTAATTGATATTTATTTTGTAGAAGAGATTATATTAGAAATATTTCCATTATATTTTTCACATTGATATGCACTCACTAGCTGTAAATGACATTAGAAATAATGCTATTTTTGCTATCTAGCAAAAAAGCCAAAAATATGCCCTTTTCTCGATGTTTTTTTCTTATGGGAAACATAGAGCGCAGTGTAGAACATACATAATTTTTCTGTCACTAATTAGTATTAGATAGATACATCTTTGGTAAAAATATAAATCTTGTTCTAGGCTGCGCTCTATATTTTCTGGAAGAAAAACTGCTTGTAAATAAACAATTTTACACAAAATATGCTAAAATGGCGGGAAAACGTGATTTTTATGATGTCATATTTCTAAAATAACGGCATTTTAATCAAAATGAAAATGACCAATAAAGGTCGCCTATATAGCTGTTCAAATTAAAGCTATATATAAAGTAAAATTAAGATATTCATTTTAAGGGGCCAATTGAGACATTTACCATATATCGCTCTTTACAAGTTTCAGAGATAAATTGCTTACTTGCTTATAATAGACACATCTTTTGTAATCCATATCTATTGGTTATTTTGTCTTTTCACGTTTTAATTCCGTTTTGTAGTTATTATCCTCATTGTACGGCAGTCTTGTTTGGCACTGCTTGGCCGATCTCTGTTTGTACGGTACCGTACAGTGCCGTGATTGGTGGAACGCCGACGTACAGCATTTGAATCTAGTAATGTGACCCTTTCCGAAGGTTATATATAGGGGCCGATCGCAATATGTAAACAGGTAATTTGCCGAGTTGTCAGGCGCTTATATTTCAAAGAGATACTAGTAAATCCAAGATCTGCCCACATTTTCACCGTAGCCTTATTTAGCATTACCATTGTGATTTCAGGTGAGAAAATGATGGACAATTATCACCCAACACACTGGACACCTATTTAATTGTAATTAACTGTAGGGATCATCCTAGTATAGCCATTGTATACGCCTCTTTTTTTAAATAGTAGCCTGTACGGTAGAAGCCACCAGAGTTTATTGTTGTACCTGTTGAAATGAGTTATTTTGTCTTTTCACGTTTTAATTCCGTTTTGTAGTTATTATCCTCATTGTACGGCAGTCTTGTTTGGCACTGCTTGGCCGATCTCTGTTTGTACGGTACCGTACAGTGCCGTGATTGGTGGAACGCCGACGTACAGCATTTGAATCTAGTAATGTGACCCTTTCCGAAGGTTATATATAGGGGCCGATCGCAATATGTAAACAGGTAATTTGCCGAGTTGTCAGGCGCTTATATTTCAAAGAGATACTAGTAAATCCAAGATCTGCCCACATTTTCACCGTAGCCTTATTTAGCATTACCATTGTGATTTCAGGTGAGAAAATGATGGACAATTATCACCCAACACACTGGACACCTATTTAATTGTAATTAACTGTAGGGATCATCCTAGTATAGCCATTGTATACGCCTCTTTTTTTAAATAGTAGCCTGTACGGTAGAAGCCACCAGAGTTTATTGTTGTACCTGTTGAAATGAGAACTGATTTATGATTAATACATATTGTTGAGACCAAGACGAATCTTATGTTTTCCCTATAACCAGATAGACAAGGATTTTAGTACAGTACTACCAGCATTAATGGCCATTACCAGTTAACTTACAATACGATTGTCAATAAAACATAAAGAAAATGGGAGAATGCAAAAATCGAAAAAGATCAAAAATATATTAGAATATTAGAGTTTCTATTCTAATTTGATATTTAGCATAAGTAAAATCAAAGCTGCAGATTTCACACACAAAATTATGTGTATTTATTAAAAGTTTCTCTCTGTGTGAGTGAGGGTGTATCTGTGTGTGTAAATGTATGGCAACAGAAAGCTGCTTTCTGTCAAAGACAACTTCATGGAAATCTGTCCGAAATTTGAAATTCAGAAACTGCGTAGAAAGATGTATGCTACAAAGCATTCGGTAGCGTCAACTATAACATTAACTTCTTCCATGCACGACATATAATAAGTAATTCTTCAATTACAGGAGAAAAAGACATCAACGAAACTTACAAAGTTAAAAGAGGTCAGTGCACTATGAAAACAATCACAAAGACACATATTTAAAATAAAATGTAAACAAAGGCATAAACATGTGTCACCAAAGATATCGTGATTTAATATGGCATATATGCCTATTTAGGAGTCATGTTCAGCTTTAAGTCAGAGAATTAAAGAAATACATTAACTACCAAAATGTTGCCCAAGATTGACTGGTTTTCTAAGGTTTTTATCCCGATTTTGTGATAATATAAAGTAACATACTTTTAAATATTCTCAGACTTCTTAGATTTTAAAAGAATTTCTAATCTATAAGTAAATTAAAACAACGAACTTTGTATTAAATAATTTAGGGAATTAATTAAAAATGCTGTTTTTCAATAAGTAATTTTTAAAAATTATTTCATAATTTAATTACTGAGCCTTGTTAGTGAAAGTCAGGTACACAAAATTCTGTAAATGAAATACTTTAATTGGCGATATACTCATTACAAGATGACACTGGTATGTAAACATCAGCAGCATGTGATATATATAGTATAACACGAGAAGCAGCCAACTCAGTCACGATACTGAATAGTAGGACTAACAACCCATAATAAAAGAGAGTCTGTAGACATTATACTTTATCAGACATTCTGTAATTTTCCAAGGCCGGAAAAAATAATTTTGAGGCAAAACAAGTCACATATTGTTGCACCGCATTTCATTACACTGTATATAAGAAAGAAAATACTGAATTTCATAGCTGCTATATTTTGTTTACAAGCACTTTGTGGTATGATCTAAATAGTTCAAATTTATTAAACTGCTTTTTTAATAATCTTCACTTTAGAATTCCTATTTAAGATTATTGATTGATTTTGATTAATCAATGTTTTACGCCAAATCGGCAATATTCCAGCCATATATTGATTATTGATGATGGCTCTCAATAAAAAAAAAGATCTTTATCTGAATAGAACCGGTTTAATATATGAATTACATCCTCGATATCTTTGTTTAAAACATGAATCGCATTACTAATAAATAAATGTTTTCATTGGTATCTGAATGTTCTTCATGCAACTGCTTAGCTATCATTTTATACTCTGAAGTGCTGTCAAAGTATCTGGCTATCCCTTTTAGAGTTTTTTTGTGAAATAACTGTCCAGCACTATCTGAGCCTGTAAATATCTAAATGTTTCCTTGAGGCTGGTACTATTCATTCACTAGTAACTGGTGTACTAAAAGACTTAAGATTTCCTTGAGGTGGGTTTGCAGGTAACAATGTAAACTGTAATAATGCAAAAATTATGTTATAACATCTTGCGTTTTTACATTGTGCGTTGATCTAGTAGGCGTTTATATTCTTAAACCTGTTTATAATGGTGAACGATGAATTTATCTAATTACTCTGTATTATTTTTTTCTTTGTATAAGTAAGTATTGAAGTGGAATGAGTTAAGTACCATAAATTTGAATACCTTTATCTGAAATTGAGGAAGAATAATAAACTGACAAGTACACTGTATAGTAAATAAGCGTCATGTGATTTAAGAACATAGCCCTAGACATGTTATATTTAGAATTCAGATCAATAGGACACCCGCCATTACAGTTTTAAGTCAGGTAATATTCTAAAATCACTTTTCCCTTTTTTTTAATTTGAATTCTGATTTGGAAGAAACATCTTTAGATACCGAGATTTGTAAACTTTGTCTTGTGTCTGACTTCATTTAAAAGTTTGAAGTGCAAAAAACAAACGAACTACGAAGTTCTGACTACCATGTGTGAAATAAACGTCTGTAGAATGGTGCAAAAATCAATATTGCACGTGTGTACGAAATTAAAAAAATGCACTCGCCAAAAGCTCGGGGATAAAAACACAACTCGATGGATGAAAATGATTGAATCAACTGGCAATTTTATGTGTTTAAATAAGTGATTTACCTCAAATTAAATATGTAACCTTCACAAAGTATTTTATATTAGATAATTATTGTTGCATATTCTGAGTTCTATGTCTCTCTAGAGACGCAGAGTAAGGTGTTAGTCTTTACGACACGGGTTCGAATCCCACTGTTGGACGTGGAGACCGCTCCTTCGGAGATGAGACCGTATAAACCGAAGTCTTGTGTCCCAATAGATGTTGGCACGAAAAAGATTACTCGCTACTCAATGGCCCCGCGTGTCGAGTATCGGTATAAATTTGCAACTCTCCACCGGCAAGTGGTGGCGTCTCAATATGAGTGAAAATTTCTTTAGAAGGACATTAAACAATAAAGGGACAGAAGTTAATTTTTTTATCTTTTGTCAACCTGATTACTACGATGTTACGCAGACCGTTGCCGACAAGCAGCCGTGTTTAGTGTGTTTACGCTACGCTGCCACTACGACATTGAAGACCATACTACGACGCTACACAGACCTAGATGACTGTACCGCGATGTCGCTACGGTGGTGCCGATCATATTACGATTGCATTACACTTCTAGTACGATTTTGGTGATGATGTAAATATATCTTGAAACTGCAGATTTTTGTAGTACAATTTTAGCGATGTCAATACATATTTTGCGACCGCAGTTTTTTTTTCGGCCTTAACCACATGGTTAAGGGCATTTTCAATTATTATAACTGTAACAAGATGTGAAAATGCTCAATATTGTAAATGATCATTAAGTATAGTGTAACCCTTTACATGTAGTAAACAGATGATGATTGGTCAAATATCAACGGTATAAGAACAAACTCTTGTCTGGTAGGTCGTGTTAAGATCGGCGTAAGGTCATTGTAGGTTTTCGTAGGATCTTCAGGCACGTAGAGAGATCGTAGTGAAAACGTAGTACGAACGTAGAGGGGGCGTTGTATGAGCGTGCTTGGTAAATTCCTACGCTCTCACGGCGCTTTTACTACGATCATGAAGATCTCTCTACGATGCTTCCGCGCTGCTTGTACGATTACGGCGCTTTTACTACGCCCTTTTTACGACTTTACCCCGATTCTTTTTGGCCACGATCTCACCACGTTTATTTTGAACATGTTCAAAATAAGCGTGGTGAGAGCGTAGAGCTCTCCGATCATGAAGACCCTACTGCGATCATACTACGTTTCTGACGACCCCACGACGTTCTTCCTGCGATTTGTCACGATCGGCCACGCTTTTGACCACACTTTGATCGTAGTAGAAGCGGCGTCTATGTGTGAACGGGGGAAAGCGTTGACATGATAAAGAAACCTCACTAGACAGTTATCTTATATACTGAAAGGAAAAAGAAACGCATAATAAACTTTAGAATAAAATTAAAACTTTTGTTTCCAATATGTTTCCAGTATGTTATCAAACATTTTAATTCAACTTTAAACAACAAGTAATCCGAAATCTTGTGTGACTTTGACTGATCATTCCTGAGTTATTGAAATTGATATGTCGATACCCCCAAAATTAAAATAAAAAATCGCATCATCTCCCTTGCACATCAGTAACAGCCTTGATTTTCTTGTGCATTGAGTTCACCAGAGCATTTATCTTTCTCATAGAATTTATCATTCAAGCCTTCCGACGGTAGTCTTAATGATTTAGAGTAGCTATATTATTCTTAAGCCAACAAATCCCCCGCCTAATGAATCCCACGAATTTTCGATTAAGGATAGAATTTACAGAATCTAGCTGATTTAGTACACGTGAATGTTTGTAAGGAAGTATCGACAAATACTGGCTACATTTTCTCAGCGTGAACATGCTAAAAACAATACGCATACGGCGCGTACGTGCGCGTGTGAGTGTAAAATAGACGTAAAGTTGCCAAGCTTGCGTACCAAATTAGAGCAGAGAGTTTCTGTCAATATTAAGGTGAAAATATGAGTAGGATTGCCTGCCGTAAAAATATCGGTTTCAGTGATAATGACTTGACAATAACCGAGGTAGCATGATGATGTTGATGTGACGTTGTTACACGCCAACGTCACCCTCATAGTTGGTTGAAAACCTTTTAAATTACTCTCTGACAACCGAAAAAAAAGTTAAAAACAAACTGCACAGCAACATGTTGTTGCCTTTTTATTCACTTATGCAACTCAATTACTAGACCCTATGTAACTTCCGTCATCCATACCATGATTGCAAGAAATTTATACTGACTGCAAATATCGGAAAACGATGTTTATAACTCTAATGCATCTCTTGGCACTACAAAATGTGATTACAAAATTGTCATCATCAACATGCACGTGTATTTGGCTTTTTATCACTTACGTGACACCATACATTTCATGGTTGAGTAATTTTGACCATCGATTTTAGTGCACAGTAACCAAAATACACATCTGACCAATTTTCATAATTTTCGGCAATTAAAAATTTTTTGGCTATTATGCTATTATGCGTTTCTTTTTCCTTTCAGTATAAGTGCCGTAAAAAGGTCTAAATTTGAAGAACTCTATCGGTCATGTATATGATGACGTCTAGAGCTATATGAAAAATTTCCGAACGGGACGTAAAAAAACCCCAATCAATCAAATTCATTAGTTACTATGGTTTGCTTGGGTGAGAATCACGTATCACAACATTACCAACATTGTTATTTAGACACTCTAAAACTGGTACCTCAAGCAAAACTTTGCATTAAGCAAATCCTTTAAACATTATATTAAATCAACACAGTCAAATACAATTATATATGTACAGCGTATCTTCAAGTTTAAGTTTTAAACTATAATTTTGCATAATTTAGAATTAGAGGGGCTTTTCTTTTGAACAATACAACAGAGATAGTATGATGACACAAAACTAACATGATCAATTAAAAAAATAAAAAATATTTGAATTTACTTTCAATGTAAAATGATGATTATACATATGCTTTGAAAAATTGTGTAAAATTAGAATGATTCATGATAAATACCATTTTCTTTCATGAAAATTGAATTTATAACTAGATACTGGGAGTAATTTTGCCTTTTAAAAGTGGTTGAACATCCATTTATAATACTTTTGGAATAAATTATATCCTAGGGCCGCAGGCTGAATAATGGATACCAAAACCACTGCCCAAGACATCATGCGATGTGACCTGTGTGAGACAGTTGTGGTACAGATGCACTGTGATATATGTCTTGTCAACCTGTGTACAGCTTGTGTAGGTAACCATGTTTCTGGGGATCTTTCAAAACCTCATAAAATTGTTAACTTTAAGAACAGAAAAAACTGTTCCCCTCTACCCTGGATGTGTAACTCATGAAAAAGAACGATGTAAAATGTACTGCAAGCATTGTGATATTCCTCTCTGCACAAAGTGCCTCGCGTCTAATCAACATCTGGGTCATAAATTGGCAGAAATGTTGCAGATTCTTAGTAAAAAGAAGGACAAAATTATTCAAGAGCAAATGGAATTAAAAGACACATTATATCCAATATACCAGAACATTTTATCTGAAACAGAAAACAGAATAAACCAGTTAAAAATGCAATTTGAGCATCTCTCAACAGCCATTACAATTCATGGAGAGGACTGGCACAGACAAATTGACAAACTTGTGAAAAAACTTAAAACTGAAGTTGATGAGATAAAAAATACACAATTGAAAACTCTACAGAAACACCTGGATGGAATCAAACAGAAAATTTCTGACATGAGAAATGAAATTCATTCACTTGAGGAAGAATTGTGCAAATTTTTGAGTGTAAAATCAAATGTAGAAGCATATAGAAAGATTCCCGAGAACATTTCACCTTCTGTACCTAATTTCACATCAGGTAAAATACAGGAAGCTGAACTAAATACATTGTTTGGAGTTTTATCAGCAAGTTCAAAACCTTCCGATGAAAGTAAATACAGCTTGAAATCGAAGAAGAAACCATCAGAAAGTGAATCCTTTTTTCAATCCAAACATCTGATGCATGAACCAGAGACTGTCGCCACCATAGACACGGGGTACAATATGTTTGAAAAGGTGCAAAATCTGAGAAATGAAGGGTTCTGGACAATTGGTCAAGATAACACCATGAAACTCTTCAGCATCAGTAAGGGATCACTACTTAATTTAGTTATAACTAAATCAGGGAACGAACCATCGGATATAGCAGTGACAAAAAGCGGAGATCTAGTTTATACCGATTACTATTATAAAAGCGTTAACATTGTAAAGAATAAGGAAATAAAGGAGGTAATCATATTAAAGAACTGGAGACCTAACAGTATCTGCACTACATCCTCAGGTGATCTTCTGGTAATACTAGAGAGTGATGATGAGAAGCAATCAAAAGTTGTTCGTTACAGTAACTCTAGTTACAGAGAGATACAGATCGAGCATTCAGTTTGATGATAAGGGCAAACCTCTTTATACCCCTTTGTTTATCAAATACATAACTGAGAACAAGAACCTGGATATCTGTGTGTCTGATAATGGACTACAAGCATTAGTGGTAATCAATCAGGTCGGGAAACTGAGATTCAGGTACACTGGACATACTCCTGCTCCAAAGAACAAACCATTCAGTCCACGAGGAATCACCACAGACAGTCACAGACACATCCTTGTAGGTGACCTTCCAAATAATTGCGTCCAAATCATAGACCAAAATGGACACTTCCTATCCTACATAGATTGTGGGCAGAATTATTTTGCGGAAATTTGGACAAATACGAACGACAATCTGTTCGTTGTTTACCATGGAAAGAGTTATATGAAGAAAATTAAATATCTGCATTAAAATAATCAACCTTTGCAGATATAACAATTATACATGAAAATGAGAAAATCAAGAGAACGAATTTGTCTTGTATGAAGTTTGTCACATCATTGATGGAAGAAAATACAGTTTGGGCTTTAATGTACCTTAAAAATTTAATGTTATTAAAAAGTAATAATATTGGCTTTAACAAGAGTTGAGTAGACGAATCATGAAAGAATATGGCATGATTAAGCAGGACTATTCTGGAAATATGGCGTCATTAATTTGGTATATTTCGAAGTTTAATGCAGAAAAGCCTTCTAAAAAATCATTTCTGTACTCATTTTCCTTTAGAAAATAGTGTATGCCACCGTCGCCCCCTTGAATTTTTGGATATATTATGTAAATTTGTTTGAAAAATCACATATATCAAAACAGTGGCAGAGTATGTTTTGTGAAAGAAAATTGTACTGAAATTTGATGTCTTCTGCAACTTTTAAAGAAAATACGAAAACAAGTTAATGACGTCACAATTAGCATTTAGGAGGTCATATGAGAAAAAACGATTTGTGTATTCTCACTGCATAGAATTCCTATGATTCAGAAAGAGTTTTAATTTCTTATATCACTTTCATAATTTAGAAAAATACAGGGCTTTCTTAATTTGTATTGAAACTGTACCTTCTTCTTTGAAAAAAAAATAAAAAAAATCATTTTACACTTTGTAATCATTTTCCTTAGATGTTTTAGTAGTATATTCATTTCAAATGTATTTGACAAAAACTGTCTATACATCGGACAGTGTCCAATGCATGGATAAAATAGTCCCCCTTTCCCAGAGATTAAGATATTTGATACCCAGATGACAGCTTCTTTTCCCAGGTAATGAATATATAAACTCAGCATATTTAATAAATGCAGGATTGAACTGTCGATAAATGAAAACTACACGTAGAAGTAGGATCTCTTTATTTCTACAAGCTTCAGTTTTTGAGTAAAAAGGAATGAGTTTACACATCTATAAATCCCGAATAAAGAACGGTTTTCCTATTATATAATGATAAGGATTATAACTTTTCCTATTCTATAAAGTCCTGGCAAGTATATAAAACAGAAGGAATTAGGTTTTAAATTGAAAATTAAATATACTTGAATACCGTCACGTGACGTGTGAGGAACCATGTTATTTGCTTACTAATAAGATTTCGAATAATTGAATCCCGTTATTAGCAGACCTATTTTTTGTATTCGTATTAAGCAGAATTTGTCCAAAATTTTGCTCTCATATTGAGATGACTAATCATGACATTCTGTTCTTTATAATTTGTCGAAAACCGAGGCCCCGCGTCAGCGGCAGGCGTTGACACGATAAAGATCCCTCACTGCTCTTTTTATCTTCCGTCTACATTATAGTACGAGTGTTTTTAAAGTGAGGACTTCAAAGTTTTAATATCTCGAGTCTTTTCGATTTGTTTAACATTAAAACAATGATATTTGTTCAAATCGATGGTATTTGATGACGTATGAAATATATATAGAGGATATTAATATTGTGTGATTTGATGTTGGCTGTATCCAACGAGTTGAAATGGTATATATATTCGCGAGACTTGCCGAGCGAATATATACCATTTCAACTGAGTTGTATAAAGCCAATATCAAATCACACAATTATAGATGTTCTATTCATCTCATATACGAACTTTGAGATTTTCCCTGCAAAACTTAATGAATAATTGCTTATTCAAATTGATGACGTATAACTTAATGACGTGGCACCGTTGATGTTGACATTCCTCGAAAGAAAGTAGAATGTCTTCCAAAATTTAGAAATTTTGCTATTTGGTCTTTGGAAACATAATGTGAAAATTGCTGGAGCTTTAAATCAAGCGAACTTCTGACTGAAAGTTGTAAGGCCCGAAGGGGGATCGTGAAAATCAACTCAGTGTACGGTGGCAGTACAAAACGTGCCAGGCAAAGCTAGGCCTACTTCAGTACTTGTAGATTCATCGTTGATCCATGGTAAGTTACACTTAGATTATTAGGTATGCATACGCAGTATTATATATAAAGCTTAGTTTAATGAATCTTATAACAATAACTTCATTGCTAGGCTTTCCTATTTCCGAATACGATTTAAAAGTTGGAGAGGAGGGTGGGTAACAACCGTCATCAGGTAGCCATTACAGCTCCTAGATCTTGATAAAATAAGACACTTCTTTGACATATACGAGTCTTTTTATTGCCTTTAAAGACATAATTGCTCTTTATCATTCGATTTATAAGGGTGAGAAATTTCACAAATTTTAAAAAGTTTCAATAATATAAAATCTTGAATGAGGATTCATGTCAAAACCTAAAGCGCTCTGAATAAAGCATCTACCCGCGGATAAAGCTTAAGTTTATCTAACGGGCTGTATCCCCAACACGTATGAAATAAAACACTAAATCATCATTCATATGGTGTTCATGTAGACAGAATTAAACTAGCTCCTTGTAACGCCAATCTACTGGTATTTCAGAGGGTTTTCGTTCATCAAGTGATTTTAAGTTCAATAATATTACTGCAGGCAAATGTTAAGAAGATTTGTACCAGTCATGCGCATTGACCGAAAAGCCATCCAAACACATCACATGCTAACAGTAGACATCAGAGGTCATGAACCTATAAACTTTGAATGATTGAACGAATGAGATAGGCATTAGCGAATTATCATACATGCTAACATATTAAGTAAATAATACTCATGTGACATATTTCTACGGCAGACTTTAACTTAGCCCCAAACAACATCCATTCCTATTTTTTCTATATCAAGCACAAACTGTACACAATATATTCATCACAGTATCTTTCAATGAAATGCTCCTTATCCTATAGATAATGGTAAACTACGTGTTATAACATTTGCAAAATTTTACTGCCCCTCTTAAAAGTTAGTATATTTAATCAACATACATAAAGAATGAAAAAAAATTGAAGGTATATTACAAACAGTAGAGTATTTGCTAATAACGTTTAAATACCAGTACAAAACAATAATTGTAAAATACCTGAGCTGACAGGTATAGTAAACATGTGACAAGTGATCAAAGTACAAAGATGTATAAATATATATATGTTTAGATGAGCATTAACAGCACACCTTACATTTACATAAAGTCAGGTCATATTTTTATTTTTGATTCTTGTTTATCCATTATTTTCTTGAGGAACTTTATATGGAGATCTATAAATACTTACAGAACTAAATATTTTTAACAAAACGTCTAGGATGTGAAACTAATGTCCATGGAAAGCATCTCTACATGGGAAAATTCTAGTTACATTATATAACTTCAATTATTATAGACTTTTGCATTACCAGTTGATTTAACAAATTTAACGTAAACAATGTCTAACTTGAAAAAATCATTATGGTTAAAGTCATACTTCTATTCCAGTCAAGGAAATTATGTAAGATTTGGTACATATATATGCTTTCGCTTAAGCTACCGTGAATTTGATGATAATTAACCCCCACGCCAAACACAACAGAAAGAATGGTAACCGGTTAACCGTCGAACGATGCAAATATCGGTTAGTAAAACTGCTATTCTGTTACGCTGATAAAAATATTTTTTTCATAGTAAATACGTTACGTATAAAATAATTTTTATGTCACTTATAAATGTATATTGACACATTTCCCTAATTTAATTACCGTTAAGCTTGCTCTACTGGTTCACAATTGGGATCAATTGGTTTTGATTAGTTTTCACAGCGTATATAATTGATGGCTTTGATTATCTGAGGGGGATACATGTTTTGAAGACCTGATTTATAATTACCTAATTTAGACCTTTGATAATCAATTCAATTTTTTATTTTCTCATGCCAAATGGCACATCAGACAAATACATGTACATTGTTTTATAAACAAGGTATACACATATTCAGATCTTTCAATTATATAATAAATGTTTACATACATATTATAAGCTACGAACAATTTAATAAATCTATTCTTCGTTGTAAAGCACTGAACAAAAATTTTCCCAATTTAGACATTTCTTTGACATTTTGAACACTTAACAATTGTATTAATTTAAAGACACTAGGTTTTTTTTAACATAATACTGTTTGATATATTGGATTCTGGGATCTTGATATATAGGACATTGAATATAAAATGAAACTCATCTTCTACTTCATTTAAGTCACATAATAAACATTTTCTGTTATTCTGTTATTTCTATTTTCATTAACATATCTACCTTCTTCAACCCGTAATTCATGACTAGACAGTCTAAAGCTTGTAATACATTTTTTGTATGCATGTTTAATAGGTTTTGATAAATAATTCTGTAAACAAAAATGGTCTATAAAATGTTGATACAACTTTCCTTCAGTAGACATCTTAATACTATGAAGAATTTCTTGACTATACACATCAAAGAATCTTTGCTTAACTATAACACATTCTCTAGAAGTATCAAAGTTTTGGAACAGGAGATAACTTAAACCCATCTTATCAAATTCATTCTTAATTTCAGTAAACCATTTGTCATTATTCCTTACTTTTTCTTCATAACATGCTTTTAATATACAGTTGTTTGTATTTTTAAGTTTAAGCCAATATTTCAAAATTTGAAGTTTCCTTCAAAGATACAAAGGTAATCTACCTAATTCATAATACACCATATTGTTTGGAGTACATAATTTTACACCCAAGTCTTTCTTACAAAAGTTACTATGAATTTTTTTTCAACATCTTTGGCCTTGTGAAAACCCCATATTTCAGCTCCATATGATAAAACACATTTCACATATGTATCAAAAAATGCACATTTTGTTCCTATGTTTAGATAAAAATTATTCATTCTTGAGTTAATTGAAAAAAATGCCTTCCCACCTTGATCGGCAAGATGCTTCTGAGTGATATGGAATTTCCCATTATAATTAAACAGCATACCTAGGTAATTGAATTCATTGACAATTTCAAGTTCTTTCTCATCGTACATAAATTTTTCTGATATCTTTACATTTCCTTGATTTCTAAACACAACAATTTTTGGTTTTTTTTTTCAGTGTTAAGTTTCAACTTCCATTCTTGATTATATGAAAGTAGAGAGTCTAACAATTTCTGCAGTGAATCAGCAGATTCAGCCATTAGTACCATATCATCAGCATAAATAAGCAAGAACATGTTTAGTAAATTGAACTCAAAAGATGGACAGTTGTTTCTTATAAAACGTAATTCACAATCATTAACAAAAAGAGAGAACAATATTGGTGATAGCACCTCACCTTGTACTAGACCAACTCTATTTTCAAAAAATTCAGACATCACACCATTTGACTTAATACATGATATAACAATGGTATAGAATGATTTTATTGTTTTTAATAGTTTTCCTTCAATGCCCTGATTTATTAACTTAACCCAAAGGCTGCTCCTATCTATAAAATCAAATGCTTTTTATAGTCTATAAAACAGCAGTATAGTCTTCCACCTCTGCGACTTAACTGTCTGGTAATCATTGTATGTAAAACAAAAATGGCATCAGTAGCAGAAAAACCTGGTTTAAAACCGAACTGATCATCTGATAATATAGACTTTTCCAAATCCCATTTTAATAAACGACTATTTAAGACAGATGTATAAAGTTTACCTAAGCAACTACTCAATGTGATACCTCTATAATTATTGGGGTCATTGGGGTCCCCCTTTTTAAATACAGGGACTATGTAACCTTGAGCCCACGATTCTGGAAAATACCCAGTACTAAATATAGAATTAAAAAGTTTAACTAGACATGGTACAATATGGTTTTTACATGTAATGAAAAAATCGTTCAACATACAATACTCTGCAACCTCTTATTGCGTTTTAATTTGTTGATTGCTTCATATACTTCTACTCCTGTTATCTCTCTATTAACTCTTCAAAAATAGCATCACCTGTTATATCATAATTTAACGGTTGGTCCCTTTCAGGCAAACTTCTATGATCATCATCCATCAAATTTTGAAAGTATTCCACAAATTCATCAATAGATATTGAACTATCAGTACATGATTTTTTGTCTTTGGGAAAAGCTTCAAAAAGTTTTTGGGATTGTTTTTCCTTAAATATTGAAAAAAAAATTCCCTCGTATCTCTTATAATACTTCTTACATTTATCTTCATAATTTTTATAAATTGTTTTATGGTGTATCAAAGATTGGTGATTTTCTATGGATTTGCACTTATTAAAGTGCATCTTTATATTCCATATATTTTGATTTACACTCATCATTGAACCATGGTTTAACTTCAGTTCTCTTATATCTTATTCCATTGCTGCTAGGAGTTCGTATATCACACTGAGGTAACATAATGCTGTTAATAACATCACAAAAGGATTTAACACAACTATTTACCTCATTCTGATTACATATTGGTGTATCAACAATGTTCATAAACTCTGACATATTATGTTGGAGAGCATTTAAAATTTCTGTACAGTTTGCCTCCTTCCATTTTACAATTTTACTTACAGACCGAACATTCCTACTTATATCTGTACATTCTTTTGTGTTACCAAAATTATTTTTACCACATTTTACATGGAAGAGTAATGGGGAATGATCAGATAGAGTATTAAATGTACCAACATTGAATTTTTCAATATTCTGTATCATATCTTGTTCACATAAGAGGTAATCAATAACACTTGTTCCGTTTGTACTGCAAAATGTTACGATACCAGTAGGATCATCAGGATGTCTACCATTAACTATTCGTAAACCAACACTTTTACATAATGTTAACAATTGTCTACCATAATGGTTAATACATTTATCTTGTGTTTTTCTTTCAACCTTACAAATGTCAGCAGTATATAAGTAGAGAGGTTGTAATGTATTTGTAATATTTTCATTAATATTATCATTGGTGATATAATCATCATTTTCTCCGCATCTGGCATTGAAATCACCCGATATAAATATATGACCATGAGTGCTATGTTTAACAAAAAAGATCATATAAGCATTGAAATAAGTCTATGTCCTCTCGCTCATAGAAAACACTTCCATGGGGAGGAAAATAACAGAAAATAAGGTATAAAGGTTTATCATTGAGCCGAACATGATTTAGTTTTAACACTACTATAGTATCAGAGATATTTTCTAATAAGCAGACATATTTAAATATTTCTTTTCTAATAAATATGACTAAATAAATATAACTAAACCACCTCCTCTACCAGTCTAACGAGGAAATTTAAGTGATTCGTAACCATCAACCAAAATTATGTTACAATCATTCTCATTACAACTTTCAGAAACACAAACCACAACTGCTGAATTAACAATATCAATAAATTCACTTTCTGTTTGCTTGTTCTTGAGTACTTTGCCAATGTTCCAAATAAGTACCCGGAGCGGATTAAGGCCGTGGATAGTATCCAAGTCATTGATAAATACGGAAAGTGTAGCAAAAAATCATCCGAGAAACCGGGTACTCGATCGGAAGATTCAGCGAGTAACCAATTACTAAAAATCGTCCGATTTGCCAACACTAGTATAATGCAAAATTGTCTCAATTGAGAACATATTATACTTATTAATATAATTTGAACAAAATTGAAAATGCGCCATACATATTTAAAACAGACAAATAGACACAAAAATTTACAGAACAATATAAAAGGAACTGCGTCAGTAAAAGTGGTAGTATATCGGATCTTATCTTTCATATTGAGTCTATTGTCTTTCTTAATTTGTCATCAAAACTCTTCAAAACACTTGAATTATACATTTATAACAAAAATATAACTGAGTTTTTGTGCCTAAAATTCAAATATGGACTCCCGTACCAGTGCCCAGGACGTGATGCGATGTGACCTGTGCGAGATCGCTGTGGTACAGATGCACTGTGATACATGTCTTGTCAACCTGTGTAAGGCCGGTGTGGGAGAACACTTTTCTGCTAATCTCTCAATACCTCATAAAATTGTTGACTTTAAGAACAGAAAATCAACACCCCTTTACCCTGGATGTGTAACACATGTCAAATAACGATGTAAAATGTGCTGTAATCAATGTGACTTTCTTGTCTGCACTAAATGCCTTGCTTCTGTTCAACATCTAGGTCATAAATGGTCAGAAATAATACAAATGCTAAATGAAAAAAGGACACATTCATTCAACAACATACTGAATCGAAAGAAACAGTTTATCCAGTATTCTAATACATTGTCACTGATGTACAACACAGAACGAGTCAGTTAGAAAAGGAATATAAAGATCTCTCAACATCTATAACAAAACATGGAGAAGACTGGCACAGAGAAACTGACAAACGTGTCAAGAAACGTGAAGTTGATGAGATGAAAAAACAAACACATACAAACTCTACAGAAATATGTGGATAAAATAAACAAGACAATGTCCGACATCAAGGATGAAACCGAATCACTTAAAGATGCTATAATTTCTAAAGACTTTTCCAAAGTCTCTAGTCCATACATCCAACATAGAAAAATATAGGAAGCCTCCACCAAAAATTGTACAATCTTTACCCAAATTCATCCCAGTAAAAATCCAAGGAGGAGAAGTCTGTAAATTGTTAAGAGTTTTATTACCAAGTTCAGTGACTTTTGATGAACATGGTTTCAGTAAGACATCAAAGCTAGATCCTCTCCTCCAGTAATACATCTGTCTGATGAACCAGAGACTGTCACCATCATATGCCCTGATTTCAGTACTGCAGGTATATCAAATCTGCTTTACAATGTGGCCTGTCTGAGTGATCAAGAAATGCGGAAAAGTGGAAATAACAACTTCATGAATTTATACAACATCAAACTGTATAGTCCCTGCTAGTTTTCAAACACAAATTACCATTTCTATTTAAAGCTGTATAATTGTGATGTGGAAAGAAAAATATGGTGTTTTAAATCTCTTTCATCTAACATGCCTAAATATATAAGACATATCAGCGAAAGTTTCATCTAGTCAGACACCAGAGAAGAATTCTACCTTAAGCATACAAGTTGGAGACAAAGACACATTTATTAATAAGTATACGATCTTGGAACAGAAATGTGGGTTAACATAATGTTATCAGAAACAAAAAATGTCTGATTATTCCGTCAAACAAAGATTATATATACTCGAGATTCTCAAAAATACTTTACCTGTTCATTTTACACTTTGGTCTAATTTTAAGAATTGCTTCAGTTACATAACTTTGTTTATCATTTTTTTACTGTGTTACAATGCTTTTACAAGATCTGGAAATGTGAAATGATAAACTCTTACCATGATCTTACTAACGTTTTTGAAAGATTTTGATCACCTTTTTAGAGATTATCTGTTATACCATAGATTGTATATACCTATAGCTTAGATTGTCTCAAAACCTGTTCAGTGACATCTCATGGCTTGAAATGCCACAGGATCATAAAAAACATACACAACTTCAAACATAAACAATTTTGTTAACTTATTTTATACCCTGAATCATTTTGTTTTTCACCCTGTTTTTGGCATTCAGTAAAGCATGAACTGGGCATGAATTGCACGATCCTACAGGTAGCATTTTCTTATCGATAACATGTTTAAAAAAGTATTGCTGGACGATAACGTAAAAACATATCATAATTGTTTTTTGAAAACAATTAAAAATCATGAATCTTAACTTATTCTGTCCAGTATAGTGACACCCTTAAGGATGTCTCTTTTTTCATATTTCTTATTTCCTCCAGTATTTTGAGTTTTTTTTTATGGGGGAATCTATAGTTTAAAATCATATTGGCCACTGGTGATCCGTGATGTTCTGCGACTTCATCCTTTTTTCTCTTTCTTTTTTTTAATGAATATTTTCCATTGGAATTTGATCTTTTCAAGGAAGATAAATATTGCGTCATTATTTAAAATATGAAAATTGTTAAGATAACCATTATTAAATAGGACTTCTATAGATTTTTTTTCGCAAATTTACGGATTATGACTACACACAATATTTAGAGTATTAGTTGTAAGCAACTCACTTTTAACCTGCTCCGCGATCCGGTTTTCGTCATATCGAATTCTTATTAAGTTGGAAATAAACTTTGAAATTTTGGAAATTCTGATACATTTCATTTTTTTAATTTTTTGTTGAATATTTGCTACCAAGTTTGGATACGATATGACAAATAGTTGAAAAAAAAGTTATGACAGTAATAAGCGAACATTCCGAACAACCCTCGTATACATTTACAGTATATACATTATCATATAACGAATATTAATTAAAGTTAACTAAATAAAGGGAAAATTTTATTAAATTGTTTCAGGAAATTTCATTATACTGATTTGATGATCTCATATGGATCATTATTTTAAAAGGAAAATGTCATATTTTGGGATATATCATCTCATGCAATAAAAGATATCAAAATGACTCACGTTTAAAGAGCGCCACACCTATAAATATGCATCGTCTAACAAAGTATGATTATTCTAGAACTATTTATGATTAAAAATGAGCAAAATGAGAGAGAGAGAGAGACCGACAAATATATAAATGGATGTTATATTCATACTTCTGGTCTAAAGACAGATATATAATAAAGCCATCTTGCATGAACTTTTTACAACCCTCAAATGTAAAGGTTATGATTGCAATTAAAGAAAATTATTCTTTTTGGTCAGCATATGGAAAAGAATAAAAAATCAAAGTCCTTTTTGATAGAGGAAATCCCATTTTCTTCATCAATACTATACTTTAGATAACTCAAAATGTCTGTAGTTACTGAAAAATTTAACAGTATCGAAATTAGTAGAAAGCTTCGTTTGCATACGTTTTATCACTAATTTAAGTCTATTAGAATACTACACAACCCTCTCCAAAATTTTTCCTGATATATACCTGAAATATACTTGCATGAACAACAAGAACTACAAATGAGAAACAAGTTTTTTTTTAAATAAAAATAATCATTCTTTTTATTTTTAGACATTTTGATAATGAATAATGATGTTAAGTAAACTGCAACTAAGCAATTATAAAGTGAAACATCATGCATGTTATACATGTATTACCAAGATAACTCCAACATTTTAAGGATAATAACGTATATTCAAGATTTTGCAAATGACATATGACATTATGAGATATTTGCTGGAGAACCTAATTACTGTTTTATTTTTACAAAATGTATTTTGATGTCCATCAGCACAATAACTCTCAAACTTATGTAAAATAAACATACTTACATTTTTCTTTTAGCATTTTAAGAAGTAAAATTTCGATAGACGAATGTATTCATTAGTTTTGTTGCTATATTCTATCATCTTTACAATTTTGTCAAACAAGTGCCGCTTCCAAGTCTACAATTCCTTAATTTAAGGAAGCAAAAAAGTTTAATTTTATTTAAAACACTAAATAACGGTCATCAAAGTGTTTATATATTTCATACAAAACTGTATTCAGCATATATCCATTACATATTTCTATGTAACTGTTGTTTAATATATCCAATTCTTGCATCTGTAGCTTCTTGAATTCTGTGGAATGGAACCTGTTTAAGCGACACTTCAAAGGACAGTAAAGCCCCATGTAAGTCTCCAACAATAAGCTGACAGATTCCAAGTATCTGCCAAGATAGGTCTCTCTGATAGACTGGTATATATTTCCGATTGGGACAGAGTAATAGTTCCTGTAGCTCTATCAGTGACTGTAAACACTGAGATATATTACCTAATCTAAAGTGGGAAATCACAGATAACATTTCTGTCATAATAAATGGTGATAAATGAACGAGTGTGTTTCCAGTTTGCTCTATTACATTTAGTTCAAGGTCTAATTCTTCAATACATGGAAAAGTGATGAATAAAGGAACATGATTTGCCCAAGATAGATTCATTCTCCTAGACAGCGATATATTATTTACAGTTTCATTATAGCTCTGTTTCAAAACTTTTGTGTTATAAATATTAAAGGTCTGATATAGTCGAAGTTTAGCGAGACAAGTGATATGTAATGATTTGACATATCTCCCTGTTCTATAGTAATGCATTGCTAGATAAATTAAGGAAGACACAGGGCCTATTTTCGCAGCCAGCTTCAGCATGTTACAAATCATTCTATCTGTGATATAAACATTTTTGTTCGTGTAATATGAACTGCTGCGTGCCATTGTGAGAGCTATACAAACAAGAGACTCAGCAGTACAATACTGTAAAGTCAACAATTGATATGGAGATTTTGATAATCGAGATAATTTATCAATTGAAGTCAAATAGAGATAACAATCCAAAACCTGTTCAGAAAAAAACATTGTCTGAAATACTTCATAACTGCCACACAAATCTTTATCCGCAGTAGCCATAAATTCTCCCTCAGCTGAGGATATCATAAAGGTCGGGCTACTGAGGGCTGGTTCTAGGATTGATCTGAGAGACGGACTCAGCAATAGACAGGACACGCCCATTCTGTAATACTGATAAAGCTGTTGTAAAAGGGATTCACGTGCATCACCCACTACTTTGTTTATGAACATGTTATTCAGTGAAATAAAAAAGTTGGGAAACACTCCCTGATTAACACAGTGAATGAGATATTTAAAACAAATCCAGAAACAGTCAAGTAATCTGTTTGGGCACCATCTAACGTGTCCATATTGCATTATCCAAAACACTGTGGTCTTCATGTAGTATGAACACAGTAACGGTTCCCTATTATAATTGATAACTTCCTTCAAAAATATTTTCAGAAGTCCGTAACATAGAAATTGTGTATGATTCATGGTACTCACTAGTTGTTGTTCGGCATAAGAAAACGACAATCTCCATTCAAGTTCGTTAAAAGTCGAGTCAATTTTACTTCCAATAGGGATACAATGACAACCTTTTCTTAAAATGTTTTCCAGAACAGGTACTGGCGGCCATTTTAATATCTGACATCTGTCAACCCAGTGCCTTAGTATTTTAGGTAAACATAAAGTGGCAATACAAAAAGCGTGATCTACTTCTACTCCATATTTATCATACCCAAAAAAACCACTAGTGCAAGGACCATGTATGTTGTAGTTCATGAATTTGGAAGACTTGTGATTCATAACAAGCTGAAAATATGTGTTTCTCCACAGAAAACTTGATAGATAAGCTCCGTCCTTACGGTCTACAAGACATGATAACGTGAAAATGTTTCTTGGAGGGGATGTCAGAAGGCGCAGTCTGACAAATCCAGGAGGTGTGTCAGAATCTTCCATTAGTATAATATCATTTTTTGATGTATTATAATCTCGAGACTGAGAAGTGTCCGTTATTAGCTGGTTACAGCACCAGAACATAAAATCTTTGTCAGATGTTCTAGATCTAAATCCTTCTTTATAGCTACCACTATCCATCTGTACAATCCCCCTCCGCGTACAAAAAGGTCTCCTTATCAATTCCGTCATATCCATCACGTCCCTTCTTATGGTCACCTCTGTCGGTGTTCCTAGTTTACGACACAGACCAACATATAGGACCTCTGATAGACGCGGAATATGGTCCATCCTGCCTAAAATATTTAGTTAATTTGATACACATTTTTTGAAATGAGAAATAATGCATACTAGCAAGTATAGAACAGATGAATTGAAAAATCATGTTCAAAGCTTATCTGAAAAGTAAAATAAAATACTGTTACAAAGTTAATTACCTAAATTCCTCCAAGAGATGTATGTAATACGTTATTTGGAAAAACTCGAAATATCTTCTTTCGTTTTGCTTTGAATGTTTATAACACCTGTTATTCGAAACAAATATGAGGTGTTACTATTAAAAAAGAAGATAACGAACAGTTATCTTCCTCCTATGTCAAATTATTTGATAACAATTCAAAGCAGAACAAATATGGTTTTTATCAAATATCAAGGTGAGATCGTGTGAAGTATAAGAAAAAAACATTCCAAGACAACCTTTAATCCACGGTGGGCTATCTTCATTAGGTAGCCTATTCATTATGGGAATAATTGTTAAAACAGTGTACAAAAACGTGAGAGAGAATTCTACCGAACTTAAAAATTGTAATGGCGAACAAAGCCATTTAGACTTGCTCAGTTTCTATGTTTCTTATTATTTATCTCGTATATTTGAAATTCCTTGTTCATTTTTGCATTGCTGTCATCAGCTCTTTATACATAATGGTTGACATTATCCAAAAGTGTTATTAATTGATTGATTGTACATGTATGTTGTTTACGTCCCATTTGTAAAAAAAAAATCACTCATGTAGGGATGTTATCATATTCTAGTGAAGCAAACATGCTGTCAGTGATTTGAAAATTAGTAAATGTTGTGTAACATTTTATCTGCGTCCTAGTTAAACAATAGAATACATGTAACTCAGTGAAAAACATTATCTGTGTTTGTTTGCTCAAGATTGATTCATTCAAAACTGATAATTCAACCACATTCACTTTTAGACAGCCTCTGTTTTCTGAGAGCAACGAAGTTCAATATGGCTGCCAAAGTTTTTTTTATCATAAATAGTAAATGTCAATGCAATGCATTATGAAATATATGGATTGACGAATATAACATTCAAGTTCAAAAGTCCATTAATTAGCACAAAATAGGGGCAAAGTAAAACTATTCTCTAATATTGGAAGGTATCACAGGTAATTTTCTTCATTGCTTTATAGAAATACACCACGCACAGTCTACATTGTATATGCCATGAATTTGTTTTTAATTGTTGATTGAAAATTACTTGAATTCTTGGATACTTATATGTAAGACAAACAAAAAATTACCTTGTCCCCTCCTCTGAAGAAAATTTACGGTTATTCACCATCGCCATGAAATAGAATTTTCCAGGGTTTTTAAAGGTGTTCTTCCCCATCTTCTTTTTCTGGGTTACCAAATCCTGAATATGACACGTAATCCCTCCTCCCTAAAATAAACCTGGATCCCCTCTGAGTCTGACATTCGTTTAAGTCAATATATACCAAAAGTCCTTTAAAAATCCTGGATCTAACAAGTTACCCTTCACAGTTCCTCTTGAAAGAGGATGTGGCCCTACATTTGAACAATTTGGTTTCCCTTTATCCAAAAATCCTTTGAGGCAAAATGGAATTAGCCCATCGGTTCTGGAAAAGAATTCGAAAATGAGAAATGTATTTAGACGTACGAACAGACAGATGACGGACAAAATGTGATCAGAAAAGCTCACTTGAGTTTTTAGCTCAGGTGATCTTAAGTCTTTTTAAAGGCTGTTGTCAAGTTATTCCATCAAAAACAAAAAAAATTGTCCAAGAGGACTGAACTTGAGACCTTGGGCATAAAGGTCATGTATTTCATTAATTATTGAGGGCTCAGATTCCAAGACGAGAGGGACCATGATGTCAACAATTTTCAGTTTTCCTTCATCCAAGATGCTACCTATAAAAATTTGTTAACTTTTGCACAAACATTTCAGAAAAGCAGCTTTAAATGATCATAAAATGTATTTACGACTCATCATGTTCATGCAGGATTTCAGAAATTCATGGAAATGTTAGATAGAAATAAAGTATCTGTTAAGGGATTTAACCTTTTTAACTTATAGTTCTTGGAAAAACTTCAGACGACTGTACCTTATTTATCTTCCTTAGACACGATAGAAGTATCTCTAGGAGAAAATAAAATGTCCCTGGAAAGCATCACTAAATGGGAGGGTCCTAGTAATATAACTTGACATCAATTATTATAGACTTTTGGGTTACCATTAGATTTATCAAATGTCAACAATGTTTTGACTTGGAAAATCATTATGGTTAAAATCTTACTTCTATTTTAGTTAAGGAAATGGGAGATTTCGTAATTATACGAGTATGCTTTCGCTGTAGCTAACATGATTTTATTGATAATTAACCCCTCCCAACACACAACAGAAAGAAGGGTATAATTTAAAATTGTCTCAATTGAGAACATATAATACTTATTAATATTTCTTTACAAAGTTGAAAAGGTTGATTGATTTATTCATTGTTTAACAATAAATAGGGTATATTTGAGCCGTATTTCGGCGGCATACATACAACATTTAAAACAGACAAATAAAGACAAAAAATTGATAGAACATTATATAAAAGGAGCTGCGCTAGTAAAAGTGGTAGTGCATTGGATTTTATCTTTTTGATTTAGTTCTTAAATTGTCAAAAAAGCTCCCAAATCACTTTAATAATCTGTTTGTATCAAAAATATGCTTCAATTTTCGTGCCTAAGATTTAAATATTGACCCCCGTACCAGTGTCCAGGATGTAATACGATGTGACCTGTGTTAGACCGCTGTGGTACAGATGCGCTGTGATACATGTCTTGTCAACCTGTGTAAGGCCTGTGTGGGAGAACATTATACTACCAACCTCTCAAAACCTCATAAAATTGTTGACTTTAAGAACAGAAAATCTAATTATCCCTACCCTGGATGTGTAACACATGACAAAGAACGATGTAAAATGTATTGTAAACAATGTGACATTCCTCTTTGCAAGAAGTGCATTGCATCTGATTATCATCTAGGTCATATGGTATCAGACATTTTGCAAGTTCTTGATGAGAAAATGTTCAGCATCATCCTTGAACAAACTGAATTAAATGACGCAATTTATCCAACCTACCAGGACATTGCTTCTGATATACAAAATAGAATGAGTCAGTTAGAAAAGAAATACGGAGATCTCTCAACAGCCATAACAAAACATGGAGAGGACTGGCACAGAGAAACTGACAAACTTGTTAGGAAACTTACAGGTGAAGTTGATGTCAAGAAAAACAAACAGATACAAAATCTACAGACAAATCTTAATGAAATAAGACAAAAAAATTCTACAATCAGTAAGAAATAAATTTCCTTGTGGAAGCTGAAGATTCTAAAGATATTTCAAAACTTTTTAGTGTTAAATCCAATGTAGATGAATACAGACGAATTCCAACTTCAGTCATACCACCTTTACCTAAATTCAAGACAAAAAGAATTGACGAAAGAACACTTTGTACAATGTTTGGTGCTCCATCAACTTCGGAGGAAAATGGAAGCCATTTGAAGATAGAAAAGAGATCATCAGAACTGGATCCTCTCCTCCAGTCAAACATCTGCTTGATGAACCTGATATTATCACAACCATAGACACTTGGTATGAAGATACCCTTTATAATGTGGCCTGTCAAAGTGATGAAGAAATCTGGACAAAAGGACTTAGCAACACCGTGAAACTCTTGAACATCAATGAGGGATCACTTTTCAGGTCTATTAATACCACGTCAGGGAACATACCACCTCAAATGGCAGTGACAAAAAGTGGAGATCTAGTTTATACTGATGATATTGATAGAACTGTGAACATTGTGAAGAATGGGAAGATAGAAAAGTTGATCAGATTACAGAACTGTGTACGTCGCAATGTCTGTTGCACCTCATCTGGTGACCTCCTAGTTATCCTTTCTAATGAAAGAAACAGAATCGAAGTTGTCCGTTACATTGGTTTCATTGAAAAACAAAGGATTCATATCGATGATAAAGGCATACCTCTCTTTACTCCCTCTTACTACAAATACATAGCTGAGAACAAGAACCTAGATATCTGTGTGTCTGACTGTGAGGGAAAATCTGTAGTGGTAGTCAGCCCGGCTGGGAAACTGAGATTCAGGTACACAGGACATACTCCTGCTCCAAAGTATAAACCATTCAATCCACGAGGAATCACCACAGACAATCAGAATCACATCCTTACAGCTGATG
Organism: Saccostrea cuccullata; assembly: GCF_032062105.1. Taxonomy (NCBI): domain Eukaryota; kingdom Metazoa; phylum Mollusca; class Bivalvia; order Ostreida; family Ostreidae; genus Saccostrea; species Saccostrea cuccullata. The sequence goes on along the minus strand of NW_026933195.1, from coordinate 184,416 downwards.
ATAACAATCACTGCGTCCACATCATAGACCAGGATGGACAGTTCCTCCGTTACATACACTGTGGACTGAGTAATCCCTGGGGACTGTGTTCAGATACAAATGACAATCTGTTTGTTGCTCAATGTTTGAATAAACAAGTAAAGAAAATCAAATATCTGCGGTGATATCTATCACTGTTTTAGATTGCAGTAGATTACAGTAAATAATAATCAAGTTTACTAGTAGACATAACTTTGATTTCATGTAAACTGTTTTTCACCCCAACCCCCACACCCACCCCAGCAAAAAAATAAAAGCAAAAGATGTATATTTATCACAAGTCTGTATGATCATTATACGGTGTATATATGTGTAAGGGTTTATATGATTATTTATAATAAGTTTATATGTATGAGTGAGTTCCTATGATTGAATTATTTATTTGAAATGATCGATAAATAAAATCAACTATTATATATAATAGCGAATACCTCAATAACGTGTTAAAACTCAGATTAGATAATATATATATATTTTTTTTCATATGGTGTCACTATACAATTTTATTATATTATTGATTCAAATTTAGTTACATTATTTTTTCAAATATATATATTTTGCTATCCCCTGGATAACCATGGGTTATTATAGTGGACATCTGCAGATCTTATTGCCACTCGTTATCTTGTTGTGTTTCAATGAATAAAGTAAAAAAAAGAGAAACATTGTAGAAAATGAGGAGACAGAGGTGATTTTAGTTGTTCATCCTTCAACTTATTTCCTTTAATCAATAAAACAGAGCTTATGTTTTGAATGACTGTTGATATCATGCCTCTACAGTAATTTCAAGGATACGCATTTTTATGCCTAACAAGCCACAAATAGTTTTATTGCATTTTATTTTTAAGAAAACATTGAACTTCATAGCTGCTCATTTTGTATTATGAACACTTTGGGATATGTTAAAAACAGATCAAATTTTGCTTGTACAATAATCTTAATTTGATAAAAAAATTCTTATTTGAGATTTTTTTGATTATGACAACCAATTCAGTTTTGATCAGGATCAGATGTGGCTCTATAGCAGTACTATATCATTATTGACTGAATTGCTGTAAAAGTTTCTGGATGTTCCTTTGAGCTAGACTCTTTAGTATCAAACTTAAAAGCACTATCTGAGCCTCTGACTATCTGGGGGGTTTCGTTAAAGCTGGTTATAAACTCACTAGTAACTAAAGTACTGGCAATATCAGGAAGGTTTCTTTGAGAAGTAAGTCAACTTTCATTAGTATCTGACTGCTAAAATCTTTTTTGTATGTACTTTAATAGACTGAATTGTTGCAAGTTCCTTAAGGTATCTTCGATGTTGGTTTTTCATATTCAAATTGAAAAGCAGGTCGTTCTGATAATATTTACGTCTGGAGGTTCCTTGAGACTGCTACTATACGCTCACTAGTAACTGAAGAACTAACAAGTTTAATATCAGGTTGATTGCACATTTCTTTGAGCCTTGAGGCAGGCAATAGAAGTATCTTATTTCTATCAACGGGTAGGCGAAAGCCCTTCTGTTCCTGTGAGCACTATATAACAGAATTACTGTCAAAGAATCTAAACGCCTGGAAATTGCCTATCTTGTTTCCAAGCTGGTCGTAATGGAGAGACCGGTACACTTTACACAGAAAGAACTGGGATCCTCCGGAGCATCCGAATCACTCTGAAATACCTTATAAGTGTAATTTTTAGCGAGAGGCAAATTTAGCGATTTGTCTTTAAAAACTGATATTTTATTTTTAGTGAGTTGTAATTTTAGCGATTCAAAATGCTCACTAAAGAGCCTTTTACAAATAAAACACAATAAATTTTTTAATTATATTCAATTTTAGCGATCTCAGCACCCTCGCTAATAATGCCAAAATAAAATCCTCGCTAACAATTCGACTTATACGATAATATAATATTTTTTAGACCGTCTCGTATTCACAGTCTGTTCTCCCAAATCAAAGGAAGAGACAGAGAGAGAGAGGGGGAGGAAAGAAAACCATTATCAGTTTACTAACCTTAGTTACCTTACTTACAAACTTAAAATGTTTCTCATACTTTTATTATATAGCATTTAATTTGCTATTTCATTATTGTATGATAATTCCATCCGATTATTTATATTCAATTTAACAAAAAAAAAATATTTACTGGCTGTAGTCATTTGCACCACTGTCACGGAAATCATTGTAAAAGCAACCCTCAATGTAGAAAAACCCAGATTTGTAGAGATCCTGAAATAAACATAAGTTAGTGAAGTTCAAAATAGAAGAATTGAAATGAAAATTAATAGAAAAATGATGAAATATTGTTGATTCTTTATGTATTGTGACACATCTAGATGAATTTCTGAACTCGGTGATATGAATTCAAAAGAACTATATGCGGTATTAACCAAAATTTGCCCCCCAAAATCATACTTTGATGGAGTAATATTTAATTAAGTCCTTAAACAGGGGAGTATATGCTGACTTCAAAGCACTGAATAATTTCATACGTAATGACGTCATATGTACGTAATGACGTCACAAATATGACGTAATTTCAGTTTTTTATGAATTTTGTAGAAAAATGTACATATTTCGTCGATATTTTAAATAAAAGTCACCGAGCGCATGTGTGTTCAGGATAAATATTTTGATATAATGTGTAGAATGATAATATCAATGAAATATGTCAATATTGTTCCTGAACACACATGCGCTCTATAAATTGTAAAGCTTAAATTGTTGAAATTTTGTCCATTTTGTCCTCTTTCTGAAAAAGGATATAAAATCGGACTAGTTTGTGACGTCATAAAAACAGAAATTGTGAATACACTGCTCTGGAACTATAATATTTTCTGTTAACTTATATTTCTCGTACAATTTATTGAATTCAGCACATTTCAGGAAGTTTTTAAAATTTGACTTTTGTGGGGGCAAACATATGCAATATACCGCATATAGTTCTTTAGGATGATTCTGTGTTTGCATTGATTCTATGCTGGTTTAAGTTCCATTTTGAATTTTTTTTCAACTCATATAGAAACATATAGATCAGAACTGAAAATTTACAGAGGGGTGAGGCTTGAATTTTAACACTACTTGAGAATACCTTCATATTAATAAAGCATATGACTTTGCTGTTCTTGCATGATAAAAAGATTGTTTTTAATACATTATCTTCCTATATATTACTTCGTAATAATTTGAATTTGATTTCCCATTGTTTCCCTCCCTACCCGTGCAAAGGACCATGATTTGAACGAATTTAAATCTTCAATACATGAAGATGTTTACATGTGAATATGACTAAACATAGATTTTCTGTTCTTGGGATTTTTTCCTTTATTCTTCTGGCATGTTTGGTTGAATTTGGTCCAGTTGTTCTCGAGAAGATGAAAATGTGAAAAGTAAACGGGCAGAAAAGCTCACTTGAGCCTTCAGCTCAGGTGAGCTTAAATGTATGTATTACTCATTATGCTCATGCAGGATGTCAGGTGACCTAGAAATCATTCAACACCGCCCTGGACCCACTTCCACCCTATTTGTTCCGCATTAAGCATGGAAAGACTGAACCCTTTATTCCAGTTTATTTATTTACAAATCTGATCCCACAAGTTGAACTCAATACATTTATTACGTTGTTATGTGCTCTAATGATAAATCCTACTGATAATGGTAAATCACGTGATTTATTATTTGTACATTTTAATGCCCATATATAAAGTGTTAGAATGTTTAAGGACACAGAAGTTTGTGTTTAATTCCCAGTATGCATCAACCAGGAAGTAAAATACCTGACAGGTAATGATACAGGTGTCTTGTGATCAAAGTACATAGAGATAGTCTATATATAGATTTATCGTCGACAGAACACCGCCATTACTGTCTGAAGTCAGGTAATACTTTTCACTTCTTGTTTACTCTCAATACATATCCAACTTCAAAATGCTTGTATAAACCATATGCATTAGAAAAATATCTTGACTATAAGAAGTTGAAGGCGGGGGGTTGGGGGGTTCAAGTAATATAACATGACTCCAATTATAAAATTATTAGTGGATTTGAGTTACCATAGGTTTATCAAATGCCAACAATGTTTTAAATTGGAAAAATATTTTTAATGATAAAAAGTTAAACCATAGATCTTTTCCAGTCAACGTAAACATGGTGAGCAAATGAAAGGGGGACTATATAATTTATACCAGGACTCCAGCTGACTTAAAATTTTAATTTTACCCCCCACCCCAACCCAAACACATATTAGTAATACTAGTAGTATGCTTAATTTTAAAGACTTTTTGATTAATTGTCTTTCATAATTTGTAAACAAAACTCTTCAAGATAATTTAATTATCTTTTTGTCACTCAGTGGTGCACTGGTTAGAGCATCTGCTCTAGAGTCGCCAAGTAAAAAGCCGAACCTTGCGTCCGTCCTTGGTTTGAATCCAATCATTGGACGTGGAGATCAGTCCTTCAGATGACACTGAGGTCCAGTGTCGCGAAAGGTTCTGGCACGAAAAAGATCCCTTACTGCTCAAAGGCCATAAGTGCAGAGTACAGGACAAAACTTGCAGCTCTCCACTGGCAAGTGATGGCCTCTCCATAAGAGTGAAAATTCTCTAGACAGACGTCAAACAATATACAATAAACAAATAAAATTATCTATTTGTATCATGAATTCACAATTATAATTCAATTTCAGGGCCTCAGATTTGAACATGGACCCCCGTACCAGTGCCCAGGATGTAATGAGATGTGACCTGTGTGAGACCGCTGTGGTACAGATGCACTGCGATACATGTCTTGTCAACCTATGCAAGGCCTGTGTAGGAGAACACTTCTCTGTAGATTTTTCGAAACCTCATAAAGTTGTTGACTTCAAGGACAGAAAATCTACCCCCCTTTACCCTGGATGTAAAGCTCATGATAAAGAACGATGTAAAATGTACTGCAATCATTGTGATATTCCTGTCTGCACTAAATGTCTTGCTTCTGTTCAACATCTAGGTCATAAATTATCAGAAATGAAACAAATTCTGGATGAAAAAAGGGACAAAATCATCCAAGAACAAACTGAATTAAGAGAAACACTTTATCCAACCTATCAGAACATTGCATCTGATGTACAAAACAGAATGACTCAGTTAGAAAAGGAATATGGAGATCTCTCAAAAGCCATAACAAAACATGGAGAGGACTGGCACAGAGAAATTGACAAACTTGTCAAGAAACTTAAAGATGAAGTTGACGAGATGAAAAACACACAGTTAAAAACTCTACAAAAACATCTGGATGAAATTAACAAAAACATTTTTGACATGAGAAAAGAAATTAATTCACTTGAGGACGCAGTAAATTCTGAAGATATTTTCAAATTTTGTAGTATTGAATTTGATTTTAAAAAATTCAGAAAGCTTCCACAATATGTTACACCTTCTTTGCCCAACTTCACATCAGGAAGAATCCAAGGAGAAGAACTCTGTAAACTCTTTGGAGCCTTATCATCAAGTTTTCTAACATCTGTTGAAAATGGCCACAGCATGAAGACTTCACAGAGATCACAAGAAGCTGGATCCTCTCCTCCGGTCAAAAAGCTGCTTGATAAACCAAATACTATCACCAGCATAAATATTTGGTATGGACTTCGAGGTTTCTTTGGTTCGGTTTCCAATGTGACCTGTCTAAATGATGAAGAAATCTGGACAAGTGGAGATGAAAACACCATGAAACTCTGCAGCATTAGTCAGGGATCTCTACTCAAGGCAATCAAAACTAAGTCAAGGAATGAACCAGCAGATATAGCAGTGACAAAAAGTGGAGATCTAGTTTATACTGATACTGATGATAGAACTGTGAACATTGTGAAGAATGAGAAGATAGAGGCGGTGATTAGACTACAGAACTGGAGACCTAAAGGTGTTTGTAGTACCTCCTCTGGTGATCTTTTGGTCATCCTTATGAGTAATAATAAAAAACAATCAAAAGTTGTCCATTACCATGGTTTCATAGAGAAACAAACCATTCAGTTTGATGATAAAGGAAAAACTCTCTTCTCTGATTCTACCAATTTCATAACTGAGAACAGAAACCTGGATATCTGTGTGTCTGACAGTGGAGTTACAGCAGTAGTAGTGGTTAATCAGGCTGGGAAACTGAGATTCAGGTACACTGGACATACTCCAGCTCCAAAGAAAAAATCATTCAGTCCACGAGGAATCACCACAGACAGTCAGAGTCACATCCTTACAGCTGATGACAACAATGAATGTATCCACATTATAGACCAGGATGGACAGTTTCTCCGTTACATAGACTGTGAACTCGATGCACCCTGGGGACTGTGTTCAGATACAAATGACAACCTGTTCGTTGTTCAAAAATATATCTCACAAGTGAAGAAAATCAAATATCTGCAATAAAACCCATTACAAAGTAAAAGGAAATTACTTCACTATTGAACAAAATTTGGTCGTTGAAATTTATTAAAGATTTTCTTTATCTTCCCGTATACAGCACTTCGGTCTTGTAGACGGAAAAGAAGTTGAAAAAATCATTACCTAGATCCATGTCTAGAATGATTTTAAAAATTCTTTCATTTTACTGAAGAAAAAGACATGTAAAGTATTAGTGTGATTTAATATTTAAACAATAAAATGCTTTCTTTGGTTGATACATGTAGCATGGAAATTAATGCCGCAGCTGTTGAAGGAAAAATGTATAACCCGTGTAACCGGGTTATATAAAAAAATTCTGCAATAGCTGCAACGTTAATTTCCGTACTTACAATCAATGAATTTTATTGTTTATATTTGAATATTATCTATAAATAATCAATTAATGTAGGATTAAAAAGATAGATTAGTGCTTTATTGATATGCACGTTAAAGTACATTCTATTGATGGAAAAGATGTGCCTAGTCTTGTTAATGAACTGATATTCGGCAATGATTTTCTTAAGAAATGAAGGAGAAAATATCCAGTATATGTAAATAAATCATGGTTAAATTATTTAAGGAATGAAGCTTATATTATACGATAAAACATAACTTGGGGCAGTTTACGCTTTATAAAAAAGCATAAACTGTCCCAAGTTTTGTTATATCGTATAATATTAGATGAAATAAGCTTCATTTCTTATAATTAAATTTCAATGCAGACAATGAGATAATTTTCTCCCCGGAATGAGGCTTCACAATGATTTTATTTTAAAAGAAAGGTCAAGCGGAGTAATGCGTTTTTTGACGTAACTCATTGTGACGTAGGCAAGTTATGTTATCCAAAATGGATAAAATCTTTTATCCAATCAAATGGCGTGTTACAAGTAAAATTAAATTATTTGAAATAATTGACTGAAAATTAAACCTACTACCACAGATAATAAATGTAGCTATCTCAATTGCCTGTTGTATGGGAACTTCTTTGTATTGGAAACAATGAAACATATCCATGGAGATGGACGAAAGGTATTCAAGATCAAAAGTCCATTAACCAATACAATATAGGAGCAGAGCAAAAATGGACCTCCAAATCATCGTAGGTGGGATCAGGTGCAATGTAGGAGTGAGCATCCACTACCGACCGAACACGCCCGCCTTCTGCTCTTTGTCATGATGGGGAAATAACGGAAAATTCCGTTATCAATATTCAGTGTATAAATAATGGACTAACAATAAGTATGAAAAACGTCAATCAGCATTTGACACAATGATAAATTGTTTTTGCTGACAAGTTCATTGTATCGACCATTGATCTTACGAAATGGTGGCTTTTAAACGAGACTGCTGAAAGTTTTGTTTCATCAACTTGTTTTTTAATAACTTACCTAGTTGTAGAAATTGTTCATACGCAAAGCATGCTCTTGTGTATTGAATGAACTGAGATATATAAAATCCGTATGGAGGTGATGAATAAATATTGCTGCATACGTAAGGGAAGTCGACGATAAAAAAGTTAAAGTCTTCACGTTTATTATAAGGCTTGGTTGTTAGATTACCATTGACGTCTTTTTCAAGTAAAATATCAAAAATGAAATAGATGTGTCATAAACGTCACAATTAAAATGACGTCAAATTGCGCTAAAATGTTTCGGAAATCTTGCATATTTGGTAGCCCTACAGACTGTGCATATTGAAAGCTCGCCCATTTTGGCATTTCTATGATTTACATGTTTTGAAGAATAAATGTTTTGATTAATAAACATTTCTGAAACAATTTATTTTGAGGTATCAATTTCTAGGTACAGGTTCACTAATTTTATCTTGTTTTATTTCAATTTGTGAGTTGAAACAACATGCAACCAAAAGTAAACGGTTTTAGCATTTCTCCTTGAACATGTTGAAGTGTTAACTCAGTACTTAACTTTTATAATTGAGGACTAAAATATGCATGGATAAGCTTGAACTTAAGAAAATTAATTTTATGAATCTTTTGAATGCACCCCCCCTTTTTATTACTATTTTTCTATGTGTTGCATTTATGAGTAAAATTGTTTATTATGTTGTTTTCTAACCCAGCCCCCCTTTTTTTTCATAGTACCGTAAAACAACGTCGTGTGTTAATAAAAAATATAGAATGGAGGAAAAACTACACTGTATTTAACAAAGTAAGATTAGTTTAATTTTAAGAAACTAACATATTTTTACAATCATTTGCTGATGCTATGTAAACCCACTGCATGCGACTTAAAAAATATCTAGTTGGATAAAATAATTGTGTTTTGATATACCCCCTTTTCACTGCATTAAAGACTTCTTCCAATTTTATTTTCATTTTTTAAAAGAGGAATGGCAATTGAAAGATAAATGTGAAAAACAACATATTTAATCATCTATTTTTTTTCAATTTGTCAATTCCTTTGTTTATTGAGTTTTTGTATGTAAATGTGTATAAAAGCACGAAAAAAAAAACTTCATATTTTGAAAGTGCCCTCATTTCACTACAATAAAGACAAGGTAACAAAATTTTATTCTATTTTTTCTTAGCATGATGCATACAAAAATATTAACAAAAATGAAAAAAAAAAAATCCGTTTTCGTAATTTCCAACTAGATTGGGCCTCGATAAAGTGAAAATATAATTGCTCATTATATTTTTTACTGAATGAAACTAAGGTGCAACCAAATAAAATATCAATACTCATACATTTTAACATTTGTTTATTTCATTGAAAAAATATTTGCAACTATGAGTAATGATACTACGGAAGCCCGTTGAGGCCAGTTCAGAGAAAGAAATATTTTTTATTGCGTTTGATCACAGTAATAATTGCGTTTAAACGCAAAACATTGCGTTTAATCGCAATAATTATTGCGTTTAAGCTCAAAACATTGCGATGAACCGCAATAATCATTGCGTTTAAACGCAAAAAACTCTGCGTTTAATCGCAAACGATTGCGTTTAAATGCAATCTTTCGCGTTTAATGCAATAATTTTGCGATTAAACGCAATAATTTTTGCGTTTAAACGCAATAATATTTTTGTGTTTAATCGCAATAACTATTGCGTTTAAATACAATAATATTGCGATTAAACGCAATACCTTTGCGATTAAAGGCAATGATTATTGCGTTTAATTGCAATTATATTTTGCGTTTAATATTTTTTTTTGCAATTAAACTCAGTAATTGGTTGCATTTAAATGCAATACTCTTTGTATTTTATAGCAATAGTCCTTCCTTTTCAGGATTCATTTTGCATTTAAGCAAAATTATTAAGTGCTGTTGTTTGAAATCAAACATCGATTAGCCAAAAATTATTATGAACGATATGGTCCGATTCTTAAAAGAAGAATCGTTTGGTTATGTGTCTTTTTGCAAAGTGTTGAAGTTTTTTTTAGATCTGAAGTTTAACAATGGCATCCTAACCAGAGTTTCTTAAACCTATAAGAATCCAACACGTTAAACGCAACCATTAATCAAATCCTTAGGTACATGTATCACAGCAAATTAAGAATGTGTCAGTGGTATTAATAGCGGCAGCCACATCAATTTGGTAGTACACATCGGTCAATCTTGATCTGTTTTCTTTTTCATCTTTCCTGTCTCAATGATTCTTGATTTAAAGATTTTTCCTATATATTCCAATGTAAAAGTTTGATTAGCCATTTTGGCCCCACCCTATCCCCGGGGGTCATGATTTGAACAAACTTGAATCTACACTACCTGAGGATGATTCCACATGAGTTTCATCTCTCCTGGCCCAGTGGTTTTTGAGAAGAAGATTTTTCAAGATTTTTCTTATACATTCCTATGTAAAACTTTGATCGGCCATTTTGGCCCCACACTACCCCCGGGGGTCATGATTTGAACAAACTTAAATCTACACTACCTGAAGATGATTCCACATGAGTTTCATCTTTCCTGGCCCAGTGGTTCTTGAGAAGAATATTTTTTTCAAAAATGCCATTAATTTTTCTCTAATTCATAATTATCTCCCCTTGGAAAAGGACGTGGCTCTTTATTTGAACAAACTTGAATCCCCTTTACCCAAGGATACTTTGTAGCAAGTTTGGTTGAAATTGGCCCAGTGGTTCTTGAGAAGAAGATGAAATGTGAAAAGTTTACAACGACAACGACAACGCCGACAACGACGACAACGACAGACAACGGACAAATTGTGATCAGAAAACCCTACTTGAGCCTTTGGCTCAGGTGAGCTAAAAACACAGAGAGAAAAAAAGAGAGAGAGAGAGAAATCATTTGCTAACTTTATATTCACATTTATGTTTTCTCATACTTTTAAAATATAACATTTTACATTGTACTTGCAAATTCAAAATTTTATGTTTTTTTAACTATATTTTATACTTATAAATTTTACTGACTGATTTAACAAACTTCGCTCCCTCCTCTCACTCCCTTAATCATGTACAAAATCAAAAAACAGAAAGAGAGATCATTTGCTGAATTTTACATTTAAACTAAATAAAATGTTTTCTTGTACTTTAAATATATAACATTTAATTTGCCATTCCAAAATTTTACAATTCTACTAGATTATGTATATGTTAAATTTAACAAAAAAAAATATTTACTGGCTGTAATCAATTGCACCACTGTCACGAAAATCATTGTAAAAACAACCCTCAATATAGAAAAACCCAGATTTGTTGTATAGATCCTGAAATAGAAATAAGTTGGTAAAGTTCAAAATAGAATTAAAATGATCACTGATAGAGAAATGGTGAAATATTGTTGATTCTTTATGTATTTGACAAAAATAGGTGAATGTTTGGGTTAAAGCAGTCGTGTATGCATTGATTGTATGTTGTCTTTTATCCCATTTGAAAATTTTGTGGAGTGGAGGGACTTGAAAACCTTGACTTGGTAAGATGACTGTGACATGAGACCTTGTTTGTTTCATACATGTCCAAGAACAAATATGATGTCGATATCGACGATATCGACAATATTATGTCGATATCGTATCGATATCGATCGTAATCAGCACTATTAATTTGAAATACCTGGTGCTGTATTTGAGACTCTATAATAAGTCGATGTCGTCGATATCGACAATATCATGACGATATCGTATCGATATCGATCCTATTTGCACAATCTATTTTGACATTGAGGTATAACATAATTTTGGAAAGTCACAAGTGAAGTCCAAATTGATTCCTTATTGGATATAAAAATAAATTAATATGATAAAGAAAATTTTAGGGTTGTTATTGTTTTAGATTAGATTAAAAGTAAGATATTGGATTAGTGTGAAAATTCTTGAAAATATTGTAACAATCATGATTCGATATCGACACGATATCGTCGATATCGACGATATCGACAGTAAGTAAACTGTTTAAACACAGAAGTGATGTAAAAATAAAGTTTTTATATTAGGATAAAGATTGGTAAAGTAATATGCTCTTAACAATCATGAATCGATATCGATACGATATCGTCGATATCGACGATATCGATGGCAGGTAAAATCTTCGTAAAAGTAAAGTATTTAAGCATCAACACATTCAAAAAAACAGGGAAGGTATTTACCAAGAACTCAGCAAACATGATTCGATATCGAAGCGATATCGTCGATATCGACGATATCGACACACCAGGGAAAGATTTATCAAGAAATTTTTAAGTAACAGTTGTTAAAAACACCATATTAAGGATGGAAATCACAGTTCCTAGAGCAACCATGATTCGATATCAGCACGATATCGAGGATATTAACAGTAAGGAAATAGTCTTAAAACAAAAAGTATTGTAATATACACATGAGAATATAGAACTATTATAGTAAACTATATAAAAGTAATGTGTCGATATCGTAACAACATCGTGTCTTGGACATAACTCGTTTGTTTAGGGTCCAATAAGAAAGACATGTGACTTATAATGCCAGGCCTTATAAATACCTGTACCTTCAATTGTAAAAATATTGTAGATTCCCTCCATTGGCGTCTCAACTAAGGGAAAATATGACCAATTTGGTTCAAACATGAAACCAAGACCGGCATAATTTTATTTTATGTAAAAGCCTGTGTGTTCATAATTAAAGCTAAAGAAGGATTTAAAGGCTGTAGTTAAGTATTCTCAAACACATTTTTATCCAATTTTGCCTAACTAAAGGGTCTTAACAAAGCCACTGGACACAAAGGTCATGCATTTCACAAATTTGCGGACTCTGTCTCCAAGGGTAGTGGGATAATGATATTGACGTTTTCCAGTTTACTAGTCATTTAAGAATATGGTAATACCTTAATAAAATAGTTTAAATCGGCCCAACCATTACACAGAACGACTAATTTTTTTTTTTTAAAAATGTATCATACATCATCCTTATACAAGATGTCAGGTGATCTAGAAAACATGCATGTCTATGATAGAAAAACCCTCTTTCATACTCCCATCCCATTTGTTCTGCATCAAGCATGAAAAGACTGAACTTTTTATTCCAGTTTAACTGTAACATATCTAATTCCACAAGTTGAACTCAATACATTTATTACATTGACATGTGCTCTTAATCCTAATGATAATGGTAAATAATGTGATTTACACATTTTAATGCCCATATTAAAAGTGTAAAATATGTCAAGTCACAGTAGATTTTGAACTAGTATTTATATCTTCAGAACACTTCAACAAGGACTTAAAATACCTAACAGGTAATAAATACAGGTGCCACGAGATCAAAGTACATAGAGATAGTCTATATATAGATTTAACCTCAACAGGACACCCACAAGGTAATAATTTCCTTTACTTGTGATTCTTGTGTATATTCACCTGCATGTAAAAATTAAAAAGGATGAAACTGTGCTACTATAAGAAGTTGGTTGGGGGGTGTCAAGTAATATTACATGAGTCAAATTATCAAATTATTATTGGCCTTAGAGTTACCATGAGATCTATCACTATATACCGTATATACATGTATATGTTTTGAATAATATCAATATTTTCATAAAAACATGTAAAATCATAAATCTTTTCCAGTCAAAGTAGACAAGTTGAGCAAAGGGAGATTCTACAATTTATACCAGCACTGTAGCTGACTTGAAGATGTTATTCATACCCCCACCCTCCCTCTCCACAAACACAGTGGTTAGAGCATCTGCTCTAAAGTTGCTAAGTAAGGAGTCAATCCTTCGTCACGGTTTCGAATCCCACTGTGGGATGTAGAGACCGAACCATTGAATGAGACCGTATAAACCCAGGTCATGTGTTGCAGTAGGTTATGGCACAAAAAGATCCCTCCCCGCTAAATTGCCCTAAGTACTATATAGGACAAAATTTGCAGCTATTCACTAGCAAATATGTGGCCTCTCCATATGAGTGCATAATTCAAAACACCCTTAAACAACATACAAACAAACAAAATTGTCTAGTTGTATCATTAAACATTTACAATAAAACTCGGTTATAGCGAAGTATCTGGGACCTGTGAATTTAATTCGCTATATCCGCAATTTGTTATATCCGTATAACGATTTCGTAGAACTATTATAGAGAATTCGCAATATGCATGTTTTCCATCAAGCATTACTACCAAATGTGTTATGGAAGCAAATACTATAAACATATCTTCGATTACTAAGGTTTTATTATGAATTGAATTTTATATATAAATGCTAAAAGAAAATAAAGTCAGTTCAATATATCAATATTTTATAATCTTAAGATGTTCGTTATAAAAGATTATACTAGTATATAATTATATTTAACCTCAACAGGACTAAAAATCAGTTCGCTATATCAGTAAATTCGTTATATCAGAGTTCCTTATAACCGTAAAATTTTAGAAAGATTTGTTAAGAATTTTGCCGGGGACCCAGAAAAACTTCGCTATATCCGTGAATTCACTATATCCGTGAATTCACTATATCCGTGTTCATACTAAACGAGTTTAACTGTATTGACTGAGTTCGAGGGCGTTTTGTCGGACCCAAGAACCAAACTGTCTGTCTGAGGTCGTTAGGCCGAAGGCAGACAGTTTGGTTTGAGGGTCGACAAAATGCATTTTGCCCGAAACACAGTCAATAAATGTGTAGTTATACCTTTCATTTTAATTTTCTTTTTACATACATGGATTCTGTACTGTATATTGTGATGTAGCATCAGGTCCGTCACTTTTCAACACCAACAAATGAAAATGAGATAAAACTCTGATGATGATTCTGTGACGCAAGCGGTCCAATATCTCTTCGGCTGGTCCAACATCATTTTTGTCCCCTGCTTGAAAAGTGGGGAATGTTAATTTGGGTCTGTCCGTCCGTCCGTCTTTCTGTAACGCTTTCGTTTCCACACTATATCTTAAGATCCCTTTGAGCTTATGCAATGAGATTTTGCATAGCTACTCCCTAGGAGTTAAAAAAAACCTATTGATTTTGAGGTCAAAAGGCCATAGGTCATGGTCATAAATTCGTAAATTCTGTCTGTTATAACACTTTCGTTTCCGCGCGATATCTCAAGAACCCTTTGAGCTTTTGCAATGAAATTTTACGTAACAACTCCCTATGGCCTAAGGAAGACACCTATTGTTTTTGAGGTCAAAAGGTCAAAGTTCAAGGTCGTAAATTTATGCATTCTGTCTGTGCATAACCCTATCCTTTTCGGGCGATATTTCAAAAAGATTTTGAGCTTTTGAAATGTAATTTTATACCAAAACTGCCTGGGATCTCTCTCACCCCTCCCAAAGTGACCCGCCCCGTTTGTTTTATTAGCATTTATTGTATTACATGTCGTTATTTTCAGCACAGGGGCATGAGGAGAGTTATTACGTACAAAACAGGTTCTCGGCGGACTTTATATTTTTATTACATTTATTGGGACTGTTTATAAAAGGTTAAAATTAGACACCATGCATTGTGTAAAACTTTGACAATATCGAATGTGAATATATATACATGTATGTGACTTCATCTTTTTATATAATTTTCGCTAACTTAAAGCGGTTCCGTGGTGTAGTGGTATGTCTCTCGCCGCACATTTGAGAGGTCCTGGGTTCGAATTCCGGACGATCCACTTTTTTCCGAAATACTTTTTTTGTACTAGATGATAGTATTCAGCATGTGAAATGAAAAATATGAGGTCTGGCTTATACAAACTCATAAAATGATCATTACAGTTTGATAAATATTCCATATAAAAAGAATCTTCTATACACATAATAAAGAATAAGCAATCAAATGTTTATATTCATATTGGCATATTTTATTTGCTTCAGTATACATGTATACATTTAATAATTCTACCAAGTCAGTCGGGGGATTCGACTTCCCTCTTCCCTCCTTGCATATGGTTTACTTTTTCCCTTAGCTGGGGACACAATTTCTCTGAATTAGCTTGTTTTATGCCCTTTCAGCAAAACATCAGAAATGTTAGATTTTTTCCGTATAGATTTGTATAGGAACATATTCTAAAATGTATAACAATCACAATTATTATTCAATTTCAGGGCCTAGGGTTTAAATATGGATCCCAGTACCAGTGCCCAGGATGAAATGCGATGTGACCTGTGTCAGACCGCTGTGGTACAAATGCACTGTGATACATGTCTTGTCAACCTGTGTACTAATTGTGTAGGAAAACACATGATCTCTGATCAATCTATCAATCACAAAGTTGTCATTTTTCAGACCAGAAATTCTATGCCCCTCTACCCTGGGTGTGTAACTCATAACAAAGAAAGATGTAAAATGTATTGTAAGCAATGTGACATTCCTGTCTGCACTAAATGCATTGCATCTGATGACACCTTGGTCACAAATTATCAGAAATATTACAAATTCTAAATGAAAAAAGGGACAAATTCATCCAAGAACAGGCTAAATTAAATGAGACAATATTTCCAACATACCAAGACATTGCCTCTGATGTAAAACACAAAATGAGTCAGTTAAAAAAGGAATTTGGGGATCTCTCAACTATCATAACAAAACATGGAGAGGACTGGCACAGAGAAGTTGACAAACTTGTCAGGAAACGTAAAGCTGAAGTTAATGAGGTGAAAAATACACAGTTACAAACTCTACAAAAACATCTGGATGAAATAAACAAGGTAATGTCTGACATTAAGGATGATGTAAATTCACTAGAAGTTGCTTTAGCCTGCAAAGACATAACCAAAGTCTATAGTGTTAAATCCAACATAGAAAAATATAGTAAGCTTCTACCAGAAATTGAACCGTCTTTACCCAAATTCACACCAGGAAAAATTGAAGAATACTTCAGCAAACTGTTTGGATCCTTATCATCAGGTTTTTTAACTTCAGATAAACATGGCTACAGCATGAGGACAATACAGAAATCACCTCCAGTCAAACAGCTGCTTGATGAACCAGAAACTGACACCACCATAAACACTGTGTATGGATGGCTTTACAATGTGACCTGTCTGAGTGATGAAAAAATCTGGACAAGTGGAGGTGACGGCACCATGAAACTCTACAGCATCAATCAGGGATCACTACTCAAGTCAATCACAACCAAGTCAGGGTACACACCCTCTAACATAGCAGTCACAAAAAGTTGGGGTCTAGTGTATACTGATGACTATTATAAAACTGTGAACATTGTGAAGAATGAGAAAATAGAGGAGCTGATCAGACTTAAGACTTGGAATCCTCACAGTGTCTGTAGTACCTCCTCTGGTGACCTCCTGGTAATCATGATCAGTGATGATAGAAAACAAACAAAAGTTGTCCGTTCATCTGGCTCCACGGAGAAACAAACCATTCAGTTTGATGATAAAGGTAAACCTTTCTACTCCAACTCTCATGACAAATACATAAAAGAGAACAAGAACCTGGATATCTGTGTGTCTGACTATGGAGCTGGGGCAGTAGTGGTGGTCAATCAGGCTGGGGAACTGAGATTCAGGTACACTGGACATACTCCTGCTCCAAAGAGCAAACCATTCAATCCACAAGGAATCGCCACAGACAGTCAGAGTCACATCCTTACAGCTGATTATGACAATCGCTGTGTCCACATTATAGACAAGGATGGACAGTTCCTCCGTTACATAGGCTGTGAACTGAATGGACCCTTGGGACTGTGTATAGATACAAATGACAATCTGCTTGTTGTTTCATTTAGAAACAAACAAGTGAAAAAAATTAAATATCTGCAATAAAATCCATCTGCAATGTTTTCAGTTTAAACAACATAATTCCATTGGGGAATCACAATTTTTGCTTATGCACCGATAAAAAATTATGCACTGTAAGTTTTTATGTTTACAGTGTATAGAGCATGAATTAACCTTGAGCAGAATAAAGCATTTTTACAGTAAATGAACTGAGCAATATTCATATAGTACATGAAATACGTATAGGTATGGTACATGCTGGGAGAACTTAGCCTTTGATTTTGGAACAACATAGGTAATTTTCAAACACATCCCATACCTACCGACTTGGTAAAATGACAATATTTATCCAGTTAAAGTAAGCATGGTCCACAAATGAAAAAGAGATTCTACAATTTATACCAGCACTCCAGCTTACATTATTTTAACCCCCCCCCGCCCCACCCTTTTCAACCCATACATACACCCTAATACACAAAAGGGAAGAGAAGAATTCAACATTACTTTAGTTATAAACATTCAATTCAACATTGATGACAGAAGACAAACAAAAGTTGGATCAACAGAGAAGCAAACCATTCAGTTTGACGGATTACGTAAACCTCTCTACTCTAACTCTCATGACAAATACATAACAGAGAACAAGAACCTGGATATCTGTGTGTCTGACTATAAAACTGAAACAGTAGTGGTGGTCAATCAGGCCGGGAAGCTGAGATTCAGGTACACTTGACATACTCCTGCTCCAAAGAACCGACCATTCGATCCACTGAGAATCACTACAGACAGTCAGAGTCACATCCTTACAGCTGAATATAACAATGACTGTGTCCACATCATAGACCAGGATGGAAAATTCCTCCTTAACATAGACTGTGGACTGAGTACACCCTGGGGGCTTTGTAGAGATACAACTGACAATCTGTTTGTTGCTCAACATAGAAACAGACAAGTGAAGAAAATCAAACATCTGCAATAAAAACCATCTCCAACGTCAATTTCAGTATAAACAAGATAATTCAATGGAATAACACTTTTTGTTTGTGCATCGATAGAAAATAACGCACTGTATGTATTTATGGTGACAGTGTAAACAGCATAAATTAATATTAAAAAACATATATATTATAAAATCAATAATATAAGCAGAATAAAGTATTTTTACAGTATTTAAGGTTGGATTCTTCTATGGTTTCTGGGCAGATGAAATATTCAATGTATTTTTCATATGTCTAATATATTAAGGTGAAAGAGATTTATTAGAATGTAATTTTCACACCACATCACAATTGTACAACTTTAAATACATGTAGAAATGGTAAATTGTGTTCGAAAACTAGCAGGGGTTATATTTTTGGCGAAATGGTGGCGTATGAAAGTATCTTCTTTTCTGCCTCTCAAAATTATTACAGAACAACGAATTTAGTTATAATTTTTACACAATCAAATACTTGATGAATTTTTCAAATGTTAGCTAAAATAATAAGGGACAAAAGTTTTAAAATATGTCAAATAAATTTAATTTTCCAAAGAAACTACAATTATGTTAGCCTTTAAAAGCTTCAAATCTAAGTACAAATATGAGCCAGAAATCCGTATAAAGTGTTTTTACTATCTTAGTATATGATCAAATCTTTTTGTTTCAGTATCATTTTGTATCTCTATATGACATCTTTACCATATGTGAAAATAAGAAAAATTTAAATATAGGGCGCATATAAGTAACTTAAATATTCACAAAAAAAAAAAAATAGAGAAAAGGCCGTAATAAGGTCTAAGCAGCCCTTTTTTTGAGGATAGCTAAATTCGATGTCTAACTTTTTACTATACTAGTAAATGTGATACGTAAATGTAATATGGTACATTCTGGGTGAACTTAACCTTTGATTTTGGAATAACAAAGGTAATTTTCAAACACATCTCTTACCTACCTTTCAAGGAAAAATACTAAGTACTAGCACAAGAGTACTTTAAATTTTAAAAATTTGAACATTTTAGAGGAATTATTTTTAGGTGCATTTTGAGATTCTTTGCTACAGGTAGCTTTTTTTCCAAAATATCCGTAGAATACTTTTTCAACGGTTGTTGGTGCAACTCTTTTCTATTGTCTTTTAATTTCTAACTCTTACTTGGGGTTGTTGTGGTCCCAGTTCGATTATCTGAATTTTGTTTTTAATAAAGATGTCTCCAATCGTTCAGATCCATTTTTTTTTTATAATTATCAGACACAGACAATGTATTGCCCAAACTGAACATATATTGGAAAGAGGTAAATGTAGATATTACTCTCTTGATTGCCTAAAACTAAACACAGATGGTAAAGCAGTACATGTAGACAAAACTCTGTTAATCTTATTTAAAATATTTTAATAAACCAAAAGCCTTACCACAGTGTTCTGGAGTGAAGTCTGGGTTTTCACTAAGGTCCCCTGCCAGGGCTAGATCATTAACACAGGTGATTTTGTCTCTGAGGTCTGTCAACTTCTCACACCCCTGTACTAAAATAGTCTGGTCAAGGGAAAGCTGGAATGAAAATCAATCATTATGGATTTATGGAATTACAAGAAAAAATACCCGAAGCCAGCGACAAAAAAGTGGTGGCATAAATCCAAGGTTATTACAATTAACGCTTGGATCTGTATAGCTATCTGCTTTGTCTGTCCAAATTTTATCAAACAGAGAGCTACAGTTCTGCAACTACAAAGCAATATGCCCTCCCTTCTTCATAACGAAATAATTAATAAACAAATTAATGGTGGCACTGTAAATTATATCTGTTATTTATGTCTGTAAATGTACCAATTACACAGGTTTCAGTTTTAATCACACAAAGCTGATAATATATAATGAAATTTAACAAGTTTTCTCTCACTGATAAAAACATAGCCGTAACAATTGGTATAAAACAAGTCGCCAAGATACATTCAATGATCATAGGTATATCTGAATCACATGGCTTGATGTGTTTGCGATTCATACCTTCATGTTATGATTAGTGTTGTAAGGCTGGTGTACGTGGACAGTTATTATCACGTCTGGATTCTGGACACTATATTACTTGGGACATGTTTCTTTCTTTGATAGTGAAAACTTCAATGAAAAATGCAATGTACAATGAAATCAGACCACTATACTTAGACATGTCTGGATGTCTGCACGCGATATTCCTCAGGACATGTTTCTTTCTTTGGTAGTGAAAAATTCCACAAAAGATGCAAGGCACAATGAAATCACACCACTATATAATTAAACATACACAGCATGTATACCAAAGATGTGTTAAGGTGTATTGTTTTTTATTTGAAAATCAGTCAATTCCATGTATGGATAAAAATGGAGGTTGGGCCCTACAGAATTTTCAGGTTCTATACAAAAAAAATTACATTGCACCCCTCTACTAAAGAAAATTGACTTATAAAAATGTCCAACTTATCACCACCACAAAATAAAATTTTCCAGATTTCAGGAAAGTTGTTTTAGATGATCCTTGTTCTTATGTTTTAAGTAGAATAATCCTGCCTTACATTTATTATAGCAGATGAAGACCCTCCTCCTAAAATAAAACTTTGATCCCAGTTTACTTGAATGTCTTCCACATGTAACACTGATATACACTGATATACACTGATATAACTGTAAATAATTTTGAAGAATACTAGTATTAAGCAGATAGAGGTGATCTCAAATGTTCATCTTTGAACTTAGTACTCGTAATGAAACAGGTGCTAATGTTTTTGGATTATGACTGTTGATACATGCCTTTATTATAGTTTCATGAGACTGAGGATACAGAATTGTGAGCCAAAACAAGTCACAAATTAAAACGTTGTAATTAAGGAATGTTTTCAATTTTTTATGTGAGTTATTGGTTTGTGAATTACACAGACTTGTCACGTAGGCATCTTTAATGAAGCGCACTAGCGCTTCATGAAAAATACCGGTATGCCTACGTGCAAGTTTGACTGTATGATTCACACACCAATAATTCCAATCTTGGTTTTATTTATTGATTCCCTGTGTTTGATTGAACGAGCAAAAATTCAAGAAAAAGTTTACACATCGATGAATTTTTCAATCAGAACTACTTTCTTGACTGTTGTAAAAACAATGAAACAGATACTTCTTGTCCGTTTTAGCTAAATAATGATAGCAAGAAACTTAAAAATAAAAAATGAATGAATGAATGAATTAAAAGGATACAAACAGGACTGACAGACGGGAATATTATGTTTATGTCACTGTCGGATCAAGAGTGTGAATTTTTAAAATCGCTGATCATGCTATCATTATCTCGACGTTCCATATCAGCTCAGTTGGTATCGTTGTGATAGGGAAAAGAAACGTATATCAGACTCTTGTCTTTTCAGCATCAAATTCATATACATGTATTTACATCCTACAGATCCCATATTCTCCCTAAATCTTTGAGCGAACCAAAGCAAATCGAGGACGTCGACGTTCTGCAACTTTCGCTATGAGCGTTGGGAACATACTAAAGACCTGATATACTAAAGACCTGATATTTGACCTGATGAAAAAATATATCATATAAATTATCAATTTAATCATTATATTTCATATTTCTTGGGCAAAAATATTAATGATAGTAGGTAATATAATACTAAAATACACTTTTATTGGATAATAACTATATTTTTTGCTATGTATTAAGATATTATCACAAAACTTGATGACCTGGTAATTTGGAATGACCTGATATTTTTATTTTACAGACCTGGTATTTTAAAATGGAATGGAATTGCTGAAAATGTTCAAATTTAATAAAGTTTAAAATATAAATCTGTTTTATTTTCTTTAAAATATAAGAATATATCAGGTCATTAATTAAACCCCATCACATCATTTAAAAATATCAGGTCATTAAAAATTATCAGGTCTTTTGTAGGAAATCATCAGGTCATTTCAAATCATCAGGTCAATTCTTTTCTTAATAGTGGCAAAAAGATTTTTCTCAAAACCATTTAAAAAGTTTAATTTTTCTAAAAAGAATTTTAAAAAAATATCAGGTTATTCAAAACCTTTTGTTGGAAGTCATTTATGAAAATACCAGGTCTTCACTAGAAATATCAAGTCATTCAAAATATCAGGTCAACAAGTTTTTGTAAGAACACCTTGATACGAAGGAAAAAAATCTCAGTGTTATCTCCTAAAAGTGTATTTTAGCATATTATCATCAATAATTTACGACAAAAAAATTGAAATAGAATGTTTTAATTGATAATTTTATGTGATATTTATCTTTTCATCAGGTCAAAATATCAGGTCTTTAGTATATCAGGTCTTTAGTATGTTCCAGATAACACTGAGATTTTTTCCCTTCGTATCATGATAAGGTGTAGTCCGAAAAATCCGACGTTTTTCTGGCTTTTTTTTACGATTTTGAAATTTTACATGCCAGGAAAACGTCAGAACCGGCGCCATTACGAAAACTGGGAAATCGCCGCCTCCAACCAGAGGCGGCATTCAGAGGTTGATTTTCAATACTTGTAAACCGAATTAAATGCTGAATTCACATTTTATCAATAGTACAACACCTTTAGTACTCACCAACATCGTTTTTATGTTCCGTTTATAAATAATATAATCCGATGAACACATTTGACTGACTGTTGAGATTTGTTTTCATTTCGTGCATTTTAAAATCGTGCAAGTTCTGAATCGGAATGAGGAGCGGTAATTTCTATTCATTAATATTGGTAAGTTCTAGGAGCATTGTGCCATTGATAAATTGTGATTTCGGCATCTAATTCGGTTTCCAAGTATAGAAAATCAACTTCGGGTGGAGACGGTGAAATTTCCGGTTTTCGTAATGGCGCCGGTTCTGACGTTTTCCTGGCATGTAAAATTTCAAAATCGTAAAAAAGCCAGAAAAACGTCAGATTTTTCGGACTAGATAAGGTGTCGTTGTCGTTAATGTCAACATGGCCATGGTCAAGGATGAATTATTCTGAAGAATGCGTGTATTTACGATATTTGTTGACCTAAACAACATTCAATGAGTTTTCATAAGTTTATTTGTTGATTGTTTTGACAATTTTAGCTGGATTTTATCGTTATTCATCTTGTATACGTTTCTTTGCGGCATAAGTATTCCTACGCCGTACAAAATAACGGATTGTATGGCGGCCTCAAAGAGAAATAACCTTAATAATTTAAAAATTCGTAATTGGTGTTATTAGAATTAAACGTTCTTTTTTCAGAATTTATCGATGTGTAAACTCTGCCTTTTTACTCACAAACTTTACATAAAAGTGCTTCGCACTTTTATTCAGTTTGTGAGTAAAAAGGCAGAGTTTACACATCGATAAATTATGGGGAAAAAACGTTTAATCCTATAATAATTCACCCTTAATGACTTATTAACTTAAAAACATTCTTTATCTTTACATTTTCAATGTCTAAAAGCATAAAAAATATACTCAATATTTGAATTTCTCGCTGCCCTATTTCGTTATACTTTACTTTATCGCTGCATGTAGCCTCATTGTGACGTCACGTGAACGCACGTTTCTCCGTGAATATTTCTATGCGTGAGTATACACGGAAATGATTTTCAAATCAATTTCACAGTTGGCTTACTAGAAAGACACAACAAATGTAAATATTGTATTTTATTACATGATTGTAAAAGAAAGAAAACATTGAACTTCGTAACTGCTCTGCTTTGTTTTATGAACACTTTGTGGAATCATAGAAAGAGTTAAGTCATCAAACTGCTTCACAATAATCTTCATTGATATTTTAAAATTCTAGGTTAACAATTCAAAATTGATAAGAATCTGTGTAGTTCTTCCAGTTTATATTAATTACATCCTTAATTACATTCTTAATGTTTTTGTATAAAAGAATGAGTTGTTTCATTAATGAAATAAAACATAATTTGCATCAGTATCCGAATGCTAAACGCTCATCCTGAATGTAATATATTTCTATAGAATGCTGTAAATTTCTGACTGTCCCTTTTAGGTTTTCTTTATTAATTAATCTGTGAAGCAGTAGCTGAGCCTATAAATGACTGGAGGTTTCCTTGCGGTTGGTACTATACACTCACTGTAACTGAAGCACTGGGTAAGTTATCAGGAGGACTGTTGATTTCCTTGTGCATTGAGGGAGGCATCACAATTCACAAGTATCTTTATTACTATCAAGGTTCAGGTGAAATCCTTATTGTTCCTGTGAGTACTATATAACAGAATTACTGTCAAAGAATCTAAACGCCTGGAAATTCCTATCTTGTTTCCATGCTGGTCATAATGTAGAGATCGGAAACACTGTTCACAGAAAAAGCTGGGATCCTCAGGAGCATGCTCACTGTTGTATGCCATCCATCTATAATGTAGAACAACTAATTAAAGAGCAAAACAGAGGACAACTAATGAGACAACAAAAACGGGACAAATAATTAAACAACAAAATAAAGCACAAATAATGAAACAACAAAATACAAAAGATATATATGAAAACTCACTAACAATTACTCATTCAACAACCAAGTATAGTTCTCTCACATGAATCTCAACATAATCTAATACAATTTACTTTTTAAAAATATTTACCTTGAAGCATGCATTTGGCAGACTCTGCATTTGGTCTGGTTCTTTAGACGTTTGTGTGTTACAAGAGGATACTCTCTGATATCTTGTGTATCCTGAGGACTTAATATCCTAGAACAAATTAAATGGCTGTAAATTACACTTTAATTTTCAAATTAATGTTGAACTGGCAAGCATGTTTCAGGATTATTAAACCTACACAATTATCATTTTGTGTACAGGTAACTCTGAAGAAAACAAAAATATATCAGAAATTGTAAATAAAAAAATGATATTTTTTTTTATTTTGAATTTTTCCAGGAAAAGAAAATTAAATCAGATGGTACCATTCTAAGCATACAGTTCAGACACTTAACATACAGCTATGTGTTTCCACATTTTTTTAACCTACACTGTATGAGTATACCTGATATCAGAGAATACAATGAGGTGTTCACAGTCCCCCTGGTGCATGTAAACGTAGGGTTGTCCCAGTCTGAGGGTCAGGTCCAGGAATGGCGTGTCCTCCATGGAAGCTGTCTGCATGGCTCCTATCTCCCGGGCCGGGTCCTTAGCCCAGTCACGAATCACTCTAAAATAATATAATATTTTTAGACTGTCTCGAATTAACTAACCTGTTCTCCCACCTTCACTCCCACTTCATGTACACAGTCAAAAATCAAAGGGAGAGACAGAGAGAGAGTGGAAAAAGAAAACCATCATAAATTTACTAACTTTACTTTCAAACTTAATATATTTTCTCATACTTTGAATATACAACATTTAATTTGCCATTTCATAATTGTATGATAATTCTACCAGATTATGTACATGTTAAACTTAACAAAAAAATTCTATATTTACTGGCTGTAGTCAATTGCACCACTGTAACGGAAATCATTGTAAAAACACCCTCAATGTAGAAAAACCCAGATTTGTAGAGATCCTATTATAAAAAAAGTAGGTAAAGACATATTCAAAACAGAAGAAATGAAATGAACATAGACATATGGTGAAATACTGTTGATTCTTTATTTATTGTGAAACTAATTAGTGAATTTTTGGATTAAAGCATTCTGAACTCTGTGATATGAATTGAATTAAATTCAGGGTGACTCTGTGTTTGCATTGATTGTACATGTGAATGTTGTTTTACATCCCATTTAAAAATTTTGCCACTCATATAGAGATGTCACAATGTACCAACGAAGGACTTCAAATTAAGACATTTACTGAAGCATTCATGACCATTGAGCAGTGAAGGTTCTACATTGTACCAAAGCCTACCATGACCATCTCCCCAAGTCAAGGGTTTTTGATCCGCTCACTCAAGGGTTTATTGTTTACTGGATCAGATAAAAACCCATGAATTGGGAAGATAACCGTGACTTGAGACTTTGTTTATTAGGGTCCCATTAGAAAAACCAGTGACCCTTTAAAGTGCGAGGCATTACAGGTTTGAAGGTGTGACAAACAAGAACCAAATCATGGGTGGTTTGTTTTGCTATTTAGTATACATGTAGTTTAAGAAGTATTTTATTCATAATATACAAAGTGTACAATATGAATATGGATTGAACAGCAGGCCAAGGGCCTATATTAGTTCTCCACATGTACCTTCACTTGGAAAACTACTGATGATTCCTTAAACAATTCATCCCTACGATGGAGCTTCAACCAAGGAAAAATATGACCAATTTGACCCAAACATGAAACCAAAACCATGGACCAAGAGTGCACAATTTTACTTTATGTAGTTTGTGTGTTCATAATTAACATTGACATCCATAGTTAATAAGGCTACTGAAAGAATTGTTTTATATCAACTGACCTAGCAGTTTCCTCCGAAAAATCAACGAAGGCTTAGAGGCTGCAGTTAAGTATTTTGAACACAGATCCAATTTTGCCTATAACTAAAGGGTCTGAACAGCAATGCCCCTGGACACAAAGGTCACAAATTTCACAAACCAGTGGACTCTGGCTCCAAGGGGATTTGGGCAATGATTTTAACATTTTTAGTTTTACTTCATCCAAGAGAGTGTCACCTAAAAATAAAAAAACTAATTTCCCAGAATTTGATTAAAGAAATGTTCTTCAAATATAAAAGTGTTTTAAAGAAGCTCGAAATCAATTTAGATTTAAGATTCCATTTACACAAGGTTCTCAAAATATAAAGTAAGGAAATGTTTTAAACCCACAAAAGTATTCCTCAAAAGGTTTATCACCCCTCATGCAGATTTTGATTGATTTAGTCGGGCAAGCTTTTTTAAAAAAACTGTTACTTGTTCTGCATCAAGCATTAGAAACCTAAACATTTTATTCCCAGTTTATTTATATCATATCTGATCCCAAAAGTTGAACTCAATACATTTATTACATTTATATGTGCTCTTAATCTCCCTTATACTGGTAATCTGTCGAGGCACAGTAGATTGTTTGTATTTAAATCCCAGTACACATCAACCAGGAAGTAAAATACCTAACAGGTAATAATACAGGTGTCATGTGATCAAAGTACACAGAGATAGTCTATATAGAAAACACCTCAAGAAGACACCCGCCATTACTATCCGAAGTCAGGTAATACTTTCTTTCACTTGTCATTTGTGATTCCCATTTATATCCACCTTCAAATGCTTGAGCTGTATAAAGTAAATGTGATAAAATGTGCTGTCTATAAGAATAGAGGGGTTCAAGTAATATAACATGAGTCTTTTTGATTCAATTTTTATTGTCTTTCTTGATTTGAAAATACAGTGTAAAACTCTCAGAGGTAATTCAATAAATTATAATCTATTTGTTGCCCACTTGGCATAATGGTTAGAGCGTCTTATATTGCAATATATCTCAATATAGAATTCACAATCATTTTTGCCTGAATGGCCCAGTAGTTAAAGATCTAGAGTCGCAAAGTAAGGAGTTGATCATAACGTCGCGGGTTCAAATCCCATAGTGGGATGTGGAGACCAGTCAAACAGATCAGACCATGTAAACTGAGGTCCCTAGGTGCTAGCATGAAAAAGATCCCTCCCTGCTCAATGGTCCTGTGCTGAGTATAGGGCTAAATTTGCACCTCTCTACCAACAAATGGTGGCCTCTCCATATGAAGGAAAAATTCTCAAGAGAGATCTTTCACAACATACAAACAAAGAAACAAAAAATGATATATTTGTATCATTTACAATTTTAATTCAATTTCAGGGCAAAAGTTTTGATTATGGACCCCCGTACCAGTGCCCAGGACGTGATGCGATGTGACCTGTGTGAGACCGCTGTGGTACAGATGCACTGTGATACATGCTTTGTCAACCTGTGTACAGCTTGCGTAGGAATACACATGATATCTGATCAATCTATCAGTCACGAAGTTGTCACTTTTCAGACCAGAAAATCCACTTTCATTTACCCTTGATGTGTAACTCATGACAAAGAACGATGTAAAATGTACTGTAAACAATGTGACATTCCTGTCTGCACTAAATGCATTGCATCTGATGAACATCTAGGTCACAAATTATCAGAACTATTACAAATTCTGGATGACAAAAGAGACAAAATCATCCAAGAACAGACTGAATTAAATGATACAATTTATCCAACCTACCAGGACATTGCCTCTGATGTACAAAACAGCATGAGTCAGTTAGAAAAGGAATATGGAGATCTCTCAACAGCCATAACAAAACATGGAGAGGACTGGCACAGAAAAATTGACAAACTTGTCAAGAAACTTAAAGCTGATGTTGATCAGATGAAAAACACACAGATACAAACTCTACACAAATATCTGGATGAAATAAACAAGACAATGTCTGATATCAAGGATGAAATAAATTCACTTGAGGATGCTTTAGCCTCCAACGACATATCCAAAGTCTATAGTGTTAAATCAGACATAGAAAAATATAGGAAGCTTCCACCAAAATTTGAACCTTCTTTACCAAAATTCACAGCAGGAAAAATCGAAGAAGACCTTAACAAACTGTGTGGAGTCTTATCATCAAGTTCTGTTACATCAGATAGACATGGCTACAGCATGAAGACAAAACAAAAATCACCAGAAGCTGGATCCTCTCCTCCAGTCAAACAGATACTTGATGAACCAGAGTCTGTCACCACCATAGACACCACCATAAAAACTGGGTATACATTAATTTATCCTTGCAATTTATCTTTATCTTTGGCCTGTCTGAGTGATGAAGAAATCTGGACAAGTAGAAGTGACAGCAGTACCATGAAACTCTACAGCATCAATCAGGGATCACTACTCAAGTCAATTAAAACCAAGTCAGGGAACTCGCCATCTGACATAGCAGTGACAAAAAGTGGAGATCTAGTTTATACTGATCACAATGATAGAACTGTAAACATTGTGAAGAATGAGAAGATAGAGGAGATGATCAGACTACAGAACTGGAAACCCGAGTGTGTCTGTAGTACCTCCTCTGGTGACCTCCTGGTTATCATGGACAGTAATGATGAAAAACAAACAAAAGTTGTCCGTTACTCTGGCTCCACAGAGAAACAAACCATTCAGTTTGATGATAAAGGTAAACCCCTCTATTCATCTGTTTTTTTATGTAACAGATACCTAACTGAGAACAGGAACCTGGATATCTGTGTGTCTGACAGTGGAGCTAGATTAGTAGTGGTGGTCAATCAGGCTGGGAAACTGAGATTCAGGTACACTGGACATACTCCTGCTCCAAAGAACAAACCATTCAGTCCACGAGGAATCACCACAGACTGTCAGAGTCACATCCTTACAGCTGATGCTAACAATCATTGTGTCCACATCATAGACCAGGATGGACATTTCTTCCATTACATAGACTATGGAATAAGTAGTCCCTATGGATTGTGTACAGATAATAATGACAATCTGTTTGTTGTTCAGTGGGGACGCGGAAAAGTAAAGAAAATCAAATATCTGATATAAAATCCATTACCTATGTAAATTACAGTCTGAACAAGATAATTGCAGGGAATCATAATTTCTGGTAAATGCACTGATAGAAAATTAAGCACTTTTAAGTTTTCTGGTGAATCAATTGTGTACATAACATGTATTAGCCTCTGGCAGAATAAAATGTGTCTACAGAGTATAGAGCCATATTCAGGTCTAGGCAGCCCTCACTTTCTGAGGATAGCTAAATTCAATGTGGTTGCCAAACTTTTTTTTTCCATCAAATATTACTCTGTATTAAATTTTTTTTTTTACCAAAATTTATATATATATTTTTTTTATTTTTATTTTAACTTTCACATTTATATCAAACAAGTATATACAAAAGTATGTTCATAAATATTTCTTCCTTCAAGTATCTATTATAGATAGCGTATACAAGTACTAAATTTACAAAAGGACATCCACATACACAAGTTCACATTTAATTACACACATGTGAAAGTTGTTTTAATATAGGATAGAAAAAGGAGGAGAAGAAGAAAGAGAGAGGAAGAGAGAAAAGAACATTAACAAGAGGCCCAAGGGCCACAGCGCTCACCTGAGCACATTGGGCTTGAATTTACCCCCCCCCCCCCTTCCAGGCATTCATCATTTGAACAAACTAGAATCTACACTACCTATGATTCCATATAAATATCACTAATCATAGCTTTGAAGTACTTGAAAAGAAGATTTTAAAAGGTTTCCCTATATATCCTTATGCAAAACTTGGGTCGGCCATTTTGGCCCCACCCTATCCCCAGGGCCGGGGGTCATGATTTGAACAAACTTGAATCTACACTACCTGAGGATGATTCCACATGAGTTTCATCTTTCCTGGCCCAGTGGTAATTGAGAAGGATTTTTAAAGATATTTCCTATATATTCCTATGTAAAACTTGGGTCGGCCATTTTGGCCTCACCCTTGCCCCGGGGGTCATGATTTGAACAAACTTGAATCTACACTACCTGAGGATGATTCCACATGAGTTTCATCTTTCCTGGCCCACTGGTTCTGGAAGAGAAGATTTTTAAAGATTTTTCCTATATATTCCTATGTCAAACTTGGGTCGGCCATTTTGGCCCCACCCTTGCCCTGGGGGTCATGGTTTGAACAAACTTGAATCTACACTACCTGAGGATGATTCCACATGAGTGTCATCTTTCCTGGCCCACTGGTTCTGGAGAAGAAGATTTTCAAAGATTTTTCCTGTATATTCCTATGTAAAACTTGGGTCAGCCATTTTGGCCCCACCCTTGCCCCGGGGGTCATGATTTGAACAAACTTGAATCTACACTACCTGAGGATGATTCCACATGAGTTTCATCTTTCCTGGCCCACTGGTTCTGGAGAAGAAGATTTTTAAAGATTTTTCCTATATATTCCTATGTAAAATTTGGGTCATCCATTTTGGCCCCACCCTTGCCCCGGGGGTCATGATTTGAACAAACTTGAATCTACACTACCTGAGGATGATTCCACATGAGTTTCATCTTTCCTGGCCCACTAGTTCTGGAGAAGAAGATTTTCAAAGGTTTTTCCTATATATTCCTATGTCAAACTTGGGTCAGCCATTTTGGCCCCACCCTTGCCCCGGGGGTCATGATTTGAACAAACTTGAATCTACACTACCTGAGGATGATTCCACATGAGTTTCATCTTTCCTGGCCCACTGGTTCTGGAGAAGAAGATTTTTAAAAAATTTTCCTATATATTCCTATGTAAAATTTGGGTCGGCCATTTTGGCCCCACCCTTGCCCCGGGGGTCATGATTTGAACAAACTTGAATCTACACTACCTGAGGATGATTCCACATGAGTTTCATCTTTCCTGGCCCAGCGGTTCTGGAGAAGAAGATTTTTTTAAAATGCCATTAATTTTTAACAAATTCATGATTATCTCCCCTTGGAAAAGGGCGTGGCCCTTCATTTGAACAAACTTTAATCCCCTTTACCCAAGGATACTTTGTAGCAAGTTTGGTTGAAAATGGCCCAGTGGTTCTTGAGAAGAAGATGAAAATGTGAAAAGTTTACGACGACGACGACAACGACAACAACGACAACAACGACTACAACGACAACGACAGACAACGGACAAATTTTGATCAGAAAAGCTCACTTGAGCCTTCGGCTCATATCAATCACATATGCTCTGCCAGTTATCCTCATACTCTGTATATTTACACTGTTTCAGAAGTGAAAATTTCTCAATCAAGAATCTTTCCACAATAATTGTTTTTAAAGTCATTATACTTAGAACAGAAAGATTTTTATATTTAGTTGAAAAAATATAATTCTTAGTTATCAGTGTCATCAAATTTTGCACTTTATGGACATCCTTATTCTTATGTTTGCCAAATAATATTGTTGTTCTGTCAAAAATTACAGATATATTAAACTTACACAAAAACCACTCTTCAATATCACTCCAAAGCTCTTTTACTAAATTACATTCAACAAAAAGATGTTCAATTGACTCAATGTCAGTCTTACAGAAACTGCATGCTGGAGATTCTTTTATCTTAAGTTTAAATAGATATAAATTTGTTGGAACTATTCTATGTAAAATTTGAAATTGTAGCCACTGCAGTTTAGATTCTTTGGTAATTTTAAATGGGAGTTCAAAAATTTTACTCCATTCTTGCATGGTGAATAGATATCCCTTTTCATTCCATTTTAAAATGGAAGTACTTGTTTCTTTCTTTCTATCAATAAGAATGTCATACATGTCTTTACAGCCTTTCATATTGATGTAAAACATCTTCACAGAACTGGGTAAATTTGGACCATAAGAAAGAAATATATTCATTTGATTTTTGCTAACAAATCTGTCATACACAGCCTGTTTCAAACCAGAAAATTCAACAAAATTTGTTTTTACACCAAGGTCTTTAAAAGCGTCTAAACTTAAGAAATTATTATCTAAGTTGAACAAGTCACTTATGAAAACAAACTTTTTACCATATATGTACTAGTATATGTAATACGTATAGGTGGTACATTCTCAATGAATTAAGCTTCTGATTTTGGAATAACACAAGTAAAATTCAAACATCTTTTACATATATTTCGTGTATGAATTCTAGCACAAGAGAAATATTAATTGAAAAGAAATTAAATAATTAATTATATATATGCATTTTGAGATTCTATGCTATATATAGATATTTTACATTTTATTTAAATTTCATTTAACTCCCATTTGGGATTGTAGTGGTCCCTGTTTCAATAATCTGATTTATTTTTTTATTTACTTTCTTCAATCATTGTGGTTCAAATTGAAACAGTGGTTACTTTTTTTTTTAATTAACAGACAACGAATTGCCTAAACTAATCACAGATGGGAAAGCATTACACATAGACATTACTTTGTTAAAACTTACAAAAAATACTGTGAAATCACAGATTTTCATGGGGGTTTAAATTTCGTTGTTGTTTTTTAGGTATGAAGAGAGTCACGAATTCATGTCCACCACGAAATGTAAAATTTTTAATACATAACTCCTTAACAATTCTTGATCCACAAATTCAAATCCCCACGTAGCAAGATGTTTACTCAAACCACAAAAATCTGACCCCATGAAAATATGTGATTTTACAGTATTTTATTAAACTAAAAACCTTGGCATAGTGTTCTGGAGTGAAGTCTGGGTTTTCACTAAGGTCTCCTGCCAGAGCTAAATCATTAACACATGTGATTTTGTCTCTGAGGTCTGTCAACTTCTCACACCCAAGAACTAGAATGGTCTGCTGGAAGGAGAATCAATAAATTCATTGTGGATTTATATGACTTTGTATTTAAAGCAATATGAGCTACATTTCATGTCAGATTAAACTTGCTATATTATAATGAACTATTTCAATAGCAGAGAAAAAGAAAATTTATAATCTTCTGTTGATCATATTAGCGATGGATGAACTTTTTAAAACTATGATTGAAGAAAAATTGCATTTTTGTCATCCTGTACAATACTGATTTCTTAAATAATAATATTTTTTGATTGTACAGAAGTCTTCCTTCTGATACAATTTAAAGGCCGGTATACACGATGAGATTTGTAGTATAATACAAGTATTATAATACTTTTGTATCATAATACTTTCTCGTACTCACGCTAATACACATCTTATAAGATTGTAAATAAACTACGTATTCCAACGTGTTTTCCCCACCGTATTTCTCCCTCTGTCAAAGTAATAAAAATGGAGAATGAGGCTCTGATAGCAGTGTCTCTCATCGTACTATGCACTGCTTGATATATTCCACAAGTCCTTTTCCCCTTCCCATTAAGCCAAGAGTTTTTCGATGTCTCTACTTATAAAGTCGAGATTAATATTTACCATGTGCTTTTTTAGTAATGATAAAAATAGGATGACCCCTATTGGTTGAAAAAGAAAGGTAAGTTAAGACTTGTATTAGCAAATAGAGCATTGCTCTATTCTGAATACAGTTTTATAAGATTCGAAAAATCTTATGATACACTGTATTAAGAGTGTATACACAGTAAGATTTTGTATTTTAATACAAATCTTATAATACAAATCTTACCGTGTATACCGGCCTTAAAGCTGAACACGACGCGCAAATAGGTATACGCCATTTTCGATATCATTATCTATGATATATCAACACCAGGGTATACTCTTTAGATTCGTCACACCTGACTGCTTTAGTGTCACGGGTATCGGCGTGGAATGGCGACCCGTGTTCGAGCTGGTTATCTTGCATTGCTTTTAATTGTTTACATTTTATTGCAGTTACCGGTACTGTGTATCTCTGTTTGTTTGTATTGACCTATACAATTTTATTGTAAGTTTCTTTGACATCTTACTTTCCTGCATTAGACGAAGTATTACGTTATTATTGTCGCTACCATGTGCTGTATAGCATCCGTCCGTCTACACCAGTGTCGATTGATTACACTGAGCAGTGACAAAGTCCTGCCCTATTTATAGGGGTCTGCAGGTATAGCGATTCTCCGAACAAAAATGGCGGACACATTCCTTTTTCAAATCATGTTCAGCTTTAATGCTTTATTTTAGTTTAATTAAACATAAAAGTTTAAATTACATAACAAATTTGTCATAATAACACATTTTAACTGCAAAATAAATTCTCAAAAATGCAGCTCATATTGCGTTCAGCAGCCGTCATACAAAAATTCTTGGAAAGAACATTATCAAAGACATAAATTATGTGGGTTTTTTTTTTTTGGTTTTGTTAATTTTCTTAAAGCTACATGTACTTAATTAAATGCACATCATACATAACATAAGCAACCGTGCAAAATTTCCAGATCTCTACATTTCTGTTGTTAAACTTGCACATGTAATATTGTCATTAATAATGAAATAAAATCTTTATATCTAATTAAGGTCTTCCGTTTCCAACGGAAGACCTTCTACTGATTCTGATGATTAAGATTATTCTTATTATTCTTTTTTTTTTTCTTCCTAGACGCCAACTTTGACGCTTCATATCTTGCTCATTCCTGAACGGATTTTGTTCAAATTTTCAGAGATTTTAGACTTTTTAAAACCCTTTTAGAATACTGTTTCACAATTCGAAAATTACCTTCTATTAACGAGTTATTGCCCTTTGATTGAATTTTTCTTACCTCCGATTTCCAGACAAAGGCTCAGAAAAGATAATAATTGGAGCACAAAACGCTTTTAAATCGAGGAGAGGAAGCATTGAAGTTGTGCACATCGGTTTTTGTTTTTTGATTTTTGCATTAAAAATGGCGCTAGAGAGGGGTCAAAAGTTAGACCGCGGAAAACAGCAAAAAATTCGGCATATTTTCCTTTATATCTTAAAAACTAAAAATGTTTTGTTAAGACATGTAGAACAAAAGTTGTGCATAATTGCAAGGGCTTTCATGTAATTATATTCAAAAGGGGCTGGCTCCTATAATTAGGGCTCTATGGAACTTGAAAGTTTTTGCTTTATAACTCAAAAACGGTAAATATTTCGATCTAGATCTTACGAAAAAAATTGTTCTTTTACACCTTTTTGATCTGATGAAAATGCTGTTTTGTTCGATTATGCCGGGAATATTGCATAATATGCGGTAGAAAGCAGGCAAGGTAAACAGGTAGCGTTTTTCCGATTACATTCACCTTGTTTGTTTACAATTATATAACACGCCTCCCTCGATAGCGCGGGGCAAAGTCGGTCACCGGGAATCAATCGGCGGGCAATCAAGCGACCCACAGTTATACACAATTAAAAAACACAGAATGGTTAAATTCATTTTTTTTTATATATAACAATTGTACCTTAATACTATCTCTGTCCTATGAAAATATTATTTTGTTCGAGTCTTACGTATTATAGGAAAGAAAGCTAGACAGTTCTCATCTTGCAATTGAAGGAAAACTCTGTAGTCTTTATGCGCAGAATTGAAGTAAACTTGCCGTAAGTAATAAATATTTTACAATGCTGTATCATATCTCTTTTTTTAAATTAGGTTTTAAACGTGTTCTTTGGTTCCCGTTCAATGGCATCATTTTCCTTTTATTAATCAAGATCTTTCCAAGAGAAAGAGTTTTAGAAAAAAGCACGAGTATCTTTTCTTCGTTAAAATATGAACACAAACAATATGAACGAAAACGATACACGCCCGGATCTCATAAAAAGAACTTTTAAAGAGTCAAATAATACAAAAATTATTTACTGCGCAATTCTCACATTCACCTGGAACCCAGATTTTAAGTATGTTGACCATTGCGTAATCTTACGATTACATGCGTCCAAGAAAATCTAAAGCGACACGCCGCGGCGAACCATTGACCCCGCAGTCATAGGCAAAATAATTGGTGTATTAAAACCATTTTACAATTAATGAAAAATTATTATTGTCGGATATTTGAGATTAATATGTTGGCTTATCTTCGTTTTAAATTTGATTGTGATACATGTTTATCTAAAACAGCTATCTTGGTTTTGTGTTTGTTTACAATTACGCGACCAACCATTCCTTCCATCGCTTGTTGACATTAATTTACACAGCGTGGTCGAATGTTAAATCTTATTTTACAAACTTACGGAAAACATTATCTTCTGTAAGTAAATCGAATCTTTCAAAAATATTTTAAAATATCTTAGGTTTGACTTTAGAACAAAACGCTGGGGTATTTATTTTACATGTACATTAATCAGTCTTCATTTTTTATAGTTCATTAGCTCCATGTGTAATTTTACTTTTCGTTTTGACGATTCATAGCGTAAGGACTGACGATCTGCAGTTACTTTACTTCAACCAATATTGATTTAAATGCACAAGCTAGATTTGCGCTTTTAACACACAAATAAATCTGTTTTCAACACAAATTTTCCCAAACACATTTTTGTTCATCACAGATTTTTACCATGGCTATTTCAGTTTTAAATTTTAAAGAAAGTCTTCCGAATCATAAGGATCTATTCAGAATTTTACTCAATGAAATGGACTAAACATCGATAAGTATCTCCGGCGCGTTTAAACTTCATAAGTGACTTCAGTGCTGTACAATGCCTATTTATATTACACGTTGAATAGTCAAGTTGAAAAAATAATTCAAGATTTTAAAGCAATGAATTTTATTTGTTTTATAATTTATTCAAAACCTGTAAATGATTAGTATAGTGTGCTAACATTTTAATTTTGTTCCGTGATTTTAAAAATATCAGTAACAGGTTATACAATGTACATGTAAGTAGTAATAAACCCGCATCGTATGAACGGAATCGAAAATTTAAGAACTTGTAAATAACAATCTGCAGCTACTGAATATCACAAACTTATCATGTAATTACACACTTTTATGACCTAATTTAAACTGTTAAAATCATAACTGGCATCAGAGTTAAACATTTGTCTTATAATCGGCACTTAGGGCCTTTGAGCAGGGAGGGATCTTTTTTGTGCCAGCACCTAAAGCGACACAGGACCTTGTTTTATACGGTCTCATCGGAAGGACAGGTCCCCATGTCCCACAGTGGGATTCGAACCACGACGTAAGGATCAACTCCTTACTTCGCTACTATAGAACAGACGCTCTAAACGCTGCGCTCTGCGGGCGACCTTGGGGGATATAAAATGAAAACAATGAAGAAAACGGTTAGTAAAAAATAAGAAGGGGTCGTTTTAAAGTATTATTCTTACGAACTTCAGGGCAAGAATGAGAAACCATATTTATGAAAGCTTCCTGATATAAAAAAGATTACTTTTTTTCAAATCATGACTAGAGTTTTCCCTTGCAAAGTGATTGTGTATTTTGGGGGGTAGTGTGGATGGAAAGGGAATTAAACGGTCTGTTTAACTGTCCATATGTCTGTCTGCCCCTTAAAGTTTTTCACAGAAGATCAGGATATAACATAAAGAAACCAGAAGCTTGTACTCGATACAAAGATTTCAAGTGATCCTAGGATGTGTCATTGTATTTATTTATTCAAGGCAATATTACGGCAAATTCAAGGTCACTGGAGAAAGAATTAATGTTTTGTTGCATCATTTATATGTAATCGAGAATATCTGTAAGCTCATACTTGATACAGAGATTGCTTGTGACAAAAACGTTTTTTTTTTTTTTACGATTTTGACTCAGAAAACAGTTTTTTTTTTCATTCTGACTATATTTGTTTAATTAAGTCCATACTCGATACAAATTGCTTATAGTCCGCCGGTTTTCACATGACTTAAAATAAGGTCATTTTAACAAATTTAGGGCCAATGACAGAAAAGTTGTAAAACTCCTGTCAGGGTTATGAATTTCTAAAAGTTGTTTCAGATTGAGGGCTTGTCTTGACAAAGAGCCAAGGTTATTCTGTTAAAATCAAGGTCACTGACAGAAGAAATCTTTTCTTTTCCACGCTATGAACTAGTAAGTGAAAATCATTGGAGGCTCTTACTTGAAACATAGATTACTTATGATTGGAGGTTGTGTCATGACCCTGATCAAAGGTCTTTCTGGCAAATCAAGGTCACTGACAGAGAAAAAAATGTTTAAGCATAACTTTGCAATTAAGATTCACTGGAGGCTCATGCTGAGAAGATAGGTTGTTCACATTAGAAAGTGCAGTAACCTTGACCCAAGGTCGGTACTTCCTGTCCACGACTCCAACGGAAGACCTACTCGTTGCTTTCCAACGAGCTCGGCTCTAGTTTTTTATCAGAATGTGATAGCATATTTTTATTTTTAATACAATAACCAAGGGAAAATATGAAATACATGTACATGCACCAACAGGGGACATAGTCAATTGTATTTTCGATTTTACCATCTTTGACCTCCTTTATTTGCATAATATTTATGCTTTATATGCATACTAAGTAAACTAACTTTAAAACTTAATAAATCATATATAATAAAATTATTTATTCCATGTTGAACTTCACCTCTTTATCCTGAGTGAGGATATCACTTATTGGATAATTTTCAGAAATCCCACGTATTTGATGTCACCATGGGTTTTGCGTGAGGGTGATGAGGTAAAATAAAGTGGGATTTCTACATGAATAGTGATGTACAAAACATGGGATAAAAAAATTAGAATATCCCATGATTTCTCATTGGATATGATTTTTATCTGACAACTTGTGTGTTTTTTATCCCCTCATCAAGGCACAGAGATTTAAAAAAAAACTTGTTGGATAAAAATTATATCCAACCACAAGTCATGGGAGATCCTACGCATGTATATATTAGTTTGACTTACGATTGAAATGGACAATCAATTAAGAGTAATTTTTAAGCTATTGCTGGGACCATCAAAAATTTTAACAAGAGATGTTTGTGAAAAACTTACTGTAGATTCCTAATTATATGCGAGGAATTAAATCAATTAATTTCTGCGAGAAGCATCACTCGCGAAAAAATATTACTCATTTTTAACTTTATGGTGCTGAAATCTATCTAAATTCTGTCGCGATAAAAAGTACACGCCAAAAATAGAGAAGCTATAGTATCCCCCCCCCCCCACCCCCGGATAAAGGGCGAAACTCTGACTGTCAAAAACTGCTCAATCGTACCCAAAACAGAACTTGACCTAGATATTCCTATGATAAATCTGTATACTAAATTCCGTGAACATTTTCTGTAATTTTCATAGGAAGTGCAGGTGACAACCAACACCATTTTTTGCATACAGTAAGAAGAGGTGATATTGCATACGTATAGCAAATATGAAATTGGCTGTTGAAAATTATGATGAAATGTTCAATTTAATGCATATTTCTTCATTTTTCAATGAAC
The DNA here is from genome assembly GCF_032062105.1 of Saccostrea cuccullata. NCBI lineage: Eukaryota > Metazoa > Mollusca > Bivalvia > Ostreida > Ostreidae > Saccostrea > Saccostrea cuccullata. Next base: position 144,127 of record NW_026933195.1, on the reverse strand, counting down.
GTGCTGTTTTAGGCGCTATTATGACATCATAGTAAGTAATACGTCTTCTTCTAACAGATGTGAATAAAGTACAGTACATCACCTTGTCAGTTTATTGGACAACATTGATGCATAAAATATGGGTGCTAAAAATATACAAAAATCTGCAGCCGTAATGTGTAAATACCGCTCCTAGTTTTTTCATTTCAGTAAAGCAAATGAATGGAAACTCAAATCAATGGAGTTTTTCTATGTCCAACTATAACTCTGTCAAATCATAGGCATCAGAACCGGGGGGGGGGGGGGGGGGGGGGGGGGGCTTAGCCCCCCATTTTTTCAATATGCTTCTGACGCCAATGCAAATATTTATTGATTGTACCAAAAACAGAACTTGGTCTAGATATTTTGCTTCCCACGCCAATGCAAATATTTATTGATTGTACCAAAAACAGAACTTGGTCTAGATATTTTGTTATTTTTATGATAAATCTGTATGCCAAACGTTGTTTTGGTATGTGCAACCTCTGCAAAGAAAATGAATACCGTAGACAGACCGACCATCTGACAGATGTCAGCAAAGCAATATGCCCTCCTTCTCCTAAGGGGGGTATAATAAATAACACATTTATAACTGTGGCATATATTTTTCTTATTCATGTCTCTAAATGTACCAATGACACAGTTTTCAATTTTAATCACACAGAGCTAATTAGAGATAATGAATTTCAACTATGTTACTCTCACTGATAAAAAAAAATAGCCCTAACAATTGGTATAAAAGAAGTCGCCAAGATACAATTCAATGATCAAAGGTATCCAAATCACATGCCTTGATGTGTTTGGGATCCATCCCTTCATGTTGAAGCCTTGACTAGTGTTGTTAGGCTGGTGTACCTGGACCGTTATTACCACGTCTGGATGCTGGACACAATATTTCTCAAGACATATTTCTTTGGTACTGAAAAATTCCACAAAAGATGCAAAGCACAATGAAATCACACCACTATTCAATTAGACATACACAGTATGTATACCAAAAATGTGTTATGGTGTATTGTCTTTTTTATTTGAAAATCAGTTAATTCCATGTATGGATAAAACTAGAGGTTGACTGTTGGTACCATGCCTTTACTGTAGTTTCACAAGACGGAAGATACAGAACTGTGAGCAGGAAACAAGTCACAAATTGACAAGTTTTAATGTATTTTATTACATTGTAGAAGAAAGAAAATATTGAACTTCGTAACTGCTGTTTTGTTTTATGAACACATTGTGGTATGTTAGAAAGAGTTAAAATTCATCAAACGACTTTCACAATAATCTCCACAACATTAAAAAAATCTAGGCTAATAATTCAAAATTGATAAGGATCTGTGTAGTTCTTCCAGTTTATATGAATTACATTCTGAATGTTTTATATAAAAACATGACATGTTGCATTACTGAAATCAAATCAAATAAAACTTGCATCAGTATCTGAATGCTGAACGCCCATTCTGAATGTTCTATATTTCTTTAGAATGCTGTAAGTTTCTGGCTGTCCTTTTGAGGTAGGTTTTTTTAATAATTAAACCGTGAAGCAGTAACTGGGCCTTTGAATGACTGGATGTTTCCTTGTGGCTGGTACAAGAATCAGGATGACTGCAAGTTTCTTTGAGCATTGAGGGAGGCATCACAATTCACAAGTATCTTAATTACTATCCAGGTTTAGGTGGAATCCTTATTGTTCCTGTGAGTACTATATAACAGAATTACTGTCAAAGAATCTAAACGCTTGGAAATTCCCAATCTTGTTTCCATGCTGGTCGTAATGGAGAGATCGGAAACACTGTTCACAGAAAAAGCTGGGATCCTCAGGAGCATGCTCACTGTTGTATGCCATCCACCTAGAATGCAGAACAACTAATTAAAGAACAAAATAGAAGACAACTAATTAAACAAAAAAATACAGGATAAATGATTAAACAACAACATAAAGGACGAAATCATACAACAAAATAAAGGACTACTAATGAAACAACAAAATACGGGATAAGATATAATTGAATGACAATATATATAGATGACAACGTTAACTCACTAAAGATTACTCATTCAACAACCAAGAACAGTTCTCTCACATGGATCTCAACACAATCTAATACAATTTACTATCAATATTTACCTGGAAGCATGCATTTGGCAGACTCTACATTTGGTCTGGTTCTTCAGACGTTTGTGTGTTACAAGAGGGTACTCTCTGATATCTTGTGTATCCTGAGGACTTAATATCCTACAAGAATTAAATGAATGTAAAATATTTCCATTTCTAATTTTTTTTTCTGTGATAACTGTTTGAAAGTTGGGGGAATTTATTTCTTGATAATTCTGCCGGAATGTAAATTAGGCAGGTCGGTAGGTCAGCAGCTAAGGAGGCCTAATATGCAGCCATGCAAATCTCGTGCGCATCTGTCTCTGTGTCTGACGCTAAGGAGGCCAAATATGCATGTAAAGCTCGTGCGGCTGCCTTTGTGTTTAACGTCAGTGTTCAAGGACTATTGAAGTTGGCATGGAAGTCCTCGTGTAATTTAAATCTATTAGTCTACATTTTTAATGTCTAAGTCTACATTTTTATTTCACAATGAAATGGAAATATAAGGAATCACTGTCTAGTTTTGAGAGTATGCCAGGGACATCAACAATAGTGGGAAACATGGGATAAATTAAGCATAACGGGCTTCGCCCGTTATGCAAATTATCCCATGTTTCCCACTATTGTCGATGCCCTGGCATACTCTCAAAACTAAACAGTGATTCCTTAATTATACTTTATTATCAAATTGATGTTGAACTTAAGCATGTTTCCGGATAATAAAACCTATAAAATTATCATTTTGTGTACCGGTTACCCTAAAGAAAAACTAAAATTTTCAGAAAATGAAAAAAGTGGTATTATTCTATTTTGATTTTTTTTCAGAAAAAGAAAATTAAATCAGATGAAACTATCCTATACATTAAGTTCAGAAAAATAGAGATAAAAAATTATATTTGGTAACATTCCATACGAAATTTTTTTAAACACACTTTGAAGATTTATTGATGTACCTGATATCAGAGAATACAATGAGGTGTTCACAGTCCCCCTGGTGCATGTAAACGTAGGGTTGTCCCAATCTGAGGGTCAGATCCAGGAATGATGTGTCCTCCATGGAAGCTGTCTGCATGGCTCCTATCTCCCGGGCCGGGTCCTTGGCCCAATCACGAATCACTCTGAAAATTAATTTTTTTAGGCTGAATCATCTTTGCTAGTCAATGGTTTCTGATATGCTACAAGGAAAGTATCATATCAAAACCTCTTGGCTAGCGAAGATGAGGCTAAATTAACAAACTTTGCTCTCTCTCCTCTATCTCCCACTTAATGCAGAGAGAGAGAGAGAGAGAAACATAACTTGCTAACTTCAACATTCAATCATGTTTTCTTTTACTTTTATTATTTAACATTTAATTTGCCATTTCAAAGTTGTATGGTAATTCTTCTAGATAATGTACAAGTTAAATTTAACAACATGCAAACAATAAATATTTACTGGCTGTAATCAATTGCACCACTGTCACGGAAATCATTGTAAAAACAACCCTCAATGTAGAAAAACCCAGATTTGTAGAGATCCTGAAATAAAAATAAGTTTGTAGAGATATACATGTACAATCAATATGGAATAATAGAAATAAAAATTCATAGAGAAATGGTTAAATATTGGTGATTCTTTGTGTATTGTGACACTAATACTCAGAATGACTGAAAATTAAAAAAAATGTATCATGCATCATCCTCCTACAAGATGTTAGTTGATCTTAGAAAATATGCATGTCTACAATAGAAATACCCCCTTTCATACTCCCACCCCATTTGTTCTGCATCAAGTATGAAAAGACTGAACTTTTTATTACAGTTTAACTGTAACATATCTAATCCCACAAGTTAAACTCAATACATTTTTCTCTTAATCCGACTGATAATGGTAAATCATGTGATTGGCACATTTTACTGCCCATATATATAGTGTAAAATATGTCAAGACACAGTAGATTGTTTGTATCTATATACCAGTATACATTAACCTGACAGATAATATGATGTGATCAAAGTTCATAGAGATAGTCTATATAATATAGAATTAGCCTCAACAGGACACCCACCATTACTGTCTGGAGTCAGGTAATATAACATATCTGATCCCACAAGTTAAACTATACATTTATTGCAATGATATGTGCTCTTAGTCCTACTGATAATGGTAAATCGTGATTGGCACATTTTACTGCCCATATATATAGTGTAAAATATGTCAAGGCACAGTAAATTGTTTGAACTAGAATTTATATCTTTAGAACACATCAACCAGGAAGTAAAATACCTCACAGAAAATAAAAACAGGTGTCATGTGATTAAAATACATAGAGATAGTCTATGTATATATATATATATATATATATATATATATATATATATATATATATATATATATATATATATATATATATATATATATATATATAAGTATATACAGTGGACCTTCAGATATCCGGACGCCAGATATCCGGATGCTTCAGTATCCGGACGATTTTTCATCAGGACAGAATTTTTAAATGTTATTTTGTCCTGTTCAACTGGTGATTCAGATATCCGGATGCTTCACATATCCGGACAAATTGATTGGGAACCAAAGTGTCCGGATAAATGAGGGTCCACTGTATATATATATATATATATATATATATATATATATATATATATATATATATATATACAGTTATTGACTGGGTATGAGGGCAACATATGATTTGTTGGACCTGAAGGTGAAAATGTTGCCCGAGGCCGCAGGCCAAGGGCAACATTTTCACCTTCAGGTCCAACAAATCATATGCTGCCCGAATCCCAGTCTATAACTGTTTTGTTATACCCTTCACTGCTCACTTTATATTGATCAATTTAATCAATACACGCTATATTATCAATACTGTATTTATGGAAAATTATGGCTTAATCAGTAAATAAAACATCACGATGAGAAAGAACAAAATCAATTATATATTTATTGTATCACAAAAATTATTTATCACAAAAATACTCTTCCCTTCTTTCTTACCTTGCTGTTAGAAACAACTCTTGTAGCTCTTAACTTCGGCTATTTCCACGTCGCCGATATTAAACGATGATTAATTACTGTTATGTAGCAGTGACGTTGCGGTCTAACAATTCTTATGTTGGACCGGCAAGCCAGTCAACAGTGAAATTGTTAGACCGATGTAATAAACATTTCTTTTGTTGGACTTTTTATTAGTAATAAATATATAGAATGATATTTATAAGGGTATAACAAATATATATATATATATATATATATATATATATATAAATATTTCCATTTCTAATTTTTTTCTCTGTGATAACTGTTTGAAATTTGGGGGAATTTATTTCTTGATAATTCTGCCGGTATGTAAATTAGGCAGGTCGATAGGTCAGCAGCTAAGGAGGCCTAATACGCATGCAAATCTCGTGCGCATCTGTCTCTGTGTCTGACGCTAAGAGGCCATATATCTCGTGCGGCTGCTTTTGTGTTTGACCTCAGTGTGCGAGGACTATTGAAATTGGCATGGAAGTCCTCGTGTAATTTAAATTGATCAGTCTACATTTTTAATGTCTAAATCTACAATTTATTTCACAATATGGAAATATAAGGAATCACTGTCTAGTTTTGAGAGTATGCCAGGGACATCAACAATGGTGGGAAACATGGGATAATTTTAGCATAACGGGCTTCGCCCTTTATGCAAATTATCCCATGTTTCCCACTATTGTTGATGCCCTGGCATACTCTCAAAACTAGACAGTGATTCCTTAAATATAACCTCAACAGGACACCCACCATTACTGTCTGATCTCAGGTAGTACTTTCCTTTACTTGTGATTCTTGTTTATATTCACCTTCATATGCATGTAAAAACTTAATATAATGAAAATGTGCTTCTAAAAGCAGTTGGGGGAGGGGGGGGGGGGGGGGTCAAGTAATATTCTTTAAGATGTAAGAGGAACAGATTTTTTGATTCAGTTTTTATTGCCTTCTTGATTTGTGAACAAAACTCTCTGAGATAATTCAATTATCTAGGTATCTGTCTCCTACATGTAAGTGGCACAGTATTTAGAGCATCTGCTCTAAATTGCTGAGTAAGGAGTCAATCTTTCACCACGGTTTCAAATCCCACTGTGGGATGTAGAGACCGGTCCATTGGATGAGAACGTACAAACCCAGGTCGGACTGATCCTGTGTTGCAGTTGGTGCTGGCACAAAAAAAGATCCGTCCCTGCTTCTTTCATCATTCGCACAAGTTTGCACAACGCTAGGCTCATTATAGTTAACAAATTTTAAAGCTTTGAAATGAATAACCATTCCTGATTTACTACAGAAAATTACAAATGTTGCCTGACTTCTACCACATTGTATAGTTTTTTTCTTTGTATACTCGTTGATTTCAGTGGTAAAATTTGTTGAATCATATGGTTTAAATATCAATTAATGATTTGAAATGAAAAAATTCTGCCTAATTTGATTGTTTATTTTTTCATATTTTACTGGGGCCCATAAATGCACTCGTTCTTTGCAGATCTTTACCAGCAAATAATATGTGGCCTCTCCATATGAGTGCAAAATTCTCAACACCATTAAACAACATACAAACAAACAAAATTATCTATTTGTTTCATTCACAATTTTAATTCAATTTCAGGCCTAGGGTTTGAATATGGACCCCCGTTCCAGTGCCCAGGATGTGATGCGATGTGACCTGTGTGAGACCGCTGTGGTACAGATGCACTGTGATACATGTCTTGTCAACCTGTGTACTGCTTGTGTAGGAAAACACATGATCTCTGATCAATCTATCAATCACAAAGTTGTCACTTTTCAGACCAGAAATTCTATGCCCCTCTACCCTGGGTGTGTAACTCATAACAAAGAACGATGTAAAATGTACTGTAAACAATGTGACATTCCTGTCTGCACTAAATGCATAGCATCTGATGAACACCTAGGTCACAAATTATCAGAAATATTACAAATACTGAATGAAAAAAGGGACAAAATCATCCAAGAACAGACTGAATTAAATGATATGATTTATCCAACATACCAGGACACTGCCTCTGATGTACAAAACAGAATGAGTCAGTTAGAAAAGGAATATGGAGATCTCTCAACAGACATAACAAAACATGGAGAAGACTGGCACAGAGAAATTGACAAACTTGTCAAGAAACTTAAAGCTGAAGTTAATGAGATGAAAAACACACAGTTACAAACTCTACAGAAACATCTGGATGAAATAAACAAGGTAATGTCTGACATCAAGAATGATGTAAATTCACTTGAAGATGCTTTTGCCTGCAAAGACATATCCAAAGTCTACAGTGTTAAATCAGACATAGAAAAATACAGGACGCTTCCACCAAAAACTGAACCTTCTTTCCCCAAATTCACACCAGGAAGAATTGAAGAGGACCTCAGCAAACTGTTTGGAGCCTTATCATCAAGTTTTTTAACTTCAGATAAACATGGCTACATCATGAGGACAATACAGAAATCACCTCCAGTCAAACAGCTGCTTGATGAACCAGAGACCATCACCATAGACACTGGGTATGGATACCTTTACGATGTTGCCTGTCTGAGTGATAAAAAAATCTGGACAAGTGGAGGTGACGGCACCATGAAACTCTACAGCATCAATCATGGATCACTACTCAAGTCAGTCACCACCAAGTCAGGGTATACACCCTCTAACATAGCAATCACAAAAAGTTGGGATCTAGTTTATACTGATGACTATTATAAAACTGTGAACATTGTGAAGAATGAGAAGATAGAGGAGATGATCAGAATACAGAACTGGAATCCTCTCGGTGTCTGTAGTACCTCCTCTGGTGACCTCCTGGTTATCATGGTCAGTGATGATAACAAACAAACAAAAGTTGTCCGTTACTCTGGCTCCACAGAGAAACAAACCATTCAGTTTGATGATAAAGTTAAACATTTCTACTCCAACTCTCATGACAAATACATAACAGAGAACAAAAACCTAGATATATGTGTGTCTGACAATGGAGCTGGGGCAGTAGTGGTGGTCAATCAGGCTGGGAAACTGAGATTCAGGTACACTGGACATACTCCTGCTCCAAAGAACAAACCATTCAATCCACAAGGAATCACCACAGACAGTCAGAGTCACATCCTTACAGCTGATGTTAACAATCACTGCGTCCACATCATAGACCAGGATGGACAGTTCCTCCGTTACATAAACTGTGGACTGAGTTATCCCTGGGGACTGTGTACAGATACAAATGACAATCTGTTTGTTGCTCAGATGGGAAACAAACAAGTGAAAAAAATCAAATATCTGCAATAAAATCCATCCAATGTAAATTTCAGTTTAAACAACATAATTTCACTGGGGAATCACAATTTTTGTTTATGCACCGATGAAAAATTATGCACTGTAAGTTTTTATGTTTACTGTGTACAGAGCTTAAATTAATCTGAACCAATCAATTCATTGTGGATTTATGATAGTTTTATTTAAAGCAACCAGCATACAAAAAATCATTCCCACAATGTCAAGGTTTTAGACTTCAGATCTCCACAGATTGTGTGGGGTTCTTACATCACAAACCTTGACATTGTCAGCTAGGATGACAAAAATAGCCATGAAGATAAAAATATCTCAGACTTGTGTGTTTGCTAACCTTATCAAGTCTATACGTACTTTAATGCACCTCATACATAACAGAGATTTGCAACTGTACAAATTCTTTAGATCTCTAGATTTCTTCTGTTAACCTTGCACAATTTAAATCATGTATTTATCATTAATAATAAATTAAAATCTTTATATCCATTAATACAATAACAAATGAGAAATATAAAAAGCAACAGGTAACAAGGTCAATCATATTTCTGATTTTTACCAACTTTGACCTCCTTTATTTGTCAGTATACATTGTGTATGCTTTAAGTGATAAATTTGTGTACCAAATTTCATTTCAGTACCAAATTTCATTTCAGTATGTGCAACCTATGCAAAGAAAATAAACTGAAACTGTTAGTGGACCGACAGGCAGACCGTTCAACCGACAGATTGACAAAGCAATATGCTCTCCCTTCTTTAAAAGAGGAGAGGACATGAAAAATAAACATATTAATGGTGGCATTGTAATTCTCTGTTATTTATGTCTCTAAATGCACCAATGACACAGATTTTAAATTCAATCAAACAGAGCTAATCAGATAAATGAATTTCAACAATGATACTCTCACTGATAAAAACAAAGCCCTAATAATTGGTACATGTATAAAACAAGTAGCCATGGAACAATTCAATGATCATAAGTATCTTAATCACATGACTTGATGAGTTTAGGATCCGTACCTTCATGTTGAAACCTTTATTAGTGTTGTTAATTTTGTGTACGTAGACTGTTATCATAAAAAGCCTGGATTCTGGACTGTGACAGTGTTTCGCAAGACTTTTTTCTTCACTTGGTAGTGAAAAATTCCACAAAAGATGCATGATACAATGAAATTAGACCACTACATGTATATAATTAGACATACACAGTGTATACACTAACAATGTAAGGTGTATTGTTTATTTATTTGAAAATCAGTTAATTCCATGCACGGATGAAATTGAAGGTTGGGTCGTACAGAATTTTGAGGTTTTTATTAAAAAAAAAAATCGCACCCCTCTACTGAAGAAATTTACTTAGAAAAATGTGTCCCGAACATCACTATAACTAAATATAATTTTCAAGATTTAGAAAGATTGTTATAGATTACACTTATTATAGAAGATGTAGACTCTCCTCCTTAAAAAATACTTGGATCCCAGCTTACTTACATGTCTTTAACATGTTACACTGATAAACACTCAGAACTGTAAATAGTTGAGAAGAATAAGCAGATAGTGGTGATCTCAAATGTTCATCTTTCAACTTAGTACTCATATTGAAAAAGATGTAAATGTTTTTGGATTATGATTGTTGATATATGCCTTTACTGTAGTTTCACAAGACTGAGGATACAGAATTGTGAGCACAAAACAAACCACACATTAATAAGTTTTAATGTACATTGTATTTTATTACATGATTGGAGAAGAAAGAAAACATTGAACTTTGTAACTGCTCTGTTTTGTTTTATGAACACTTTGTGGCATGTTAGAAAGAGTTAAAAGTCATCAAACTACTTTCACAATAACCTTCATTGACATTTAAAAATTCTAGGCTGACAATTCAAATTTGATAAGGATCTGTGTTGTTCTGTGTAGTTCTTCCAGTTATATGAATTACATCCCTTAATTACATTCTTAATGTTTTTGTACAAAAAATGAGTTCTTGCATTACTGAAATAAAACTTGCAACAGTATCAGAATGCTAAATGCTCATCCTGAATTCACTATATTTCTATCGAATGCTGTAAGTTTCTGGCTGTCCCTTTGAGTTAGATTATTTTAATAATTAATCTGTGGAGCAGTAACTGGGCCTCTGATTGACTGGATGTTTCCTTGCGGCTGTACTCTACACTCACTAGTAACTGTAGTACTGGGTAAGTTATCGGGATGACTGAAGATTTCCTTGAGCATTGAGATAGACATCACAATTCGCAAGTATCTTTATTACTATCAAGGTTTAGGTGAAAACCTTATTGTTCCTGTGAGTACTATATAACAGAATTACTGTCAAAGAATCTAAATGCCTGGAAATTTCCTATCTTGTTTCCATGCTGGTCATAATGTAGAGATCGGAAACACTGTTCACAGAAAAAGCTGGGATCCTCAGGAGCATGCTCACTGTTGTATGCCATCCACCTAGAATGTAGAACAACTAATTAAAGAACAAAATAGAGGACAACTAATTATACAACAGAAACTGGATAAATAATTAAATAACAACATAAAGGACGATATATTACAACAAAATAAAGGACTTTATTATATAGTCTATTTATAGTCCCTATATAATCTATACAAATGCAAACAGTTCATAACACTACATATTCACCGGATTTTAGGCCATATTCACCGGAGGGTCATTACTCGTGCAACGGCATTGTGACGTCACAATCAAAACATCGAACAAAGTTGTGAACAATTGTTGCAACGGCTGTAGTGAGCAACGTATCTGAGCAGGAAAACAATTATTCAAACCTATTTCAGGATTATTTTTAACATTTTGACGTCTTACACATAGCGAAACTCGGAAAGGAAAACACAGAGGTTACAAACAGTAATCTGGAAATTTTTTTTATTTACAACAATGGAAGATCTCAAATGAAAATGGTGTCGTCATACATATCCTTCAATGTCTTATCTATTCAAATCCCGACTGTATAATAAAAACAATTATGGACTCTTTTGGTGTTGAATATGATTTGTTATTCACCAGAAAAATAATCATATTGACCTCGGCTTCGCCTCGGTCAATATGAATTTTTTTTTGGTGAATAACAAACCATATTCAACACAAAAAGAGTCCATAATTGTATAATATCATACAACAAAATAAAGAACAACTAATGAAACAACAAAATACGGGATAAAATGATATTGATGACAATATATATATCATCTCACTAAATATTACTCATTCAACAACCAAGAATTGTTCTCTCACATGGATCTAAAACAATTTACTTTAAATATTTACCTGGAAGCGTGCATTTGGCAGACTCTACATTTGGTCTGGTTCTTCAGACGTTTGTGTGTAACAAGAGGATACTCTCTGATATCTTGTGTATCCTGAGGACTCAATATCCTACAAGAATTTAATGGCTCTAAATTATACTTTATTATCAAATTGATGTTAAACTGGCAAGCATGTTTCCGGATAATAAAACCTATAAAATTCTCATTTTGTATACCGGTTATTCTAAAGAAAAATTAAAAATATCAGAAATTGAAAAAAAATATTATTTTATTTTGATTTTTTTCAAAAAAAGAAAATTAAATCACATAAAACCATCCTATGAATTAAGTGCAGAAAAATAGAGATAAAAATTATATTTGGTAACATTCCACACAAAATTTTTTAAAACACACTTTGAAGATTTATTAAGATACCTGATATCAGAGAATACAATGAGGTGTTCACAGTCCCCCTGGTGCATGTAAACGTAGGGTTGTCCCAGTCTGAGGGTCAGGTCCAGGAAGGACGTGTCCTCCATGGAAGCTGTCTGCATGGCTCCTATCTCCCGGGCCGGGTCCTTGGCCCAGTCACGAATCACTCTGAAATAATTTGAATCTTTATGGTTGAATTAAGTAACTTTGCCAACCTTTCAGTCTCTCTTCTGTACAAAATCAAAAACAAAGGGAGAGAGAAGAAAAACATAATTTGCTAACTTTTACATTCAAACTTATAATGTTTTTTTATACATTAAATATATAACATTTTAATAATTTGCCAATTCAAAGTTGTACATGTTAAATTTAATATAAAAATATTTACTGGCTGTAGTCAATTGCACCACTGTCACGGAAATCATTGTAAAAACAACCCTCAATGTAGAAAAACCCAGATTTGTAGAGATCCTGAAATAAAAATGTTGGTAAAGAGAATAAAATAGAAGAATTTAAATGAACGTTTACGGGTTATAGAGAAATGGTGAAATATTGTTTGTTCTTTATTTATTGCATGTGATACAAATAGGTGAATTTTATTAGTGCAAAAAGGTCAAATAATTAATTTGAAACTTTTTCTTAGTCACAATTTTAAAGTGTCTTTTTTAAAACAGACTTAAAGTTCATTTTGTTTCATGCTTTAATTGGATAAAAATATTGGAGGGAAAACGTCGAAGACGTAATTTTTAATTAAGACACAAAGTTCAGTGCAAAAGGTCATATTATATGTACTGTAGCGCTAAAAGAAGCATATGAACCCCCATTTTTTGATTTGAATTTTAATTAAGCTATGTATGTAGAAACTAAAAATATACTTGGCAAAAAAAGTTTAAGACTTTAAATACATGTATCAGGATTGAACGTCGTTAAGGGTTAAGATTTTTGGAATCTTTAAGATACATATTTATGTGAAATTTCATAACTATATGACGTCTGTAAGAGTAAATAATAGCACAGTCCGCGTAATTTTTGAACGGCCCTCGTACAAGTCATGTTATCAAAGTACATAGAGATAGTCTATATATAGATTTAACCTCAATAGGACACCTGCCATTTACTGTCTGGTACAGGTAAGATATTTTTTTTTAAATTGTGATTCTCATTTAAATCACACAAGTTCCAATTTAAATATATAAAATTTTACAAACTTGGAAAGTTTTCAAAGGACTTTATACTTTTATTTTCTTGCCATTTTTAAAATACTTCACACATAGCCTTGCAGATAAGCAGTCAGGAAAAAAAGAACAATGTAAGGGGAACAGATTAATTTGTAATGCTAGTATTATGCTTAAATACATGTAATTTTAAAGTCTTTTTGATTAAGTTTATCATCTTTCTTGATTTGTAAACAAAACTATCCGAGGTAATTTAATCATCATTCTATTTGTGGCCCATGTGGCACAGTTGTTAGAGCGTCTGCTCTAGTGTTGCTAAGTAAGGAGTTGATCCTCACATCCCGGGTTTGAATCCCCCTGTGGGACACGGACATTGGTTCTCCGGATGAAACTATATAAATCGAGGTCCCTTGTTGCAGTAAATGCTGGCACAAAAAAAATCCCCCACTGTTCCATGGCCCTTAATGCCGAGTATAGGACAAAATTTGAAGCTCTCTACCAGCAAATGGTGACCTCTCCATATGACTGAAAAATTCCCAAGAGGGACGTTAAACAACGTACAAAAAAACAAACAAAATTATCTACCGGTATTTGAATCATTCACTATCATAATTCAATTTCAGGGCATAAGATTTGAATATGGACCCCTGTACCGGTGCCCAGGATGTGATGCGATGTGACCTGTGTGAGATCGCTGTGGTACAGATGCACTGTGATACATGTCTTGTCAACCTATGTACAGCGTATGTAGGAAAACATATTATATCTGATGAATCCAAGGACCACAAAGTTGTTAAATTTCAGGCCAGGAAATCCACTCCCATTTACCCTGGATGTGTAACTCATGCCAAAGAACAATGTAAAATGTACTGTAAACAATGTGTCATTCCTGTATGCACTAAATGCATAGCTTCTGATGAACACCTAGGTCACAAATTATCAGAAATATTACAAATTCTGGATGAAAAAAGGGACAAAATCATCAAAGAACAGAATGAATTAAATGAGACGATTTATCCAATTTACCAGGACATTGCCTCAGATTTACAAAACAGAATGAGTCATTTAGAAAAGGAATATGGAGATCTCTCAACAGCCATAACAAAGCATGGAGAGAACTGGCACAGAGAAATTGACAAACTTGTCAAGAAACTTAAAGCTGAAGTTGATGAGATGAAAAACACACAGTTACAAACTCTACAGAAACATCTGGATGAAATTAACAAGACACTGTCTGACATCAAGGATGAAATTGATTCACTTGAGGATGATGTTGCTTCCATAAACATTTATAAAGGCTATAGTGTTAAATCCAACATAGAAAAACATAGGGAGCTTCGGCTGAAAATTGAACCTTCTTTACCCAAATTCACACCAGGAAAAGTCCAAGTAGAATTCTGTAAACTGTTTGGATCCTTATCATCAAGTTCTTTAACATGTTTATCAGATAAACATGGCTACAGCCTGAAGACAACACAGAAATCACCAGAAGCTGGATCCTCTCCACCAGTCAAACAGCTGCTTGATGAACCAGAGACTGTCACCACTATTAACACTGGGTATAGATTTGGATTTCTTTATCTTGGCCCTTTCAATGTGGTCTGTCTGAGTGATGAAGAAATATGGACATGTGGAGATGCCAACATCATGAAACTCTACAGCATCAATCAGGGATCACTACTCAAGTCAATCAGAAGCAAGTCTTGGTTCTATCCATCTAACATAGCAGTGACAAAAAATGGAGATCTAGTTTATACTGATTACTATGATAGAACTGTGAACATTGTGAAGAATGAGAAGATAGAGGAGGTGATCAGACTACAGAACTGGAAACCTAAAGGTGTTTGTAGTACCTCCTCTGGTGACCTCCTGGTTATCATGGAAAGTGTTGATTACAAACAAACAAAAGTTGTCCGTTACTCTGGCTCAGCAGAGAAACAAACCATTCAGTTTGATGATAAAGGTAAACCTCTCTATTTACCTACTTATTTTTCTACTAGATATATGACTGAGAACAGGAACCGGGATATCTGTGTGTCTGACGTTGGAGCTGGAGCAGTAGTGGTGGTCAATCAGGCCGGGAAACTAAGATTCAGATACAATGGACATACTCCTGCTCCAAAGAACAAACCATTCAGTCTACAAGGAATCACCACAAACAGTCGGAATCACATCCTTACAGCAGATTATTACAATGACTGTGTCCACATCATAGACCAGGATGGACAGTTCCTCCGTTACATACACAGACTGTTAATCCAATAGGACTGTGTAAAATGTCATCTGTTTGTTGCACATGGGAAAACTGTGTACAGATACAAGAGTTTAATTCGACAATCTGTTTGTTGCTTTCACACGGAGAATTTAATGCGAATTAGTTTACTTCAACTTTGTTTACGGCATTAAATTACTTCGCATAAGCTAAAGTGAAAATCAATTATTCAAATTAAATTCTGCAACAAAATTCATCACCTATTTTTGAGTGAAAAATTAGGAAAAAATGTTTTAATCACTAAAATATGTCTCCAGACACTGTGACATTATGTCAAATGCATATCTTTTCTGCATAAGGTGACGTCATTTGCAAATGACATCATAATAGCCTTCCTCACACCTGACTATAAAAATTTTAATTCGCAAAAAAAATGTTGTTTTAATTCGAGAATTGTTAGTTTACTGAGCATTAATTTACTGTTAATCTTAGGCAGGGCATAAATTACTGTACATCATTCTACAATTTTTGTTTTACGCACCAATATAAAATTAAGCAAAAAAAAATTATTTGTAGAATTGTGTACTAAGCATAAATTAATCTTTGATTAGCAAATGACAACTAATTTTCATGACAAATTGTGATTATTTTCACTTGTATATATAATTTTAAGGAATACTATCATATGCGAGAATTAAATTTTGACAAGCACATTGTCTTTTAGCATGTAGATTAGCAGAATTAAGAGCATGTGAATAAAAGGAATAACTGTCCAATTTTTTTTAATTTATGATGTTGTGATCGAGTGGCTTAAATGATAATTTGCATAAATGCCAAAGGTGTTTATGCATTAAAAAAATCACACAAGCCAAATGATTGATCATCATCATGAACTCAAAAAATCTTACAGCTATTCCTTATATTTACATGCTCTTGATTTTCTGCTAATCCACATGCTGCAAGCCCCGCTTCTGTCTATATTTGTCATGCCCAGCATGTGATTTTCTTTCAAATTGAAAAATGGACATAATTTTTTTTAAAAATAATTAACAAACAATGAATTGTCCAATCTGGTCACAGATGGGATAGCAGTACATGTAGAGATTACTCTGTTGAACTTATCAAAAATAATTTATTAAAACTTAAAACCTTAGCATAGTGTTCTGGAGTGAAGTCAGGGTTTTCACTAAGGTCTCCTGCCAGAGCTAGATCATTAACACAGGTGATTTTGTCTCTGAGGTCTGTCAACTTCTCACACCCCAGTACTAGAATGGTCTGGTCAAGGGACAGCTGGAAGGAGAATCAATTAGTTCATTATGGATGAATGAGATCACAAAAAAGAATACTCAAAGCCAGCAACAAACAAGAAGCACATGGGCCACATCGCTTACCTGAGTAACTTTGGCAATTCTGTCATTTAACAGATTTCCCCCTTTGTAATACCCATCTTGACCCTTACAACCCTTAAGGGTCATTATTCAAACAATTTAGAATCTACACTACCCCAGGATGCTTCCACATGTTTCAGCTTTCTAGCCCGGTGGTTCTTGAGAAGATTTTTTAATGACCCCACTCTATTTTTGTATCTTGATTATCTCCCCTTGAAAGAGGGCGGGCCCTTCATTTGTATAAACTTGAATCCCCTTCACCTAAGGATTGTTTTTGGCAAGTTTGATTCAAATTGGCCCAGTGGTTCTGGAGAAGAAGTTGAAAATGTGAAAAGTTTACAGACAGACAGACTACAGACAAAATGTGATAAGAAAAATCAGGTGAGCTAAAAAGTGGAAGCATAAGTTCAAAGTTATTACAATTAAGGCATGGATCAATAGCTCTCTGCTTTGTCTGTCCAAATTTTTTTCAGACAGCCCACACAGCACAGTGGTTAGAGCATCTGCTCTAGAGTTGCGAAGTATGAGGTCAATCCTTATGGCGCGGGTTAAAATCCCACTGTGACACGTGGAGACCTCTCTTTCGTATGAGACCATATAAACCGTATAAACCATGGTCTCATGTCACAGTAGGTGCTCCCTGCTCAATGGCCCTGAGTGCCAAATATAGGACAAAATTTGCAGCTCTCCACCTGCAAGTGGTTGCATCTCAAGATGAGTGAAAAATTCTTGAGAAGAACATTAAACAATACACTATCAATCAATCTTCAAAGGGGAATAATTAATAAACATATTAATGGTGGCTAGTAATTCTCTGTTATTTATGTCTCTAAATGAACGAATGATAGATTTCAATATAAATCAAACAGGGCCCATCGGAGATGAAAAAAATGAATTTACAATTTGTAACAAAATTTCTCTCTCCATACAAATACAAAAAATAGGCCTTACAATTTGTATAAATATATTTCATGTAATATACAAATGTAGCCTTAAATGAAACAATTTAATGATCATACTTTAAAGGTTATTTGACATAAACCATTATTTTGCCTACAACTTAGCCTTTTGAAGAGTGATCTTTGCCCTAGAAGCAATAATTCTGGTTGTTAAATGGTTTAAACTACAAAACAAGTTCCTTATATACCTCGTGGCCACATGCTAAGTGATTTCTAACTTTAGTAACATTGTGAACGCAGTGAACCTCTAATTCTTAAAAGCATGGCAATGATGAATTTATCATAACCTATGTAATCACTGGTATCATATGTACACATCGATACTAAAAAAGCGTTTGTATGCTTCCGATGGATGCTTTTATGAGAGTTCAAAAATGGATACGGCGAGAACTTTTGTACATGTTAAATCTTTGGAGTGACTTTCCACCTAAATCGGTAGAGTCAACATGTATGATCATTACTCCTACAAGGTAAACATCTCTATACCTCACGCATCCATTGTAAAAATAAGTAGCGTAGGGACTCTAACCAAGGCTCTTACTTTATGTAGAAGTAATGACTAGATATGTTTAGGGTCTTTACCTTCATGTTGAAGCCTTGACTAGTGTTGTTAGGTTGGTGTACGTGGACCGTTATTAACACGTCGGGATGCTGGACACGATATTCCTCAGGACAGTTTTCCTTGTTTGTGTTCACATCCGCTGGTGAAAAATTCTAAAATATATGTATGCAAAATACAAATGGAACCAGGCCACTTAAAAAATTAAAATACGCACAGCACCACTCGTAAAATATTGTGTAAACTTCATTTATAATGAGAAATTTGGATTGGTTTTTACTATTATCTCAACTTGAAAATCAGTGTTTGTCAAGAAAAAGGGAAATAAGTATTCTATTTTTACATGTACATTTTCTACAAATAATTAAAAGGTTGTGTATTAATGAATAAGGTTGTGTATTAATGAATAACAAAGTGATCACAAAAAATATGAATATTTATAAGTAATCTAATGTTCCATGAGTATTCAGTTAACTTTGCTTTCTAGAGGAAATTATCTGACATTTCTTATTAAAATTATCTGAAATTATCTGACATTACTTATTAAACCATGATTTTCTTTTTTTTAAAAAAGAGATACAAACCATTAAGAAGTCACACTTCTGTATTCTCATAGCTCGCTTGACAAGGGTACGGTAATTAAAGCTTTGCTGACGATGCTGTAATTCATCTTGATGTGCCCTGAAAACATAATAAATGTCAATACTTTTAAAGAGAGACTTTTCTAAGATAAACATACCTGGACTCATCAAGACTGAATAACCTCGTACACATGAATTTAATGAAAAGTTATGACACACTCTGTCTTTTGTGTTTAACTGGAATGCACTATTTTTGAATTTTTTTAACTAACTGGAATATCAAGCACTCACATACATTATAATTATATTACTATTGCCAGTTTGCCCTGATGTCTGAGATATCTGCAGCTTTAAAAGAATACAGTCAGACCTTCATCATGTTCACTAGGCCTAGATAAATTAATTCCATGTTTCCAGGTCCCAATTCCTAAATATATCATAACCCTGCAGAACAATTTATCAGCTGCTGATATCTTTCCAGGAGTAAACTACTCCAGTATCACTAATGGAAATCCAAATCTCACTTCTGTGTTTGAGAAAATGACTTACTATATTCAATATACATTACTATAGTAATCAAAATTGTTTTGACAGCAATTTTTCTCCGGGAAAAAATGGCATCTTGCTTGCCAATAAAATGTTAAAATAAAATAAAATATCTTCCCTACCTTCAGTGTACCAACCCTATTTTTTTCATAGCTAGGTTAGAAAAGAAAACACATTTTTTATTTATTCTGACATTATCCCAAATTTGATGTGGCCAAGAAAAAACTTTGAGATATCCAAGATTTCAAGACATTAAGGGTAAAATACTTAAAGAATACTGATGATGAGACTTTGAAATCAATTCCACATATATACTAGTCTCACTCAGCACTTCTTGACCAATTCATACCTCATTGGCTATATCAAAGTTTTTCAAAGTGTTACATTTTCCCAAGGCAGTAAATAGGTAGCCATATCACAAATGTTGAGCTGATTCGCATATCAAGTTTCCTTGTACAGCCGAGGTTTGAATAAGGCTATGGAATCAAGGAAGTTTTGCTGATTGATTCACTCTGGCTTTCTAATGTCCCAAAATTCAGCAGTAGTTAAAATACAGATTGGGGGATTTATGTGATATAGAAACAAGGTCATACACAAGGGTTTTCCAAGATTCCTCTGACTCTAACCCCTGTTTTTATATTGCGACATGTGCAAGTCACAACGGTGCAATATAAAAGCAGGGGGTTAGAGTCAGATTACTCCAGCATGCTAGAGGTTCACGGCGAGATACTTTTGACTTAGCGCTGAGGTATATAAGGAGCGCAGGGACGTTAAATGAGGCTCTTACTTGTGGGAGTAGAGTGAGAGGTATCTCTGGTCAACACTAGGTTCTTCTCTATACTTACCTCAGAGTCATAAGATTGACATCAGGGGGAATATTTTCTAATAACTCTGATTGTTTGGGATCATCGTTGTTTTTCAAAGTGGATTCTCTGCAAAAGAATAACCATTATCTTAAAGAAATCAAACTTTTAGAGCTCATTTTTTTAATGATGAATATTGCAAATATTCATATAGAACATGTATAATATGCAAATTGAACATACATTAAGAGAATTGCATGCATACTTGTTGATTACATAAAAAATTGAGGAAAGAATATAGTACATGTATACACAAGGTTCTTGGAAAGAAAACTGTTTAATAATGTTAATAAACATATATTCATGAACATTTCTGAATGCATAGATATTATATAAAATAATTATACTTCAGCAACATGAGCAAGGAAGTAAAATTAAATAAGCTCTTATATTCTCTGTAATTTCAACCCTTTTCTTGGATGTTTTCTGACTGAAAACACAGAAAACTTTTACATACATACTACATATTACTAGTATAATCAGGTCTAGTACAATCACTAGATTTAGCTACGTAGCTTGATTTACCTACATAGCTTTATTTACCTACCTGAGGTAGCTTTATTTAGCTACCAACTCAATTTATTTCTATAAAAAAGCATTTTTCTCAGGATGTGTGGAAAATATCCTTTTGATGCAGTGATCATTTTCAACTTTGAACTCATCTGAAAACAATTAACTCAGGAAAAAATCATTCTTGAAGAAATGTCTTTTACTGCGCAATTGCAAACAAAGTTCTGAAAGTTTTGGGGCTATGTATGACAGTTAGAACAGTTACTCCTTGAATTAAATGACAAAGAAGTCCAGTTCCGGTTAACACGATAATAGGTCAGTAATCATTCAACACAATGTGAAGTAATCATACTCAGTTATGCCTCAACGCACGCATGAGAGAGAAGACAGTAATCAAACAATGGAATTACATGTTTTGCTCTAAATTGTCCAAACGCAGCAATGTTTAAACTATCTCTGCTTTGGATTGTTTTTATAAGCCTCCCTAGTATGAATATCAATAGTCTCTTAATTGCGATTTTTTTGTCTCTTTTAAATAAAAAATAAATATTTGAAAAGTTACATTGAAATAGCTAAATAAAGCTACCTGAGGTAGGTAAATAAAGCTACGTAGGTAATTCTACCTACGTAGCTAAATCTAGTGATTGTACTGGACCTGATAATTATATTATATTTATGCTCACAACATGTAGATGAATCATTGCATGCCCTGTTTCCATGACCTTCAATCATGATGGAAGACTTCCTCTGTCGGTTATTTCCCAGAAAGCTGAGTTTTATGTCTATGACAGGTGTGTTGTGTGTATGTTTTTTCACTTTACTTACCCACAAACAGTGTTTAACTCCATTAAAGTTTCAATTGGAATGTTCATCTCGGAGGACAGTGTCTTTAGCATTGCATCTTCGTCATCTGTGGAGGTTTTCACAATCCCTGGTACAGCTGTCACATCCCAAGACTCTAAAAATTCACGCACTGATATAGGTTGAGTAGCATCTCGATGAACTCCCAACTTTTCCATTACTGCAGCATTCAGAGAAAATTCGAACACAATTAGGATTCCGTACCCGATCCAATTTCAATTAATCTCAAAGAGATGGAGTACAGGCACTAAATATCGAGGAAGTGGAGAAAGACTTGTCCCAAATTAAGCACTTCTTTAAAAAAAAACATTATGTTTTACTTCTGCCTTAGTATAAAAATATTGAAAGTCAGACCCCCCTTTTTTTAATATTGTAGTTTTTTTTTTATTTTGCTTTCTTATCGATTTCTCCAATATTTTAAGATTTTCAAGTTTGGACAATATCCATGTTATAAACTCACAGGGTAATTAATTAACTGATTGATTAATTAACTCATTTAAAAATTAATCAATTAATTAAATTAATTCATTCATTCATTTATTTATTTATCTATATATTTATTTATTTATTTTATCTTATCTTATTTACTAAATAGTACATGCATGTATTTACCAATGATATTAGTATATAATACTTTTACATGTATATTTTTTTCCGATTCGTTTCCCTTTTCAGTTTTCAATCTGGTTATTTACATACATGTATATACCTAGCTAAAATTATAAGAAACACAAAACAGAGCAAAGATACACATCCCTATGGCCCGACCAAAATAAAAAAAAAAAACACTAAACGTATATATACATGTACTAAAATTTCTAAAATTCAGTATATAATGTACCAAATTCAGTGCTGGAGAAACGCTGCCAGAGGCCAGTTGTTTAGAAACAAAAGATATACAAAGACATGTAGTTCTTTATGAAAAATGAATTCAATATGTACTTGAAACACTCTATCCTTTTGCGGAGATCAATTTTGTCATTCTTTTAAATGACAAATGACATAAACTAAGTTTGAAATGAATATAAAATGATTCAACGTATCACAGACTTAACAGATACATGTGTTGTAGTGCTCATTTATATCTGAAATCTGGGTATTTTTAAAATAAAAAAGGAGGGGTACAAAAAAAAAGAAAACAAGGTCTTATATTCTCATATTATAACAATTTGAGGGGGGGGGGGGCACAAATTAAAGTTGGGAAATGAAATTGTATTTAGTGTCATGCTGTAAATTTTGAATTTACCGGGTGGCAGTAAATAAAAATTTACAATAAATTCCCAAATTCCATTAAATTAAATCACACGTTCATAAGACGGTTCTTTTTTATGCGCCTAGGTCGATATATCCGGAGTGTATATATTTAGATTATTCCTTAAATATTTTTTAAAAGTCATATAGGTGCAACGGCCCGTGTGTTTGTATTCTGATGATATTATTGTACGGTTATCCATGTTGTTTAACACATGTCACTATAATAAATAAACAATACTATTACATATACTACTCGTATATTGTTTTGTCCTGTCTGTTTAGCTGTTTGTCTGTCAACTTTAACCTTCGCCATAACTTTTGAACCATGGGAGATGGGTACTTCATATTTGGTATATATACTTCAGAAATTGAGTTACTAGTATTTCAAATGACATCAAAGTCAATGACCTTAATTGTGACCTTGACTGTGAACTATATGCTAAAAATGGCTTTTTCGAACTTTCGCCATAACTTGAATCATAGGAGACTTCATATTTGGTATGCATACTCCACTAATTAAGTTATTTCAAATGACTCCTAGGTCAATGGCCTTGTGACCTTGACATATACTAGTATATGCTTAGAATAGATTTTTTGAACTTTGTTGCCGCCAGGCGCATAGTGTTTCACAATCACATCTTTTTTTTAAATATATGGCCAAAATAATATATAGGTTTGTAAAAAGTGATAGATATCATGTAGATTTTTGTTAAATACATGTATCTGTAAACGTCTGTTAGTAGCTTCCAGTGATTTGAATTCAGAAATATATACATGTATATAGATTTCATTGGACCAAAATAAAAAATACCTTTGTTTCCCCTAATGCGACAGACCCAATTAAATTGCGCCGACTGAAAAGATTTTTTAAATACGATGATTCAAATTTTTTTTTTATTGTCAACCAAGTTTTATAAAATACAATTTCATCAAAATCAGTTTTTATTAGAACGGCCAACACTGTTTTACTGTGATTTTCAAGCATGCATTTGATGGAAACAAAATAGCGCCCAGATGTGATTACAGAGAAGTAGTTCTTCATAAAACAACGGCGATGTCTCAATCTTATGCTTTTATCTAATTGAATTCTTCACTTTTGAAACAATTCGATAATAAAATTTACCATGACTAATTAAGAGTGTTTCGGACGTGTCTTGGCGTCTCCATGTGAGTGAATAAATTTTCGAAAGGATCGACCTATCTTTGAATTTAAGGTACGTAATACATGGAAAGGCCAGCCTCATGAGCAGATGAGGGGCCCACCTAGTGAACACATCATTCAATTGCACTGCATTTTATTTAATTTGACTTTTGACTTAATAAACAATTCATCTATGTTCCTATGTTTACTATATGCCATTATGAAATCGTAGAAGTTGTAAATATGTCTGCATATTCATCCTGATAAATATAATTCAGTTGTACTTTTTCATGCCTTTATTTACGGGTTAAACATTTGTAGATTCGGTTTGGTTCATTTGAACCTGCGACTTAAAATTAGCCACTTACTTCTTAACTCCAAAGCAAAATGCTCTAAAATCACTGCAAATCTCACGGCCTTCAAAAATGTACATAGCAAAATGCTCTAAAATCACTGCAAATCTCATGGCCCTCAAAAAAGTACACTGACTGTCTATGTCCACTCTTTGCGTATTTGAGAATCTTGTCTTTTTTAGTCGATTTATATACATGTTCTCTGGCGTCAGATATTTCACAAATTCATCTAAATTACAGTTGTGAATTAATTAATCATGAATTTTACTTTTAAACGGCATATGTATGATACTCAGCATTTTGTTCACAAATCCCTTTCTGTTGTACCTTTCTTATTTATAAATATAATTTTCCGTTAAATTTTAGAATGTATTTTCAAAGCTGCTGTCAGAAAATAAAATTGTTTACCTACCTACCGACCCAACTTGAGAATTAAGGGTCAGGTTAGGGGAAACAAAGATATTTATAATTCCGGCCTTAAAGTCCTTTTTTTATTTGGGTTAAAATGTTTACACCTCGCGAGAGTATAGACGAACACCCCACTTTATCAAATACAACCTTTTAAGCATATATTTGTTTAAGGACAGATGATACAAACAAAAAAATGGATGCCTGGATTTGTATATATTTTTTGGCCTATATTCATTGAAAATGATGCAAATGATAAATTTCTAGAATATAAAGAAATTGTAAACCTTCTATGATGTTCAAAATTCTGTCTCTCTGAAACCATCCTTACTAACCTATACAAATATTTTTCACTTCAAATCTCATTTTCGAGAAAATCTGAGTAAAAAATTAAAAACTACACGGTGAAACTTGTTCATTTTGCTAATTAAAACATGACTCAAGTTGTTATTTTCATATTTTTTGACAAAAGTTTGTTTGTATCATCTGTCCTTAATAAAACTCGATATATAAAATTTTAAGAAAAAAAGACATACTAGTAATTATAAAGTCTATTCGTCGGGCCAAGGTAATGCAATGACCATTCCAAAAACCTCTCATAATAAGGCAGTAAAACACGCCTATAACGAATGCTTATACCTGTAATGAATTGATGCTTTAAATATTACATGAATTGTAGAACAAAATAATTTTCATTCCAAATATCTTTTAAAAATATTGAGGACTAAATTAAGGGATAGAACGAAACAGCATCCTCGATCCGTCTTTGGCAAAACATCTCACAGACAGGCACTTCTTTCGGAACTAAATTTTTAACCCATGGTATAATAATAAGACTATACTATAGGTTAAAAATTTGTTTCCGAAACTTAAGCACCTGTGATACATTTTTGAAAATTTGATCAAAGAACTGTGTTAAAACATCATTAAAACAAAGTGCCAGTGATGGAGGGTTTTGCTTTGTTGTAGGCCTATAGGCGTAATTTGATGAGTCCATTAAGTTTGTAATTCACTATGTCGATTTTAAAATTACAGCAAAACAAGTCTTCTCATGAAGTCGTATTTTGAAATCTTGTCAAATACGGTGTTAATTTCAAATCCTTTTTTCACTGTTGCGCCTAATCCAGAATGTTGTTTAAAGGGGTGGCCATAATACTTAAGTTTTACTGTATAAGCATGTTTTCTATAAGCGTATACCTAAAAAGCCTCTTTTGATATTCATTGAATGTGACTATGTTTTAAACAACCATTTGAAAACTAACTAATCGACTTTATTGCAAAATGGGCATGACTGAGAGGCAAATATGGCAATTCATTCTTTAGAGCAACAGAAAACTAAAACAGAAACAAATTAATAATGAGTTCATTTATTAATTCAATGTCTTCAAATCTTCAAGATACAAAGTATTAGTTTAAAAGACACATCCCTTTCAATAATAAATTATTTAAAAAATAGCCTTGTAAGTTCGTGGTTGGATGGACTATTCAGCTATAATAATTTATTCCCCAAATTATTTCATCTCACAAATTTGAATTTCTTATATCTACTGAAAAATAGATAAACTTGGTCGACAAGATGACCATTAAAACACAACAAACCTAGATACAAATTCACAAACTAAATACCATCAGTATTAATACTATTGATATGTTTGGCAAGACCAGTTTGATTTAATACCAACTGATGTTCAATAAAATCTTAGCGCTAAAGCTGCACAGAGGGCAATACAGCTGTTGTGATATTTATCACTAACGGTTCACTACTCCTTAACCCATAATGAAATGAGAGTTGTCTCCCTTAAGGAGAGAGTCAAATACCTTAAATATCGAGAAATCCATTCACACATTTGCTCTCAACAAAATACATTAACAGAAAAATAATAAATATTTTCTGTTGTCCAACAGAATATTTAACTTATTTCACCAAGAAAGAGTTTGGCACACACATATATAAAATAAAATAGAACAGATGGCAGATGTTTGTAATACTACATCATATAAACAATGTAAATAAAATAACACAATGTGCTTTTTTTTTCTTTTGTATAACAGACACATTTCTCACTCATTTAAAACAAACAGGAATGTTTTCAGTTTATCACAGATTCATACATCCAATGCCATTTCTAAGGAATTTATTTACAATCAAAGAAGAATTTCCTTAACAAATGTAACTTTCATACATAAATAAAATCTCCAATCATGTGCTTATGAACTCTAAGTAAAAAAAAATGCACTATAAAAAAATAAAGACATCACAGAATCTTTGACAAATTTAAATATACCCTATCACATGTTGAGATGAGCTTCAATATCTTTTTAAAATGTGTGAATTTAAAAATGGATGGATGATATTATCACAGTTGGTCTTTACGTTAAGACAGAAATCTATTCAGGGCAATTCCAACATTCCATGCTCTGGAGTCCAAATAACGGGCCGTCCCACAATGAAACACACATGGCCTCCTCATCAAACCCGACCTGAAATCACACATGTCAAACGTCCATCATTAGTTCAGACTTGCTGTAAATCAAACACAGTCTCAGCTGAACACAATGGCGTGGTTTTCCCGCATTTCTAGCTGTCTCAGGCGAAGGCTGTTGGAGGCCCCACGGATCCTCTGTGACTTTGTGGACCGCGAGCTTGTCCCCATTTGGGCCTCCAGTGGCATGGATTGTTGGGACCCTCCTCTGCTCAGAGCCGATGACGTTCCGGATGACTTGGCGTCGGGTCGGGCTAGTTCGGGTCGCTGCATTACCGGGGCAGGGGCCGACACCACTGATAGACCCGGCGGACCGTTATTGGATGTGACCCGCGGCAGGTCTGAAAATACAACAGACGAATATATTATCTCTATAAATTACGCAATATCTATAAATAATAACCAATTTCATTTCACAGTGAACAGAATTATATTGCGTCATTTACCAATATTTTTTTTCCCAGTTTAAGATTTTGTCTAACATTACGGAATAAGAATAGATATTTATTAATAAAGAGTTATTAGAAATGTTAAACCAGTGCATAATTCTATATACATGTCTCTAAAGAAAGTTAAATATGTATTATACATATATATAGCCATCACCAGTTAATATCGCAACACATAATTTTTTTTTTTTTTTTTACATTACCCCCAAACTCAAAAACACAGCAATTTCATCTGACAGCAATTAACAAGGGGATTTGGGAAGGAGATAAATTCATCGAAGTTAACTACATGTACCATTAAATTTCAAAATAATTCAGGCTGCACAAAAGATTCGAACATATTTATTAGATGTTATCTAATACCAAATGCAAACATAATTTTAATGAAACATGGAATTACTTTATATATACATTTAGATATTTCAAGCTGAACATTTATGGCTTTAATGAACATATAAGAAATTCAGGTTAAGTTTTTGTAAAGGGGAGGATGGTTGGGGGGTAAATTTAATGTCCATTCCACAACAACAAATAAAACATTGTCTGTGACGACTACACTAGGGATGTGCTCTGCTACTTACTTACTACGGACGGAGGTAGCTCGACGCAAGTTTTGGCGCTATTTGAGTCGGTTTCAATGTGATCTGACAAGTGATTTTAATAACAGAAAAATAATCTCAAAGTCAAAAAAAAGAAGACTGGTGAGAAAAAAAATTGTCAAAATGTATTAACAAGTGACATGCTTGCTAATGAACAATGCCATTTATGGGTAATTTTGGTGGAAGTTCTGACTGAATTTAATTTTCTTTTTAATTAAAAGAAAAAAATTAATTAAATCAACTCAAGCTGGAAAGGCAAATTCATAAAACAAGCATCTCAAAACTGCATTCAAAAAATATGCTAAAAATTCAAAGAAATGCACAAAATTGTGAAAGTATCTTTACGTATGAGTTCAAAGGTAACTTTCTAGCAAAATATTTTCTCTATACTGTTTTTAGCTTTACAACTCTGATACAAACATGTAACTACAGAAGTTGGAATATATTGAAAAATATTGCATTGTCTTACTATCTCAACTAAAAATATAAATAAACTATAGAAGCAAATATTGAAGAATAATAGTCTAGAAAAATAAATAAACAGAGTGCTTGTAAAGAAACAGAAATGACCCCTTCCATCCCCATGACGATGAGGTCAAACACGGGGATGCAAGGTCGGTCCGAATTATCCGTCATACCTAAATGATACTGCCACAATGTTTGGTTTGTTGGCTGTGACGCCCGCCAACCTGTGCAAGTTCAACAATGAAGTTGTCAAAAGTTAAGGCACGTATGTGGTGACATTAACAAGGGGAGAAAACACTATCTCAGAATTATAATTACATCGCAGTTAAAGGCGTGCTGTATTTCACCCTCTAAGTCTGTACCTGATTTGCATTTGCGAGCCCTACGTATTTTATGTCCTGCAAGTAACCATTGCCACCAATCACTACCTAGGAGGTCAAAACCTTTAGTCATCAGGGTCATTTACCAGAAAAGGCCTTAGCTTAACTGTGCTGTATATACATGTAGCTCAAAACCTATTTTTCACCAAGGTCATTTACTTAAATTAATCTTATCATAATGATTGCTACATCCTTCCTATGTCAAAACTTCTGTTATCACCAAGGTCATTTACTACAGAGGCTCTTACTTAAATGAGTCTGTTCTTATAACCCATGATCAAATCCTCAATCAAATAATTTACCAGAAATACTCCCGATTTTAACTATACTATCCCCTCCTATGTCATATCTGCAAGCATAAAGCCTGTAACTAAGACCCTCTCCTTAACTTTACTATATCACTTCTTTAGTCCTATCTGCAATCATCCCGTCTGTAACTGAAAGAGCCCCCTCCCCCCCTTTTTTTTAGCTATGCTGTATCTTTCACATTGTGCGAGGTCAAAGCCTGTATATATTGATCAAGGTCATTTGAAATAAAATTCTCCTAAGCCTAACTGTTTTGTATGTATCTTTGTGTTTTTCATTGCAAGTCACTTTGATCTTTCCAGAAAGGATACAAATGGTAGGTACAATTAATTCTATCAACAGTTCATCAAAGCAAGGCTTAACTTTGTAGCAGTACATGTGCAACTTTGACACAGGAGGAATTAGTGTTGACTATAATAAAGGGAAAACAGATACACACAAACCGTTTCTTTGTGCATGATTTTCATCCCACTCCAAAAGATCTACACTTAGAAAAAGTAGGAAATTCTACAGAGAATTGTGGGCTACAGAGTTCTAAGCTAGAGAGGTAACCAGAGATCCTTTGTGTATATATGTGTGTGTGTGGGTTTTTTGGGGTACAATAGCAAGAAACACAAAAGCAAGTCCTAGAGTCTCAAACAAATGGCCATCTAGACTCTCCATGCAAAGAAACTTACTTTATCAACTGATTTTTGAGACATGCAAAGAGGAAAGAGACCACAGTCAACACAGCATAGAAAAAAACATTTAGTTAATTAAAAGAAATTAATAAATTTACTAAAAGTATCCAATTCATCAACACATGATTGCTGGCATGCAAAGAACTATCAAAGGATATATATCACATAATCTATTGCTCAAAATGTTTTGCAATGAAATTGGAAAATATATACATTAACTAAAACACAATTTTGACTAAGATAACATGAATGTTTCATCATTACAAACACTCTTTGCTAAAATTAAGGTGGCTCACCTTCTTTTCTTTGTCCATGTGCACTAAGAGTACGTTTCTGTAGACTGCTGGGGGTGGTGGCGTCCGATCGCCAGTCCGGACCGTAACCGTTCCTCGCCAGCAGACGATTCCGCTCCGCCTCCGTGTCCATTAGGTGAGCCATGTTGCTACGGAACTCAGAGTCCTGTATAATGGTAGTGGATGTGGCTCTATTCGTTCCACCCAATGGCTTTCTCACAAATTTACTCCTCTGGAAAATTTTCAAAGGTTACCATTAATTATGCTAAATTTTTGTACAAGACTAGAAATATAACCTAGATATAACTTTGAATTTGTGGTAATGGGTATGTTTAAATGTTTACATTTTTAATAAAGTCTTAAATTACCCCATGAAGACACAAAATAATGAGAGAAAATTCAATCTTAGGGTGCAAAAGAAAAGAGTGCAGATTAATTTAAAAATAAGTGCATTATCAAGTGATATGATAATTCAAAAAAACCATTTTCACATAGTTGACTGCATGAGCATCTTCATGAATTAAAAGGTATATATGTACATGTATTTTTATAATTTTTATTACTGTTTTTTAATTGAGAAATTGTTATCTTTAATTCTTTTCTACTTTCATTTTAAAACATTCCCTTCACAAAATTCTAAAAGATTAATTAATATGAAAAGATTTAATCCCATCCCCCTACAAGAAGAGTAGTACCAAGTTATTAGGATTTCCAAATCTACCATATTTAATTTGAATTTTGCAGTCTTACCAAGTAATTCCGGTACATGTATTGGTAGTAACTATAGTTCTTTAGCAACCATTTCTATTTTTAAGTCACACAATTAATAATTAGTTTCTCTTACCAAAGATTTTCAGAGCACAAGTTTTTTTTTTTAAAGATTTGTTTACACAACCCTGACTTAAAAACATATTAAAATCTTGAAAATGACACAATTTATCAGTAAAAAATCAAATCCACAATGAATCAGTACTTATGAATCAGTACTTTTAAATCCATTGTAATGAACTGCAAAATGACACATCTTGTTATTTTGAAAAATTTAACAAAACACACGGAAACCCTTGATTGTGTTATTCAAAAAGTTAGTGCTCTGCAAAAATGAGTTCTAAAAGCTCTTATGAGTTTTGATGTATTTTTCTGCCTAGAGTGATCTGTTCATGGAGATTTCAACAGCAATGCTGTACTAAAACAAAATATTATTAGGAAAGTTTTTAAAAATCCATCAAAGGTTTCATGCAAATTAACGAAAATTAAGTAAATGCCTTTTTCCATCTTGGGGTTGCAAGACGCCATATTTGAAGTCTTTGAACATCAGTTGCCTATAAAAATAGTTACCTCTACATCATTTTTTTTTTCAAAATTCTCTAAAACATAACCCTGATCTAAAATCTTAAATTCATTTTATTGACTGGTATCATACCAAAATTTTGAATGAGAGAACATTAAAATCAATTTGTTAGTTCTAACCAATTACATGTATCCCCAGGTATATTTTTCTGAAAAAATTATTTGTACTGAAATTGGATCAACTTTTTTATAATATTTTTTTTTCATGTATTTATTTATCAGGTCAGTGAATGATTTAAATGTTTTTCTTACATTATCAAGATTTCTTTTCCAGTTTATGCAGATACACACTTTCATGTACATGTATAATGATTTTGATATGACTGCTCCCCAGTCTCCGCACATAAAGCAGTACCTATAACTCCCCCACCCTCAACAAGCGCCCCCCTACACCTGTAGGTCATTACCTGGTAGGATGGCACCGTCTTCTCGTTGAGACTCCCCAGACTGCCGGACTTGGTCTGCCACGAGGAGGTACTACGCCCTGATCCATAGCTTGGCTGAGTGTACAAAGGAGCAGAGGTTTGAGAGAAAGGTTCAAGATGAGTGTAACTGAGGGTGTTTTTCAGTGGGGGGTTGGCCAGAGGGTTGGGGGGAGGAGCCCCGTTAATTGGGAGGGGGAGTTTGGAGGTAGAAGAGGAGGTGAGATGAGTGATGGGGTGAAGTGCGGTGGTTTGACTGTAAGCGGCGTGCAGAGAGGAGGGGGTGCTGGTGTATAGAGGGTTAAGGCTATGAAGACTTCGATGTGTTAGCTCGGAGACACGCCCACTCTGAAACAGTAAAAACACAGTGGACAAGCCGGTAGTGTTAGATTACATGCCAATGTGATACAATAAGCTGTGTTGTTAGAAGCAATGAAACATTTGAATAAAATCATGTATGTAAAAGAAATTGTAACTCAAAATTTTAGCTTGAAAAAAAAATTATTTCATGCAATTTCAGAATCAGGGAGTAAAAATAAGGTAAAAAGTTAACTACAGGTGGATTTACAACAATTCAATGTTATACAATGTGTAGGGAGAAAATCCTAGTAAATATTATTGCATAGTTCATCAAACAAATATTATGTGCAGATTTACTGGAAAAAATAAATTATATGATGCATGCATGGGTGAAATATATATATCAAAATTAAGAGTGTAAATTTGTGATTTTTGTGCAGAATTAGTGCAAGTTACTTTAAAAGCAAGGGATTTCAAAAGCACATTTTTTTTTTGGTTTTGTTCACTCAAGATAATCTGGCCAACACACACCCCAACACTTTAAGTCACAAATCAAAGCTTTCAATTATAACATTGACTATAAAAAATTTCAATTAACACAAAGATACATATATCAAACAATTATTTAAATGAATATAATACAATAATTTAAATACATGTACATGTTTTCAGAACAAAATTAAATATAAATGTAAAAATCCTTGTGTTAGTATATTTATCTCATAAACTTGAAATCAGTTAGTTTCAGATATGAGTTTTCCAACCCTATAGGCAGTAAATTCAGCAACTATAAAAGTCTAGAATTGTCAAAGCCCTAAATCAGCTCAAAGTCAGAGGATTACAAAGCAAAGCCACCAGACTGTGAGGAAAAGAGTTATATCGATATAGACCAGAAAATCAGAATATTCCATGTACGACTTAATGTTATAATTATTAACATCACTGTATTGCAAAGCTGAAAAATTAAGATGAGGCAGCACACCAACTTGACAAAAAATACAGGTAACAAACTTAATAATGGGGAACAACAGAAAAACGGACAGAATAAAAATCAGGTCAAACAATTAGCAACTCAAAAATGCAGAACACAACAAATCAGCAGCAAGGCACACATTTACCAACCTCCAGCTCAAACAGTTCCTCTGCCTCGGAGTCATCGGGCGGCCCCGCTTGGTGGGTGAGCACCACCTTCCTATCACTTGTACTATAAGACAATCTAACATGGGGGAACTGTCGGTCGTCTCGCGTGGGACAGAACATGCCCCCCTGATACCCATTAGCACATCTCATTTGAGTCTGCACTGCTTGTCTAGTTATTTTTCTGTCTGTTTTACCAAGGCTCTCATTGGCCAGGGCATGATTATGTCCGAAATATCTATCCAAAAGTTTTTTGTAATACTGTCTGTCCTTAATTCTAATGGGGGCGGGCCTTCCAGCGAGGCAGGATTCAGTTGGACGGTTAGAAAACAGCCATCTCTGTTGATCCTGTGCAGTGCAGAGAGAGAGGACAGATGTGATCATTTCATGCAGGTGAATAATCTCCACTCCTAATCTGCTGAATTTTATGGCCCTTTCAATTTACAAAAATTGTTCTTAAGCCTTTCTTATGCCTTTCAACTTGGCAATTTTATTAAGGAATATAGGAATAGTCAATTACTCTGACGAGAGTTATCTTTCTTATCAGGTGGGACAATGAACATTATATTTTTTTTTACTCCCCTATCCCACATTTTAAAGGGATAAACTATAATGTATCTATAGAGCCACAATAATGTTCAGCAGAAGAGGAATATTCATATTTGTATATGAAGCTGAGAGATAAAATATGGTGTAAGACATTAAAACAATCACTGTAACAGAAAATTCACATACACTACTGAAACAAATATTTTCATGCAGGTGTGGGGAGAAAGGTTAGATTTCTGTCTATAAACTTGGGGATTAAAATGTTAATCTAGTGAGTCTTATAAACACAACCACTCTGAACCAATTAACAATCTCTTGGGAATTTTTTAAAATTCTTCTGGATCATTTTGTGACAAACTGCATGTTCATAAAATCCTTGGATTATTACACAGTGCAAAACTCATCCACAGGTTAGATTTTTTCTTATCCATGATAAACTGACCATAAAAATGAACATCCACAAACCTTTTTTTTCTCTACCATAAGTGCCTATAGATATCAAATCTATTGTGGGCATGACAAATATTTGTTGTAGTGGTGTAAAAAAGCAAAAGCTAAATTGGCAATGTTGATCTTTCGCTGCATGTGTTCGCTGTGCAATGTTAAATTAAACAAAATTTGTGAACAATGAAGAAGCAGGCGGCAGTATTGAATACATCTGGCTGGTGCTTTATCATGCCTGGTAATTATAAATAGTCCATAAGCTCTATCAATGTTGATATATGCCAAAATAACCTCCTACATAAAAGAGTTCTATTATAATGTCCACTTCTCCTTAAAGCTAATCAGATGAAAAAAGTAAGATAAAGGGCTGCCCTTCAATAAAAGAGAGGCAGTAGAAGAAACTAACCACCATGCAATGCATCAGTGAATTCCTCTAGAATTTAAAAAGGCCATATATTGATATCACCATGCAGTTCTAGATGCAGAATGTGTAATATATTCTGGCTAAGTAAGCATTAGTCTGTGTTCAATAATCATACATTGTTGAATATAAAGGGGCAATTCATACCGAGAACAAGTTTCTGGTCAAGTGAATCTCAGTGGACGGTCGGTTCATGGGCAGTGTAGCCTACAAATGGACCACAACATGGAAAAATATGTTGTACTATTTGCTAACATAACCTATGATGAACTGCCACAAACACTAGGCATATATATATATCTTAAATAACGATTTCTCTGTAAGGTATTTTACTCTAAGTGTTAAAATAGTTTTATTTCCTTTGATTAATTCTATATGGTCAGATGGTTTGCTCTAGAAAGAAACTTAAATCTAGCTATCAGTGTCCACAATACCAAAAGCTTCTGTACAAAAAAAAAACTACTGAGAAATACATTCATATACAGTGAAATATTTGTCACAATAAACACAACAGCTCCTAAGACTTAGAAACAAAAGTAGCTCTCTAGACAATAACAACATATTAATAAGGATAATAAACCAATACTGGACAGTTAAATGTTGGCGGGGGAAACAGGCATGCAAATTACCTGGGAGCCGGGCCTAGTCACTATGGAATTCGTTTGTATGTGTACCTGTTGAGGCAAAAGTTGCTTGTATACATAGCACAGCACAAAAAAAAATTAAAAAACAGTGGAGTGAAATGAAACCCTGAGAGAGTCAATTGTTATTAATGAATGCCTTGGTTACATACCAGTGGAGGGGGTAGTGAGCGGGCGTCCGTCTTGAGGACCCCCATGGTCCCCGGGGTGCAGTGTAGCAGGCGGTACACGTGCTCCACGATCCCCAGCCCCCGGACCAGGTTGTCCCGCTGTAGGAGCCCTGAGATACGCTCCAGTTCTTCCTCCTCTAAGATGTCCATGGGTTTGGTGGTGTCTATTGGGTCATCACACAACTGACTGCTCGACTCACAGCCCAATATCTTCAGAAAAACAGTGTATTGTCACAGAATTGTAAACATTGGTATATATGCATTTTCAAGAAATTATTATATTCATAAGAAAGGGATATATTATTTTCAAAAATTTATTTGAGAAAGAGAGTACATAAAAATGTTTTAATAAAACTTTGCCAGAAAATCTTATTTAACAATAAGTAAATGTGTTGGGCACAACAGCACAATTATCGTTTTGCATGAAAACATTTAAGAATGCTCATTCGTAGATTTAATCTCGGTGCATGTTTCATGTTTCAAAAAAAAAAATCATACATAAGCTTTCATTTCAACACAAACAGAAAACCACCATCTGGATTCTGATTGTCACAAAAAAATCTTGCAATGCTTAGGACAGCGTGATGGTTAATCGAACACAAATCACTCAGTCATGGTTGACTGACACGGTTAGTTATGACGTGAGAACTATACCTGATCGCGAGTAAGCAGTGGGAAATTTAGATACACCTGTTGAAGATTATACACCTATTCTTCAATATAATTATCTGTCCAGGTAATGAGTTAAACAAAGGGAGATAATCAGGATGGAGGACATTTTAATTCAATGATTCATTAGTTAAATCAGGTAAAAATCCTGACTTGAGAGGTTATGAAAAGATTCTGTTATAAATTTCATTCATCATTTTTTTTTAAATGAATAGACCATTTTTTCCCCTGTAAAGCAGCATGCAGAATTAGAAAACCAGGGTACAGAACAAATTCAAACTTGGGCTGGGGTTAATATCAGTGAGAGAAAACATCAATAGCTACCTGCGAATCGGGTCGATTAACCAATGGAAATTTTAAACACACCTGTTAAAACCAGTTGACAACACTTAATATCAGAGGAATTATTACGTCATGTGTTGTTGGCATTACAAGTTCAGAAACAATAACTCTGAAAAAATGACCCAAGTGTGATGTTTATGAGTGTTCATTATAACTCCTACAAGTGAATGAATCCACAGAAAAGTACACACCTCCATGCTTCCCCGAGCGTTTGTCAGTCTGCGTGACGGCACTAGTGCACGCTTGACTGATTTCCTTCGTCTACTGCCCGGGCTCTCCGGTCGTAGTCCTGTTGATGAATTCTTTTTCCCCTTCAACATTGACTCCAGCTTCTCTTTCTTGCGAGCTATTTCATCTCTTTGTTGTCTGCAAAAGCATAAAAATCAGACGTTATCATTGAACTCATTCTGGTGAAAAACCAATCCTCTCATGAAAATTTAAGGATGAATTCACAGAAATGAACTGGATTAGGTTCCAGGGCCATAAAACTTAGACAAGCTCACTTTTGATCTCAGTCTCACTTTTTATGAGAGAAATCAATAGTGGAAAAATGAGACTGATATTAAAAGTGAGATCATTTAAGTTTAATGGCTCCAGAGCCAGAAGACTGGAGTATACACCCACCTAGCCATCTCACTCCTGGCTTTAAATGCTGCTGTTTCTTGGAATAGGCTGCCGCTGCTGTGGAAGAATTTCTCGTACTTTTCGTAGCCAGGATTGGGGTAGATACGGCGGAAGTTACCCATGTGATTATTTTCGTATCTCTCCAACACCTCCTGGTACTGAGCTTGAGCAATTTCTAACTCCTCCCTAAAATTTTCATACTTTCAGCATTAAGAAAAGTATTTTTCACAAACTATCAGATTTTTTTAGATATGAATTGCAAAGCTTAATAATTTTAGACATATGGTATATAGGAATAGAATTTCTTTGCTAGTCCGCAGAATCTTTGGTAATTCTTTAATTTATAAAAAAAGTGACAAATAAACACATTGTCATTGTGTTATCAGTTCCATTTCTCCGCCCCCCAGTAGCTGTGGTCTCCTGTGTCCTTCACTCACCTGGTCTCCTTTTTGACCCCCCTCCCCAGCAGTCTGTCCTTTATCCTCCGTTTTTCTTCCTCTATACACTTTCTTCTGTCACAAGCACCAAAATTGACTAAGTTAAGAGAGTCCCACACTAGAGCACCTTTTATTTCTCTGTCCAGCTCAGAGTCTGTGTTAAAACTAGGGGAGTGATTCACCTACAAGACAGTGTGACAATGTTTTATTACTCACCAAGAAATGTGGATATGTAAATTCGCTATTCTAAGTAATCTTTTTTCCTTTTACACTTAAAATAATTTTCAACTGTTAATCATTTCATTGTTAACCCTTTCTAAAGCACTTCCTTTTTGTAATGAAATAAATAGATGCATTCCATTCCAAAAAAAAAAAGAATAGTGAGCATTGTGCCACTCTATCTACCTCTAATACTTGAGGTCGGAGTTTCCGATCCAGGAGAACATCGAATCCCAGGATCTCAAAACAGGCACTGCCTTTGACGTGATTGGGGAAACAAGTGCGGTAGTTGTGTTTGAGGACGGAATGAGCCGAGATCAACGTTTTAATGATGACATCATCAATGTCTGCCCACATTTTGTCCACATCATAACCTTTATCCCTGAGATATTTGTTTATTGTACTAATTCTCCTGCAAAAAGAAAGAAGAAATTAAGATATTAAGACATTGACAAGTTTTAACATTCATAATTTTCAGAAATCAGTAGCATGATAACCTTTATAAGCACATGGAGAATGAATCATTTACATTTAATTATGAATACACGTAGACAAACCTTTTACTTCCGGCTTCATCGTCTCGTATAAAATCTTCACTGTGTTTGTTTATTGCATAATTCGTTAAATGCATAAATACATTGTCCTGAAAAAATGTAATAAAAATCTTTAACAAACGTATGCTCCATAAACACAGTATTGTTCAAGTGAATGGTTTGGTATCTGCCATTTTGTTGTATAAAAAACAACAGTTAAAAATTTTTTCTCTCCCTATATCGTGACTTACCACATTGTTATGTGTAGGTTCAATGTATTTATTGGTGGCGAACCTCGCCAACCCGTCTTTGAACAAAAATATCCTCAGCGGATCACAGGAAGTTACTAGAGTATAGATCCTCAAGTCAAACTTAAACCCGTCTATTAGGAAAGGCTGCAACAAAAATCAAATATGGTCATAGTGTAAAGACTATGTTTAAGTTAAACTTGAAGCCCGTCTATCAGAAATGGATGCAACAAGATATTAAGATATATACCATTAACCTCATTGCTGGAAGAAAATTTTACTAAAAATCCAAAAACATATCTGCTTTCTGATTTAATGTTCCATCTCAAGTTTTACATTTGGATCTATATTTACTCTTTGACAAGATATAAGTTAATGTTTGGCAATATCCTTTTTTCTCTACAATATTGCAGACGTTATTTATAAAATTTCATATAAAATCATGCATGGTTAATAAATGTCTATACCCTTGACATGTACTGCTGACAGATCATGTGTTCGTGAGGTTTGATTTCTTTAGGGTTCCGCGTGACCCAGATCCCCCTCCCCTGACAGCCCGTCTCCGGCTTCAGGATGTATGTCTTGTTCTTCTTCTGTCTAGTGTAGGCCAGGAAGTCACCATAACTGCAACAAGGAAAAAAATAGTTATTCATATGAACATAAATTGTAAATAGAACTATTAATAGTAACACAGTACTGCATAACTATTTTAGTAACACATTTAGGTGAATACAACTGTAACAAGAGGCCCACGGGCCTTATAGGTCACCTGGGTAATGTGTAACAACTTTCAAACAATTACCTTTGGTTTGTGTTTTAAACCAGAGGCCATGAAATTCACAATTTTGAAAGAGGCACCATTGCTTATCATAATTACATGTATAAACTTTGCATGCTTACTCTATTTACTTAATACCCAGAGGTATATCAGAGTAACAAAGAGAAAATGCACTTCCACTTTATAACCAGTTTTGCACCTCACTTCAAAGGAACCACTGGCCCTGGGGCCACATACCTGGTATTTCCAAATTTTGCAAATTTTATCATAAAATTGTTGATTAATACCAATGAGCAGATTTCAAAGCATTAATTTATTTTCAGACTTTGTAACACCCCCCCCCCCCCCCCCCGACCCAGGGGGCATAAAAAATAACCATTTTGCTAGATGCACCTTTCTTCATTATAAATATACATACTTGGATCATTGGCATAAAACCCAGGAGCAAAGGAAAAGATTTTCAAAGAATTAATTTATTTTCACTATATAATCAATAGAGCCCCGCCCTAACACCAGAACCCCTGATTCTGGGGGCATAAAATTCAAAAATTTGGAAGAGGCACTCTTGCTCATCATAACTATGTACTTAGTTTGTTTATTTAATACCCAGAAGCAGAGAAGACTTTCAGAGAATAAATGCATTTTCACTATTTAATCAATAGAACCCCTCACTAGCCCTAGAACCCCTGACCCTGGGGCCATAAAATTCATAATTTTGGAAGAGGCACTCTTGCTCATAATAACTATGAACTTAGTTAGTCTATTTAATACCCAGAAGCAGAGAAGAAGATTTTCAAAGAATAAATGCATTTTCATTATATAATCAATAGAGCCCTACCCTAACACCAGAACCCCTGACCCTGGGGCCATAAAATTCACAATTTTGGAAGAGGCACTCTTGCTCATAATAACTATGAACTTAGTTCAATGATTTAATATCAAGAAGCAGAGAAGATGATTTTTGAAGAATTAATGCATTTTCACTGTATAATCAATAGAGCCCCGCCCTAACACCACAACCCATGACCCTGGGGCCATAAAATTCACAATTTTGAAAAAGGCATTCTCGCTAAATATAACTATGTACTTAGTTTGTTCATTTAATACCCAGAAGCAGAGAAGAAGATTTTCAAAAGAATGAATGCATTTTCACTATATAATCAATAGAGCCACGCCCTATTACCACAACCTCTGACCCTGGGGCCATAAAATTCACAATTTTGGAAGAGGCACTCTTGGTTATCATAATTATGTACTTAGTTGGGTTTCTTTAATACCCAGGAGCAGAGAAGAAGATTTTCAAAGAAATAATGCATTTTCACTATATAATCTATATAGCCCCACCCTAGTACTAGAACCCCTGACCCTGGGGCCATGAATTTCACAATTTTGGTAAAGGACTCAATGCTCATTACAATCATGCCAACAGTTAGACTGCTTGATGTCCAGGAGTAAAGAAGAAGATTTTTAAAGATTGCACTAATTTTAGTGGTTTTGGCCCCACCCCTCAGGCCCCAGGGGGGCAGGGACCATGAAATTCACAATTTCTGTTCCCCTTCACCCATAGATGCTTTATGCCAAAATTGGTTGAAATTTGTTGAGCGGTTGCAGAGAAGAAGCTGAAAATGTTCAAATGTTAACACACGACGCACACCGCACGACGACAGACGAAAACGGATAGCAATAGGTCACCTGAGTTTACTCAGGTGACCTAAAAATTTCACATGTATGATGTACATGTAATTGAGAAAGAGAGAGAGAATAAAGTTCTTACTCAGCAGGAAGGCACCAAGTTTTAG
The DNA here is from genome assembly GCF_032062105.1 of Saccostrea cuccullata. NCBI lineage: Eukaryota > Metazoa > Mollusca > Bivalvia > Ostreida > Ostreidae > Saccostrea > Saccostrea cuccullata. Next base: position 102,447 of record NW_026933195.1, on the reverse strand, counting down.
GGAAGATATTGTATTCTTTGGGGAACATCTTGCCCATTCGATTCAGGTTTCTGGCCAGCAGATCTTTCCGACAAATTTCACTCATCCCGGGGAAGTGATTTATTTTCTGTCAAATGATACATCATATTAGAACATATTTTTTAACATTCAATTTGAAACAATTTTAGCTGAGACAAACTCTGTCATCAACGGTGTGCATGACCATAGAAAAAAAGATTCTTCTTGAGCTGAATACACCAGCAGATGTACAAATACAAATAATTACCGGGGTATTAAGGGGAACAAGAATAGGTGATTTTAGAACACTAACATCTTACATGGTACTATTACAATTAATTTTTATAATGTTGTTCCTTATTACCTGGTATTTCTTCATTTCCATGACTCGTTCCAGAGCCACGGAGTAGTCCGTCCAATAAAGAGTCCAGTCTTCATCATCAGACACCTCCTTAAAACCAAACTTACGCGACACCCGACGCACTGAAGACAGAAAAAATACAATAATGTATATACATGTAAATCCAAGACTTATAAATGTACAATAAATTAAACTCAGATTTGAAAAAAAGAATTCAAAAAGTGAGCTCAAATTTTAAAACATTTTAAAATCATAGCAAATTTTAATTTCAAAATTCTTAAGAGTTATAAGAAATTATTTCTAGAGACCTACCGGGGGTATTAATGCAGCATTTATTTTTTCTCAAAATATTTGACAGTACTTACCCACATCATACTTGCAGTTTGTCAAACAGATGTAGTATATTCTGAAAAAAAGAAAACAAATGCATGTTACACAAATATTTTAAGGAATCAATTAATAAAAATCAATTAAATCAAATAGAAAATTTTTAAAATACTATATGATAAATAATAAAATAAATAAATGAACGAAAACTGAGGATCCTTTTTTTTTTATCCCCTCCTTTTTTTTTTTTTTATTATTTTGAAGTATTTATATATTCAATGCTTGTTAAATGAATGATAAACAATGATAAAATTTTTGTGATGAAGTTTATTTATGAAGAACAATATCTCAGTCTTTTCTTTTTATTTTTTATCACATACAATATCAAAATGTATAAAAAAGAAACTGAATTCCATTTGAAATCTGGGGGCTGAACATATTCAAATTGATAAATCAATCCCTTCATTGTTCCTTTTTTTTCTCCTCAAAACAAACCCCAAATATTTTATGTTTTCAAACTTTGGCCAATATGTTAGTGAGGGTAGATAAAGGGTTGTAAAAATATTTTCCAGTCTGTCCATAGAGCCATTGACAAGCGTTACTTATCAGCATGTAAAGCATTATTCTTCAATAAGTCCCGCCAACAATGGGTTTTATCTGGTAAATACTAACACCGCGTATTTACCCAGTTGTTGGAAGGCCTCGCCAGAAATCAATACTCGATGATTTATCACCGCCAGTGACAAGAGTCTCCCGGGCTATCTCGTAATGTCATTACTTATCATCAGTAGCAATCCTTGTTTGCCATTCATTAATAAATAAGTATCCTGATCAGCAAAGCCAGATTTTTAATTCTTTTTCTCTCTCTATCATTTTTTTTTTGCATTCCCATTACATTTTTTTTTATTTCCTCATCATGCTAAAAGAAAATTTCAATTTCAAATCAATATCTCAATAAATTCCGGAGTATATAGATTATTTTTTCCAGTTTTGAATTAATAAGTAAAACCAGATTTTCAACTCTTTTCTTTTTTGCATTCCAATTACATCACATATATTTTATTTCTAATTTCCTCATAGAGAATTTTAATCTCAAATCAATATCAAAGTCCTGAGTATAGATTTTTTTTCAGTTTGAAATAAACTGGGAAACAAAAATGCAAATGGTTCCAATAATACTGGATAGTTTACTTCACAAATACCCTCGTCAAATATTATTCCTTCACAATTCATTACCTAATGTGAATCAATTTACTTAACGTTGAGTGGTATAGATATAATATTATAATTAACAATGAACCAATTTTTCCGTTGAACCATTTCTGATTCTCAATAACTAGGTTATCTTAATCAGGTCTTAACATTTTATTGTTGATATTTAAAGTCCGGCAAGACTAGAACATATTACCGTAAGGTCTTTATTAAAGCTATAGCGCTACTGCACAGAAATGGGGACATTTTAATCCACAAGTAAAATATCCGAATGCGGAAAAGTTTTCACTTGTACGTACAATGCCAATTAAAAGTTTTAAAGTATGAGTCACTACAACTCTTCCATGCAACTTATCTGTTAAAATTCTACCCTAGCTAGAACAATAGGGCTTTTGTGGCTTGCATATTTTGGGGTTTAATTACAAAAAATTATCTTTTTAAATGAAGTTTAAATACCTTGAAACAAGGAACAGATTAAAAAAAAATTTAAAAAACACAATACAGTCTCAAGTTTCAAAACTGAGTCACTTTCACTCATTAAAGTACACAAATTTTCATGAAAAAAAAATGAAATATTGCAATTTAGTCTGTTTCACTGCATGTTTTCATTAAAATGCATGTAATAATTTTGAATCATTAAGACTTTGCAAAGTGACTCATATGTATGTACACTAAGTCTTGCATTTTTTTCTTACATTAATTAGGTGGGATTATGTGCACCTGCATAAAGGTTTAATTTTTAAACCTTACTTTTTTTTTAATTTCCCTCTTGCTTGTGAAAAAATATAAAAGCATAGGGGAATGACAATATTATATAAAACATTATGAAGCAAAAGGGAAAATAATTTTAGGAAAAGCATTCAATTGCCATTTGTTTATTATCAAAGTTATAGTCGATCAATGTTTAAAATTATGATGAAAAGTTTAATTGCCACACTATATTAAGCAATATAAATATAGCCGTTTTAAACATGCATTATTTTATAACACCTATCTTTGATCTTTCTCAGGGACCATTTTTGGCAGAATAGCACAGATATGTTTGGCACATCTTAAAACGAGTGTTATTCAGCATAATTTCTGCTGTCAACTCAGTACACAGTCACTACACTGTTCTTGCATGGTGATTGTATCAGACTCGGGTTATAGATAAAAAAAATGTCAAAGCCATAGCTATAGAACTGTTGCTTTCTCACTTCATTGAGTGTATAATTACACAGCTATAATTCACACTTCATTGGATTTGTAATAACAGAGTAAATTCAAAATTTTCATGAGCTAAGAATCATTATGTTGAACCAAAAGTTCCAAAAAGTACACATAATATAAGTATATGATAGGCCGAGGAGGGAAAATAAGTGCATGCAATTACAATGCAACTCTTGTGTGCTTGTACTTAATACACTGAAACTATTAAACATATTAAATACAGAAGTTTCAAGCTTTTCTATTTACTTTTTAAAATCATTCCATCATTCTTATATCTGAGTATGCAATTTGTCAAAATTAAATCTTTTTAAAATTGAATTTAATGAAAAAAGGTACCGCAAGTCTCTTTAGGATATCTGATCTTTATAGATCTAATGATAAATAGAAGTGTACTTGAACATTGAGAGTATGTGTATAGATTTGCTCATAAGCTGAACTGCAATTTAAATACATGTATAATAGTAACCCTTTAATCTGATGCCCAAATATGGCAGAAAGTAATAAGATTAACTTCAGTAAGTGGCCATTTTAACACAAACTTATAATAAGAAGCTCTCTTCTCTTTTGGATGTCAATGAATGTGACATTTATCCCCATTTTTAAACATCTTTAGTTATAGACTGGGTATTTAATAAAAGTTACCAGTAACAATCAAAGAGATATTATCTAATTTTGAAATGCCCTGCCTTAATAGCTTTCAGAAAACATGCAATGTCCTAGGGGGAAAAAAAATTGACTAGCACAGTCATGAGAAACATCCTCTTGTTGAAATCACACAAAGTTTTACATGTTCATATATTTACAAAGGCTAAGGCTATGGATGCACCGGTACTAAGAAATAAATATATCTTAAACAATAAACGACCCCTCTCAAAATTCTAGCTGTTTATCAAAAAGCCCTGATTACATATCCCTACATTATAAATTTTGTTTTATGTTACAATAATAGTGCACATTATATGTATGAAAATGTACATTGTATGTTGATAGATATGACTTACTTTTTCTTTTTCTTCTTTTTCTTGACAATCTTTTTATCCTGCTCCTGTTTCTTTTCGATGTCGGTGGGGGTTTGATTGACGGGGGTCTGACCCTCCCCCTCGTACTCTGTCTCATCATCTGCCTGGGTGCTGATCCCCGTGTCTGTGGAACAAAATATTACATGTAGGATTTGTCTTGTCTTCAATAATATCAAACCTTTGTAATGATATGTAATGCATGAAACATGTATATCTAATACAGTAAAACTTGTTTATAACAAAGTCACTGGGACCTGTGAAATTACTTCACTATATCCGTAATTTGTTATATCCGTACAAGGAATTGGTTAAATTTTCATAGTGGGGGGTTCCAAGAAAATTTCGCTTTGGTTAAATTTTCATAGTGGGGGATCCAAGAAAATTTCGCTTTGTCCATGAATTCGCAATATCTGCGTTCATACTAAACGAGTTTTACTGTATATGGTAGTATTTGTATAATAAATTAATGAAAAACAGATAGTTATGACATGCTTCCTATTTAATACAATATTAAACAATTATGGACTTTTTAGGTGGTTAATATGGTTTGATATTCACCAGAAAAATATTTGTATTGATTGAGGCAAAGGTGAATATCAAACCATATTAACACTCTCAAAAGTCTATTATTATTTTTTTTATTATTTTAGTTTTGGTAATAAAAAAAATAGACATTGAAGTCTGCATACGGAGAAAAGACACATTTTTATTTTAAAAAATTCTGTCTTGTATGAAAGACATCACAATAATCCAACTGTATGCATGGAACAGTTTATTCCTGCTCAGTTGCATGACTACCTCCAACCATTGCAGTCATTGTTGACGTACTGTATTTGACGTGTTTGAGATTTAATTTGTGATGTCATAATTGCTGTTGCTAGTGCGATGACTCTTTGGTGAAAATGATCCATCAAATATGTAATGTCATGAACCATTTGCGTATGTATAGATTACATAAAGGACTATACACGAATAAATAATAAAGTTTTGTATTCTCACTTGGGATAAATGATTTTCTTTCCTGCAGTCAACATATCAATTATTTATTAATCTTTGCTAAATATAATAACTACATATACATTGTTTAAAACTACTAGTGTCTTGCAATATATTTGAACTCACATGGGTGCACTCTAGACCACTGACCAAAAAGCCAAAGAATATCTAGGCAGCAATGGGGAAAAAATCACAGGATACTCATTTATCATGGAGAGAAAATGTCAAAAGGAGAAACACTTGCATTAGTAAAGTTTGATCAATAATTAGACAGGTATGACCAAATGAAAGCAAAGGAATGCTTTCTATAGCAGGTCAAATATTGTTAGGGTTTTGAATTTTTATATTTATTTATATTTAATCTGAAATCATATGAATACTGTTAAAAATTTGAGTAAGAGTACTAGTTGAGGGAAGAGTTGATATCATGTTAAGGATAGACTAGTGTTGATATGAGAGGCTTTTATGGAAAAATATATGGATTATACTAGATTCTACAAATGGAACACACAGAGAGACAGACCAGCACACACTTACCATATGTAACACTGGACAGTTGTGAGGATTTAGCTATGTATAAACAAATATTCGATAAATAACCTTCCCAATTCAGATTTTTGAATATATATATATAATGTGATTGATCAAAGGCGGATCCAGGGCCGGCATGACGAATTTTTTCTACTAGGATGTAAAACTTATTTATTATACCTCATTATAAATATTCTATTAAACAATGCGTTATCTGATTGGTTCTAAGTTATCACGTGATTGGGCCGTAAAACTTCTTATCCCGCTTTAATTACTCGAATCACGTGACGCCCTAAATTTTCCGTATTAGGTCTATTAGGCGTAATATGAAAATCACGCGATTCCGTTCGAAGCATTGTTATTGTAAATAAAAATGGCGGCTAAGAAACGGTTAACGTAGGTAGTTTAAGTTAAATTTCTTGTTACCGTAACGATATTTTATGTTGATTGTTATTGGATTAAAACTAATATTTTCATAATATGCACAAATATTTTTTTTTATATTGAAAAAGGTCTTCAGCGGGATAAATTCGTTACACAGTCAGTTAGTGACCTAATACGGATTCATACAGGGTGTGAAATGGAAATCCATATTGGGACTCGGCTTCGCCTCGCCCAATACGGATTTCCATTTCACACCCTGTATGAATCCGTATTATGTCACTAACTGACTGTGTAACTAATAATATTTCCCGGCCGTTGTCACGCTTTTCATCGTATTCCACCTCTTCGGAACACCTAGTGTATTTTCCCGCAATATAGTTCTTGTTCGGTGAACGAAAACTCCCGAGAGAAGTAGACGTCACAATAGCCTGGTTTACGTCACAAAACTGATGATAATGTGTTGAACAAATGGTTTTATAGAAACTGCACGTAAAAAATGAAAATGAATTTGAGAGAGGTGCCGAACTTGAAAGTTTATGTTTATTTTAAAGGTTTTGCTTGTTTCGATATAATAAACAATTCATTGCATGAATGTTCGGGAAACATGAAGACTTATTCAGCCAAGAAATATCATATTCCCCTCGGGCGAAGCCCTCGGGGAATATGACTTTTCTTGGCTGAATAAGTCTTCATATTTCCCTTACTATCATGCAATAAATGTATAATGTCCATTATCCTAATATCAAGGAAAAAATCTCTTATTTGTAAGAATTTGTCAGCTTCTGGGGGCTTTGCCCCTGACTCCCACCTGACCAGGGCCTTGCCCTAGATCCACTGAGACTTAAGTGCAGCGACTGCAGCCCCAAGACCCCTGCCTTCTACTGCACTCCCCTGTTACAAAATTGCTGGATCCGCCACTGTTGATCATTTTTTAATGTAAGAAATTTTTCCTGATCGAGGAATATCTTACCATCATCCTCCCCCTCATCTTCTTCCTCGAGGTTTGGCTGCTGGATGAGGATGGAGTCAGGGTCGTCCATCAGGGTCAGCTGACCTTCCCCCCCATTGGCCTCGCACCCCGAATCCTCAGCCTCACTCTCGCAGTCCGAACTTTCGCTGCTTTGTGCTGCCTCCTCCTCATCGCTGTGTTCTGATTGGTCCTCATCGTGGGGTGGGGCCTCTGGGTCAGACATGATCATCAGCTACCTCTTTCAACCTGAAAACAGCGGGGGGGAAAATTAGGATACAGTCAAATCTAATTATCTTAAACTTAAAAAAGCAAGCAAAAAATTCAGATGGACAAGAATTTGAGATATTCATGTTCAAATAAAAGTGATTTGGACTCGGTCTCCCAATTCATTTCAACAAATTCACGGTATTTAAGATCATGGTTCAAATATAAATCATTCTTTTTCTCTTTTTCATTCCTTCAAAACTCAGTGAAAGACATTCTTTTAAAGAAAAAGTCTTCTCCTTTTATCATATGTCATGGTGACAAAAATATTTGCTATACGTAATGGTCAACATAGCTCTTTATCCAAAGAGGCTGACAGAAAATATTTAATATAAACATGATTAATGTAATGGTCATTGTTTTGGCAAAACATTTCTGAACCTTGGTGCTCTAAATAAGTTCTACGTTTTGGCCACAATGAACATGCATGATCAGTTAAAGACACTGAACTTGTGCATTTTTTGTCATGATATTGAGAAAATATCTCAATATTTTGATTTTTCAAGTGGATTTTTTTTAAATATAAAAATGTCATTTTTAAAAACCAACATTTTTTTTTATTTATCAATGAAATATCTGACTAATGCACTTTCAATATGTTTTTGTTCAGTGCTTTGAAAATGGATAACAAAAAAGAATGTAACCCTTTTTCTGAAAAATTCTAAAGACTGACAATTCATTGAACAATTCACCTTTTAAACTGCAGACAATCAAATACCCTGTACTACATACAGTTCTACAAAAAACTATTTTAGCTGTGTTTGATGTAGGATTTCAAGGACTCATAATTAGCATATATATACATTATGAAAAATCCTGGGTCCTAGAAGTACCAATTATATTCAGCCTAATGATAAAATCAACGTGAAATAATTGATCAAATGCCTGATACCTTTATATAAAGCATTGAGCAATTTATTCGATACAAATGTTTTAATGAGAACAGCCAAGGAAAAAGAAAACTTATTTCCTGATCATTATTTTGTACAAGAATAAATTATCTTGGTTGTTACTGACAACTGTGTAAAATATAAAACATATATCCTACCTCTTCTAGAGACATTTTCACATTTACATAAGGTAATACCAATCCTTGTGCAAAACACTTAAAATGCCAGGTTATATAGAAGTTGTCTCATGTACCTCTTATATACTTAGCAAAACCATGAAGTATTTGATCATCCAAAATATTCAATTGTTCTTTCAACACAACTCTGGTTCATATATTGGTTTAAAAATTTATCCAAATGACATGTACTCCACGGGGAAAAAATCATTCGTCATGATTTTTAGCAGATATTTGCAAAGAGAGGCACTCAATGTATAATGAATTCTTTAACAATTATTTAATAAAGTGAATTCCACTGTTACATTCATTAAAAAAATTCCAATGAATAATTTTCTTCCCAGCTGGTTTTCAGAAGCTGAATTTGTGTCACAAAAATATTTCCAAATTGAGAAAGCAGTGTCACACTTTGTCCAAAAAAAATTCAAGCATCTACGTAAATGACATGGAAATTCTATTGTCCTTTCTTGCACACAGTTCCAATAACTAGCGATAATATTGACAATGACTGTATAGCATATGAATTGAATTCATGCCAAAGGCAAACAATCTTTCGACACCCGTTTTTATTCATGCGATGCTGTGTATTTCCTTCATATTTGAACTGCGGAACCTTGTATATGACATTTTAGTCCAATTTACAGATTGCGATTCATACTACACTAAAACTAACTTGTTTCTATTTAATATTCAATAAGGTTTAAATTCACACCTCTTAAAAGTTGTTGAGAGCTCGTAATGGCTACAAATAATGTATGCATTTATTATGGATTGGCACAAGATCAAGCTCAATAGAACACAAAAGTTTATGGAGCGGGGTCTTTTATACTACAGGTAGTGATATTTAAATCTCAATCTATCATTGTGGAACTAAATTGTTCTGCTACAAAGGCAATCAATGAATCAATATGACTAAAAATTGGTCTAAATCATTTCTGCTACTTTAACGATGTTTAAATTTAAAATGCAACATCATACATATGTCAATTCAAATACCAATACCTTTTTATTTATATGTAGTACATTTTCCAACTTTATATAATTTTACTTTCAATAAAAATTAAAATGCAAGCAGATCAGTGAATGTTTCCTAGTTTAGTCTCTGTTTAAATTTCATGCTTAATTTAACAGAAGGGAATCAATGAGCATTTAAATTATGACATTAAACATAATATTTAAATATATAATATTATGTTGACTGCATAATAATAAAAGTCTTGGAAAATCATTAAAACATTAAAAATATGATTTAAAAAATTTTCACTAGCCTGACTATCAGTTAAGTGGCAGAAGAATACAAAATAGTCAGCATTTATTCAATAATGTAAATAGAAACAATAAATGTTTTTAAGCACTGCACTGTATTATAATTAAACAATTAAAATCTCTAGAATTGATAAAAAAAAAATGAAGTATCTTTAAAAAAAAATTGAAAAAAGAAGAGACAAATTAGTGACGAGAAGAAATGTACACCCAACAAATTTCTGTAGAATATGTGTGAAAGGGTTCAAACAAAGTAGAACTTATTACACTATTCACACATACCACGTATATTAAATATATGTGTGAATATATTTTGAAATGTTCATTGAAACTTCATTGACTTCCTTCTTATCGGCTCATTATTTATTTAGTGGTGTAAAATCTCTTTACATAACAATTGGGTGGGGGAAAAAAATCGGGACTACTGCAAATTGATCAAAAAATTTTTTTCCAATTCATGAACCTAATTTAACTGTGGTGAGGGCTTGTCCAGAGACACATATTATTCTAACTACCTTTGTCCTAAATAGAACGTTCTATCGTTAAAACGATATTGTCTTCAATGTCTTGCAGACCCCTTTTAACGATATAGAATTTGTTCTGTGTAGTTCAATGTTGCAAATTAAACAAGGGCAATACATCAAACTCAGACTTGTCGAAATCCGTCGGTCCTGTCGGCAAGGCCGGTAAAAATTTGTTGGTGATAACATTTATATAACAATTGGGTGGGACCGTTTGAAAAAAAATTGAACGTAATGCAAATTTAATAAAGGTCGGGATCGGGATGCTTAGTTAAAGGTCACAAACTCAGAAAAAATGGCCGCGTACGCAGCGATGTTGACGATAGCTAAGTAAATTTCTTATAGCAAAGTCATAACAGGTGTCATTTATGTTAAAGACTCTTTATCCCAAGAAAGGAAACTTATTAGATTGAAGGCTATTGACAATAAAAAAGGTGATTTTGGTGCTGTTATTCATATGATTTTATCAGCATCAAAATTAACGATATAAGTATTTGTTCTGTGTAAAGTTTGACTGGTCCGACAAAACATTCGACTTTGTCAGACCAAATGTCTGACAGTGATTAAAAAATTTCGACAAGTCTGCAAACTCAGTGCATTTATTACGGTGGTTCCAAATGTTTACATGGGAGGTAAATTTGAAGCATTAAGAAAAGAATGTTGAAAAAATTTATTCAATTTTCATTTTTATTTGGATATTTTTTTAGATGAAAAGCTGAAGCATATACAATCTCAAAAAATTTTATCATAATTTTGGCAGTTATTTTCAGTGCAACTCCTTCTGTATAATTTAATTAGTCCCTTCACGGTAACTGCAATATTACGTAGTCTTCTGCAGGACAAATTAATAACGTTTGGTGGAGTTTTTCTTGATAGATAATCAAATGACGTATTTTAAACAATTATTTTTTTGTCATATTTCACCACAGTATATCATTTTGCCCTGCAAAAGAGAAGTACTGCAGTTATCCTGAAAGGGTCTATATTGTTTCAGAGCAGATCCATTCGATTTGCTACATTGCAAGTATATGGGACGTACTCTAACTGTAGCAAGGATTATTCAAGTACCTTTTTCCACACCTTACAGTATCAGAATTTGAATACTACGCTATAGATCATTGAACTGGATGTAGATTTACTTGCATTCATCAATTTCTTAGTAATCTCCTTACACTGAGTGTTGTTTCTTGCAACTCTTTCGACTAACATGTCTTTATTATAAAGTTTATAATCTATTAGAACAAGTTTTTAGGTAAATTTATGAATTTGACACTGAAAAGCCAGTAAATATTTTGAAATAAATAAACCAAGCATTGGATAGCATTAACCCGTTCCTTTTTTTATCAGATGTGTTACACATTTAAATAATCCATGCAGATTATTTACGATGACAGAGGAAAGTTGGACTAAATTAAGTGGGAATTCAATGAAAACATAATGATTTTGCTCTCTGTCGTAATTAATTCATAAGTTTGATATATATCGAAGTTCCTCCTTCTTTCAAAAGTAAATTTGCCTTACCTAATGGCTTTTTAAAAGTCATTTTCATGTTGCATCGGGTCGTCGAACATCCATATTGTTTAAATATGGCGAACATGCAAGGCCTTTTCACAACGTCACATGTAAACAATGCACGTCCGTTCTATTCACTTTGATATGCAGTACTTTTATCGATGAAAATACTGAAAATGGTATAAGTAGGTCAAAAATTATGCGTGATCTGATTGGAAAATCAGGAAAATTCCTATGTAAAATGAAAAATTAGTTCAATAGCGTAGTAATATTGGTTGATAAGTCACTACTAAAGCCAACAATTTGATTGGACAAATTTCCCCAGTAACGACTTACCCCTTCCGCACTAACAATATGTTCCACTCGATCCCAATTTTGTCGGATTCTTGAGAAGCTTCTTTTGCAAGGCAAAAATTTATGCATTTTCAGCCCTTGAAAAACAGCGAAATCAGCATTATAACAAGATAATCCCCTGACTTGAACATTTTTTTTACGCTAAAATTTTCAAAATTTCCCTATGCTTTGAAAAAGTTACTTTTTGGGAGTACCTTCAAGTTTCGTGGTTTTATAAATTTAAGACAAAGACCCCAACTGGGGTATATGAATACAAATGATACAATATTTTACATATAAACAAGAATGCATGAAAGAATGAGTGGTACTAATGTTATTTACATGTACAATTCACATGTATAGTTCAAATAAAGAAATACACCTTCAGAATAGGACGAATTTAGGAGGTTATCCTTATACATGTTATACGTGATAAATTATCAGAATACATCCACCCTTTCCAATCTTCGATTATTTGCAGTTTTCGCAAATAAAGTCGAGAAATAGAAACATAAAAATTATCATTTCGAAGTCCACATTTTGTAGTAAATATGAAAAAGAAAAATCCCAAGTTTTTGCCTACCGAGATATCAATTATTATTATTTTTCTGTATTGTTCCAACTATCTGATTGGTTCAAACTGGATCACATGATCAAGTATAAAAAGTGTTACGGACTGGATGTTTCTATTTAACGTCAAGATCTAGTAAATAACTTGAGACTAATTTTTTGGTGCTAGATCCATTATGACGTCATAATCAATTTCGACTTTCTTTTTCCCGTACTTTACGGCTTTTGCAGAATTATGTAGAAAATAAGGTGTTTTCATGTCATTCAATTTGAAATCATATGAAAACTAAACCGGATACCTATATTAAATTTGATATTGATTTAAAGAAGAAAAATACTAATTACCGTTTTCTGAGAGACTTTCTTGCCCTTTGCCGAATACAAAAAAAACTCCCATATTCATGGCTATTTTTCTTAATTTTTCATTGAAAATGACAGTTTAAAATACAGTTTTTCATCTTGTTTACCTACAAATTATGCTTTTTGACCAAGCTAAAGTTGTACAGCATCAATAAAGGAATTTATTTCTCAAGTTTGATAAATCTGTAAATTTAGGCTGTTTCTAAATTGATCCATTGTGAAGCAACAATAGTGCTGACGTCACAATACTCTTTATAGACTGGATGTTTCTAAAAACAGATACTGTAGCTGGTTTTCGTTACTGTGGCGTCATAATGCTATGACATAACAATGCCTTGTATGAGAAGGTACTCAGTATTATAAAGAAGGATTTTAAGACATGTCTTATTAACTGATAAAAAATAATAAAACAATTGTAGCCTTTTGATTCGGTACAATCCCTCGATATATAGACAATCCGCACTTCGTTTTATATATCGAGGGATTGACCTCATCAAAAGGCTATAATTGTATAATCGTAAGCTTTTTTGTGAAAAGGGCAAAAGGGCTGTGGTTTTGTGAGAAATTCAATCCGGTTTTAACAGAAGGAGGGGGGGAGTAGCTTTTATCTATGAATTTGCAAATGCCTTGGCGATATCCCAGAAGTAAAATATTTTATCTGCATTCATTTGTTGGATTGTATAAGATTGTTATCCTAAAATAATCCTACATAACTTGGTAAAATATTTATATTTATAGCTGCAGTTCGCTTCCATACTTTATTTCTTATTCAAGCGAGATAACTCTAGATTCGACACCAATCTCGACCTACATGTATAAAGACCTTTTACATATTCCAGGGTCTCTGTATTATATTACCCATAGATCTCCTGTGTGTGTCAGTAACTTACATTTAAGAATGATTTAATAAGATAATAAAATTCGGAGGAAAAAAACAACAGGACCCAATAGAGGATGTTGCTGGAGGGTAAGGTTGCCCTAATTACAGGAGGGGCACGGGGCCTGGGTAAGGCGTTCGCCGAGGAACTGCTCAAAAATAAAGTCAAGGTACTCTATTAGAGTTTATTAATTTTTAGTAAATTCAATAATTTTATTATATTTATAACTTGAAATGCAATTGAAATTGTTAAAATCAGGATTTTTAAAAAAAATATCTACTTTTGTTTTGATATAGACTATTAATATTACCCTGGGTGATATTCAAAAAACTTATTATATTTAATTAATTAATATTCAATTTAATTTACACTATTGATTAATTAATATTTTATATATGAAATAATTGTAAATTTTATACGAGACTTTTTCTGCATATTTCTGTGTTGTATTTGTAGTCTCACATGCTGAGCAGAACACTTTCTTATTGTCTTTCTTCTGCATGCATATATGCACGATATTTAGCATGGCCGTGACTTTACCAAGTGATATAATTTCTGGTTATGACTTGAAACTTTATATGTCTCTGCTTGAAATCACATTTATTTTAGAATATTTATTGCATCTTATAATTTCCCTTTAAATATTATATAAACAAATGTGTTGCCTAAAACTGAAACATTCGGATCATTCTGACACATTCCCATTCATAAAATTATGATAGTTTATAGAGATTCTTTTAATTGAACTTTTTAACTATTGCAGATGATATTATATTTCTATAAGCCCTCTCTTTAAAAAATTTTGGTTGCCCTCTCCCGACTGACTGGCTAAAATGGCCCGACTCAAAACTTTTTTTTTCTTTACATTCAAGGACACGATTTTTTTTTTTCATTTTATTACTCTTCTGGAAAAAAGATTTTCCACCTACCTACCGACCCAATAGTTTTACCCTGAGTCGACAAACAAACATTCCATGTGTTTTAAAGATGGCCTTACAGATTTACATTAGTACTTAACTTATACGCAGGTACACACACAAAAGGGATCTTTCGACAGCTAGGAGCCTAGGACCCTGTTTTACTTTTACTAATTATAGGTATAAATAATGAACTTTAGAACAGAGGAGATTGAAGGAAATAAATGAAGACTTTTTGCTTTGTATTATAAAAAAAATTACATGACTCCAGTTCATTTTCATAGGTTTGTATATGCGACTTGAACTCCAATACCGGTGAAAAAACTATCCAAGAATGGAAACCAAGGTATGGAAACAATGCCATGTTTCTACGATGTGATGTCACGAATCATGAGCAATTCGAAGGTAATTTTTGCCCCTATTTTTCAGTTGAAAAAAAAAGGCACACAGAAAGTATTTTGTACATTGCTGCAACAATATACATGTAATGTAGCCATAGAATGTCATCATTGATATTGATAATATCTAATATTTCCTTGAGAAAAAAAAACAAATAAATGAAAATATAGTCTAGTACCATCGTTGGCAAACCATGGCCAAAATGTACGATCCTCTCCCAATCTGGTAGGAGAGAGCTATATGCGGACTCCGGACCGTGGCTTGAGACGATGGTCTTAGTATACTAGCATTGCTGATTGCAGTAACCTATCTTCAGTCTTTCTGGAAAAAAAGAAATTAGCGATCACGATCATGTTATTTGATTTGCCAGATGTCTTCAAACTGACCATTGCCCGGTTTAGGAGGCTGGACATTGTTGTGAATAATGCCGGGGTCCTCAATGAAGGCCAGTCATCTTGGAGAACTACCATCATGGTCAACGTGGTAAGTACACTTCACTTCTAATACCAAGTTTTATTTTCTACTTTAAATCTCTCCTTTTTCATTCCTTGTTGACGAGAATCGTTATCATTTATGCGTACAAAAAACTCATGAAATATCAAAATTTAGACTAGTTATTTTTATGCTGAAATGTTTTTCTGTTAGCCACACTTTTCAATATTGAGGAAGATGTATAATTATATCCCTTTGTCGAAGCATACATGAAGTTTCATGAGTTCCAAGCAAAAGGTTGACAAGCCCCTAATGGCACAACATTTGATGTGGAATATTGAAAAAAGAGGAAGAAGTACATGGACATCTATTAATTACAAACATTTCTTTTTGTTAAAATATTATCTCATATTAAATTTCTATAATCAGATTGGTGTGATAGAGGGTACGAAACTGGCAGAAAAGTACATGACCAAACAGCAAGACGGTGGAGGGGGCGTGGTCCTCAATGTCGCGTCCACAGCAGGTGCCCGTCTTCCATACTGAACAGATTCTCCGTGATAAGAAATATAACTCTATTATCTATATGTTTTTTTTAAATGAACTCTGTAGCCCAAGATAATTCGTGTCATTTTTTGACAATATGATTACTTAAATATTACTGTACTTTAAAAAATGGAATTTTAAATAAAATATGTGCATTTAAATATTCAAATATTTATCATCAGCATACTGTTACATGTAACATAACTGTATTTTAAAATTAATCACACTCTTTGTATACGCATAATAAATTGCTTCAAAGTTTATGATTTTCAAAAAAGAAATTTATTATTAAAATGCTCATAACTTCAACTTACCGTGATAGACAAAATTTGACAGAAATGACTCTTTGGCCATTGGAATTTGAGCCATTTATGCATCTGAGAGTTATCTCTCTTTTCATATGTTTGATGAATTTTCCCCCCTTAGGTTTAACCCCGGTGTTTTTTATGCCTGTATACACAGCCTCCAAGTATAGCGTCGTAGGATTTACTAGAAGTGTTGCGGTAAGCGATATTTTTTGATTACGAGAAACTTATATTTTAACGAAGAATCAAAACTATAGGATAATATAACTGTTCTGATTTTTATCTAATTAACTTGTCTTAGATGAATGCGGACATCTTCAGTACGGGTATGAGGTATGTCTGTCTGTGTCCAGGTTTCACCGAGACAAAAATGTTAGTGGAGGGAGTGAACGAAGAGGGAATAGCCGGAAATGATAAAGCGCAGGAAATTTTGCAGAGCGCAGGCACGAACACGTGAGTAGATTTTTGGTTTATTTAAGGAATCACTGTCTAAGTTTTAGTAGCCTATGCCAGGGACATCAGCGATAGTTGGAAACGTGGGACAATTTGCATAACGGCGAAGCCTTTTATGCATAAATGATCACAATTTTTCCAACTATCGTTGAGGTCTCTGGCAAACTATACTAACTAGACAGTGATTATTTTATTGTGAAAGAAAATTATGAATTTGGATTTTAAAAATATCACATATATATTGATTGACTTGTTTTGTGAATTAGGTATGGAAGAAAATTGTAACCTAAATATTTCCATTCCTAATTTTTTTCTCTGTGATAAATCTTTGAAAGTTAGCGAAATGGATTGTTTAATAATTCTATCGGAATGTAAATTAGGCAGGTCGATAGGTCAGGTCTCGTGCGCATCTGTCTGTGTGTCTGACGCTAAGGAGGCCAAATATGCATGTAAATCTTGTGCGGCTGCCATTGTGTTTGATGTCCGTGGCCAAGGAATATTGAAATTGGCATGGGAGTCCTCGAGTGATTTAAATCTATTTCTACATTTTTAAAATCTATAAAATCTACAATTTTATTTCACAATGAAATGGAAATATAAGGAATATGCCAGGGACATCAACGATAGTGGGAAACATGGGATAATTTATTCGCCCTTTATGCAAATTATCCCATGTTTCCTACTATCGTTGATTCCCTGGCATACCATACTAACTAGACTGATTTCTTAAATACCATTCAAGTATATCGTGGTATGTCATGTATTAGTTTAATGTTATTGAACAAATGACTCATATAAAAGGTTACTACAGGATTTTTTTCCTATATTGTGCCAAGACGTGGGATATTTAATCCTACATGTAGCTTCAAGACGTGGAATATATTGTGCTGCATTTAGTAGGAGTTTTTGTCGTGTGGGAGAAATAATCCCATTTTTGCAACAACCATGGGATTTCTTCCCACATGGGACAAATTATCCCATGGTATTATTTGTCCCGTGGGATTTTGGTTGGATTTCAAAAATCTCCCGCATTCTCCCATGGGATTTTAAATTTTGGGAGAAGTTTATAAGAAAATTACAACGTTGTGAAAGTTGAGATTGACATGATTAGATTAGAATAAAAAAATCCCGCCAAACTTCAGGAAAATTTTTTAAATTATGTCTTTCCGAAAGGGTACCAAAAAGTCCGGACTTTGTTGTGACCGGACTTAAATGTGGCAGTGTTATATACTAATAGATTTAATAACACAAGGTCTCCAATCACAGACACCTGACGTTACTTATTTTTCTTTTAATAAAAAAATATACCCTAACCTTATTATAAGGTAAGGGTATATTTTTTTTATTGAAAGAAAAATAAGTAACGTTAAGTGCCTGTATCTCCAGTGTCAATTTAAGTAGTCACCGCCCAGTGACTCAAACACAAAGACAGCCGCACGAGATTTTCATGCATATTAGGCCTCCTTAGCTCCTAACCTATCTCTTGGTAAAATTTACATTACTGTAGAATGATCAAGAAATCAACTCTAGTAACTTTCAAAGAGTTACATGTATCACAGAGAAAACAGATAGAGATGGAAATATATTAGATTTAAAAAGGTAAAAATGGATTTTTTTTTGTTTTCAATAGAGTCGAGTCCGTTGTTCAAGCTTTCATGCAGTTATTGACGACGGAAAACAACAATGGAGGGGTGATGGCCGTGACAAAACAGAAGGGAATACAGTATCACGGACGGCGGAGAACCAACAAACTGTAGGGAACCAGTTAGCTGTCTAGAAGAAGATGATTTATAAATACAATTAATGCAATGATGTTCAGTCAGTGTGCCATTTTGCGATTTGTAAACTTTGGGGCTCTTTCTTGAAAGCTGATTAAAACTTGCTTTACTCTAATGTTTACAAATGAATTAGATAACAATGAAACTGTTAAATAAGTTGTCATATATGCTTATAAAATGTGTATATATGAGTCTCATGTTTATCAGTTGAAGTTCTTCCTCTAACGATAAATTGTGCCATAGTAAAGAATGAAATCAAACCATGTGATACATTTTTAATTGATGATAAATACATATATTTGTATCTGTAAAATATTTTGAATTTTTATATCTAGTATATAAATGCATTAATTAAAACATGGATTTTCAGTTTATTATTTTTGTGATGATTTTACTTTTAATCATTTACTAGACTTAAAAGGGAAATGGAGAGAAATGTGTACTCTCATAAAAATTAAAGGTGTACGTAACCACCTGTTTTACTTGAGCAGTTGAATTCAGCGTAATGATGAATTCATACAAATAAACTCCAATTAATTATTTATTTGCATCTGACAGTTTATAGTTCATTCAGCTAAATGAGGTATCAGAAAAATACCAATACAAAATGTAATCAAAAAGATGACTCAATTATTTACTGTATCACCGATGTTCCTATTTAGGCGGTGCTTCCTCGCGACAGAGTACATAATACTTTTCATCATTAGAGATCAGGAAAGGTGACTGATTTATTGATTTCATTAGAACCTCTCTAAGAACGCACACGAACTTCTGACAGACGAAATGGAATCTAAATCAAGGAATTCAACCCGGTCCTGCTCTTTACTGATCTTGGATCTTAGTCGTACGAACGCTTTATCTCGTGATGTCTGGCAAGGAAGGACCCACGGGCAATCAAGGAAATAAAAATAACACAGAAAATCCAATCGATCGCGAATAAAAATAAAGTAAAAGCTGAAACAGTCGATCCGGATTGTTTTTTTGTTTGTGGAAGACAATGATTATTGATCTTCTGTGTATTTGATGCAATGGATTGAGTATCTAGGGATCGCCAGAAATAGTCAGAAAATGTACAGACCAGTCTTTGGCTTACTTTTTAAGATTTATTTAGGATTCTAGAAATAAAATTGAGCGTAATTTCTAGACAAATGTTCTTGATTTTGATGCATCGATTGGAGATACAACGTATAATCATAGTTTATCTTGGATGATTAAAGTGTCTTTTAAAGATATGGGGACATACAAATATTTTCCCCGATATCTGTAAATTAAAAAAATGTAATAACAAATACATTTATGCCACAATTAGTAATCTGTAGCTAGGAATACTGCGTACCCAAATTAGATTTCTATTACTTAAGTTATTTTGTTTTTTGTCTTCTGCCGCTTCCGCAACAGCGAGGGGGACATTAAATCTATAATTCGTCTGTCAGTCTGTCTAAAGAACTTTAACTTTGGTCATAACTTTTGAATGTGAAGATAGGGCTTTCATATTTTGTATAGGGCTTTCATATTTCACGTTTACGTTATACATTTATTGCATGATCGTGAGAGAAATTTGAAGATTTATTCAAGAAATATCATATTCCCAAACAATCATGCAATAAATCGTTTATTATACCAAAACAAGCAAACTTCTTTAAAAATAAACATAAACTTTCAAATTCGGTACCGCCCTCAAAGTAACTTTCAATTTTAATGTCATCTTAGCTAGCCAAGTCTTCCTGATACGCTACTCTGACGAGGAGATACTTGGCTAGCGAAGATGTTTTAATGTAAATTAAGTTATACATAGATCAAGATAAAAACCATTTATGAATTTAACATAGCTGCAAAAGAATAAAACGCGATTTTCAAAAAAGGGAGGCAACCCTTGAAAAGTCGTTAATAAGTAAGTGTTGACTAATTCAATTTGAATAACAAAAAATGGTTGTTTGGGGTTTTTTAACGAGGACCATGCAGTTTTTGATGTAGCCTTTGATGAAAGAAAAAAGTATATAAACGAGAACAGATCAACTGTTAAACGTATTTTGTTATACATGTACTTCGCTCTTCGTTTATTCTTTTGAAACCCTTTTATATTTCTTTTTACATGTATTTTTGGAGACCAAACTTGAAATAAAGATCAAAGAAATTGAGTTGAAAGGTAATGTATTACAATTTTTGACCTTGGTTCATTTTTGTTTTTAAATTTATGCATGGCTTTTCAATGCTTAACATTTGTGTGAGAATATAATCTCGGACGTACTAAATTCTAGTCATTCAATTTCTAGTTGCAGAAAACAGAGAGGGAAGAAGAAGAAGAAAGAATATATTAGCAAACATTGTAAAGAAATGATTGAATTCTACAGAGTTAGATAAAATATAACTTGGTATAATAAAAAGCGGCTTTCTCTCACGGACCCCAAAAGCTTTTTGTCTTCTTTGGCTAAGACAATAATAGGATATTGGTGGCGATTTTTACATCTTTAAGGATCATGTCTCTGCACCTTTTGGCAGACTTTGTGAAGAATTCCATTAACTCCTTTTTTATCTGGAGGCGTTTTATTGACATAGACCAAGGCATATTTCGGAGTTCCCCATTTCCCCCCGTCTCGACTTCAAAGTGCTTGGGTATGAATTGATGTCATTATTTTCTTTCCGCGATATCGACTTACATTTTATTTGTGGCCATTACTTTTTCTTGTAATAGGTCCGTCCTTTCCACTGTCTTTGGACAACTTTGCCTTGGAACAATTTGCAGTGCAATTTGTTTTCAGGCGATAGTAATGCGATAAAATTCCAAGACAATTCCCTTCGGTTTACATTACTTAATTGAAAGTGACAGCACATCCATTCCTCCATAATGGAAGGAAAACTAATCTGCGCAAAAGATCGGCCCCTTTAATGGTTATTAATCTGCTAAGACAGAAAACAGCTCGCTGACATGCAAAACACAGATTGTCTTTTTTTCTTCTTCAGGAAATGACGTCATTTATAAGTCGACGAAAAAGATTATCCGTGCATGGTCATCCCAAGCTTTTGTTTTAACTGAAAAATAAGCATGAATGAAAGCTGTTCATTATAGAATTTTCAGATCTCTAATATGTGCCTTTACGAATCTGAAACTGTACATTCTAAAATATCTTTTTACTCTAGCTAGATGAGGTTATTTTAATTTAAGTCTACGTTTGTATATACACAACGTACTTTGAAAATTACGACAGTATAATTATTTTCATACACATCAAACAATAGGAGGCGAGTCAGTCCATATTCACCAATCCCGCCACCTACCACTAACTACAAACAGCCATTTTTGTTGACCACTTGCACTGTAGAGAAAAGCTGCTACCGCCCTGTACAATTAAGTAAACAGTTATAAAAACGATAAAAGGAAGAAAAGTTATCCTATGGTTTTTGTAACTTTTTAAATCTATATTTTAAGTGTTTTATTATTTGAAGCATTTTGCATCATCTCAGAATCCATTTTACCAATACAAGTGTTTGTTCAGAAGTTTGCCTTAAAGTATTTCCTTCAACAGATTATAGATTCCTACATCCTATCGGGCATATTAATGATTGCCTAAATGAATGTTTCACAAATTATAAGATTACTCTTAACTTTAAACATGTATTTTTAAAATCCTATATCGACATATACTGACAGAAAAAGTTTCCCTTCATATGAATCTGAGGTCCTACGTATTTTACATCAAGTTTTTAAAACCCATTTGAGTGAGGAGACTATTTTCATTGATATCTTAATTAATGCAATTTTAAAAAATTAGGATGTATCCGGGTGCTATTAAAGGCATGAATGACTGCAAATAAACTGTTAGAATAAATAAATTCATGGATAAATAACAGATGCATGACAGAATATATTTTTGATTGAAATAAAAGTCAATGAAAACTATTGTTTGTGCATGCATTATTTTCTGGTTTTATTATTTTTTTTTTTACTGAATACAAATAAGAATTGAAAGCTGCCAATTAAGACTACTACATGTGTATAGTATTAGCTTCCTTAAACTTGATCATGAATAATGAATTTGAGGTTCCCAAATCTCTTTCTGTATTGATTTAAATAAGTTAGATTTGTATTTGAATACTAATATGCACAATACACTAATTAAACGGGCTCGTACAACCAAAAATTATAAATTTAACAAGACTTAGTACACACTTAACGTGTAACTACTCAGTATTTGACTTATTCTTTTTGGTATAAATTATAATAAAGTTGTAAATATTGAAGTCGAACATCTAGTATCTTTTTGTCATGCCCATGGTAGGCAGTCGAAAATGCTAAAAGCAAGAAAAAAACCATGTTTGTAAAAAAAAAAAATTATAGGATTTTGCCGTAAAATTCCCTCGTGTTCATATATGTACATGTAGGGTTCTTACAGACTATCAAAAGGTTAGTGATATATATAAAAAAATAAAAAGATATATAAATAAATTAACATTTTACTTTGTATTTTATACAGTGCTATTAAGCAACAAATATACATACATTTATGAATATTACAAAACGTTAGCAAAATATAGCGCTCTGGTTCATCGATTTTGTGAATAAAAAAGCTGAAAAATTAAAACGAGGAATGTTATCAAAAACGGAATGTTACCTTCGTGTTACTGCAAATATTATGGCCATAACAGAAAAACCTACGAAAACACAAGATAACTTTTTAACTTCTTTGTTTCCATTGAGTTCTTTGTAAAGAATGTCAAAAAAGATAATATAGAACAAAGTTCCAGTTGCAAGACTCTGTAAAATTGCGTCCGGAAGTAACACGTCTTCATACAGTTGCGCACCTGTCGAAATGGCGATCCCGATTATAATTCCCACCGCTGCTAAGACAGAAAACGAAGATACGCTGAAGATCATAGTACGATGTTTGACATCGTTTCTCATATGATCAAGTCCCATGCCAAAAGCTAAGATCCCACGATGTATTGTAATGGCAAAACACAAAACCCACACATTACTCTCCATGCTCTGAAGTCCGAGCGTCATCCCTTCGAACACGCCGTGAAAAGATAAGGCTGTGATAAAAATAGCTGACCTCATCTGACCTTTTCCAGAGTCATCTCCCCTGCTGAGCTCTGAGACTACTGTCTTAACAGGCAAGTCTTGGAGCGGGGCGGGTTCGATGTCTGACTCCTGGGCCTCTTTCGTTTCCTCCTGTTCCGCTGATTTTATAAACGTGTTATGTTCGGCTTGTAAAGTATCCTGCATATTAATAGAATTCATGCTTTGTTCATCGAGGTCACTTTCACTTCCTGCGAATCTACAACTACTAAATGTAAACATGTCTCCTTCACCATATTCTCGATCTCGGTCAGTTAAACGTTGAAGCTTTCTATAAAGTGATCTAATGGCGTGTTCCATGAACAAGACTCCAAAGAACCCTACCACCGTCAAAAGTTCTGCTACGGGGTACTGTGAATACGAACGCGACTGGGTCATAACGGCTTCGATTTTATTACGGGTTTCTGGAATTAAGTGTAAAAAACAGGTCCCTAGAAAAACTCCCCCTGAAAAACATTTCATGGACGATATAGAATAATCCACAGCCTTCCGAATCCGTGTGATTTCTTTGGCAAAATGTTGGTATAGTTTACACGGGGTGAGCCCAAAGAGGACAGACACTCCGGTGGATATGATCAGCGAGATGATTTTGGCCACCACGACATCCATATCTACCTCCTGTGGGGACATTTGTGAGATAATTCTCGGAATTCAATTTCAAATCCGATTTTCCTAAGCCCAACATTTATGTTTTTGTGGTTAAAGTCATGTCACGTGACGTGAGCTTGGCGAGATTCTGTTGTTATATACGAAGACATTGTCACACATGTTGGTAATGAACTGGCTAAAGATATGTGGGATAATTTGTGTCTGTCGAGAATGGAAATATTGATGGTTCCCCTGTATGTTGCTGCAATCAGTTGTACTAATAACCTCCCCCTGGGTATATGCCTTTCTGTTGTCGCCTTTTCCGCAGCCTGAAACGAAATAAATTCGACCACTTTTAGTGATGGACGACTTCAGCTGAAAAATAAAAAAAAGAATAAAGAACACGTCATAGATCAGGGTAATAAACGGCCATCTAACGCCTTATGCGTTCACCCATCTGTATTAATACCGATCTGAGCATATGCTGTCTGACAAATACGTTTTCGATTGGATTTGCGAGGCATTAAGCTAATTTGCCCTCATCATCTTCGGTAAATCTCGGGTGTATTTAATAGAATAGTGAACACAGAAGAGGCACTTTCACTGAGTGATTGGTCTGGGGATAACTGTGAAATCCAAAAGGGTTTGAAAAGTTCCTTCAATAATGATCTAAAGTTATGGCAATGTTTGCATTCAGCGACAGACGGTTGTTGATTTTCTTGATATATAATGGGTTAGCGGCGTGCTCTGTAAACGCCCAGTCAGTGTTGTAAAATTGATTGAGGAGAGAGATGGTGGACCGAGTGATTTAAAAGCAAATAGATGTCGAAATGCCAAGAATCGGTTCTCCTATACGTTACAAGACGCTGCTTCGCGCCATAAATAAAGAAAGAGCTCATAAACCAGGTTTGAGTGGAAGTTACCATAAAGAAAACAACATGCTGCAGGGGGGATGGAAAATCGTTGTACAAGTCCTGCTGTTACCATCATCACCCGTATTTCACTTATCAATTAATTCGCGTATTTACCAATCATACAAAAACATACAAGCGTGCATTTTCAGTAAATATTTATGAGAAATAATTTCTACCTCCAAAAATGAACATTTTTTTGCCCTAACGCCAGTCTCGAAATGGACTGACAGACAGCATGTCTGCATATTTTGTTGACTGTGCTTCTCTGGGGTACACATGTATACTGAGTATAAAACATTTACAAACAGTCCTGTTTATCTAACCTGAACCTATTAAATACATCTTGATTATTTTTGACTCTCGTATCGAATAGTAATTATATTAAATCTATATACGATGTATATTCAAGTCGGATTACAAATATTGCATTTGACCATTTTGCCATCTGCTCATGATAAAAAAAAGAAAGAAATGAGGGCTACTTTTGAAAGAACCATTATGTTTTTGAATAAACCTCAATATAAAAGAAATCACAAAGTCGCTTACGTTGTATATACAGGCTTTCGATCAATTTCAATCAATGAAGAATAATTGTCTGAACATGCATATGCACATGAAAGACCACATTTCATGTATAATAGATGCATCGGAGGTAAAGACCATTCACTGCACCATCGTTTACTAGTACCCAGTACTTACATGCATAATTTATATGGCTTTGATTGTTCGTACACCCTGAATCCATTTCTTTCTACTTATCAGGGTAATAATAATTATAGTTGTAGCATTACTATTATACTGTAAATCAGTAAGATTTTTTTTGGGGGGGGGGCGAGATCTTATTTAAGACTATTTGCCGATTAATGAAAGAAAAAAAGCGTTCCTTGCAAGGTGCATACAGATTATATTTAGATTTTTCTGAAAATAAAATCTTAATTTTCTTTCTATATACCATTTCAATTAATTGTACTCAATATTAAATTTATTAATTTCAATCAATATTAAATTTATGCCAAAAATGTTTTTGATATTTACAAGAAAAAAGTCATAAATTACCTTTCAAACGGTTCAGTTTCTGAGTGAGTCCAGTTTACCATTTGATAAAACACAGCATCTGATGGTCCCTAGAAGACAAAGACGGTGTGTTATATTAACCTAATACGATCACGGCATGTCTAATTCTCCATTATTAGGTTTTAGTGTATTGCAAGACCAAACAACTAAGCTCTATCAATAAAATATATGACCCCTATGCCAATAGGCTCTAGTCTAGATATTTTTTGAAGAACACACGGGAGATTTGTTTTTTACTGGAAGCGGTCCGTGTGCTATTCGTCTCACAGGAACAACTTAATCTGTAAATATTCAGACACACGTCATTTCTCCATCTATGGCTGCAGTATAAATTGCTTTAGGATCCCCGATTAATTAACCCCAAGGAATAGTTCCCTCTAGCAGACATACCGAGAAGCCCAAGAAAGTTTAAACAATTGACGTATTTACACAGTTTCTGGAGATACTTTACAGTATAGTTGAGGCCACGAGGGACCGTGCAGCGGTGTATGGGAGCTATTGTTTGAAAGCTTTTATGGAAAAATGCTTTTCTTCGATTATCACTTTTAGACTGGAGTTAATCAAGAGGACTCTCCAGAACGAATGCATTAAAATATCAGATACAAACATCGTCTATAGATTCATTTCTTTTAAAAGTGCTTTTATACGCATTAATGGCCGCCACGACATCCGGTTTGCCGGACCGTCTACTTATAGATTTACTTGTAATAATAAAATCAGCTGATCCTGTTCTATATCTATATGTATGTTAACAAATATATGCCTTATGCACTTGTGTTCAAAAATAAATAAATACTTTTAGAACATAAAAATTCCTTACTCAAATAACTAAAAATGAGGAAAGAAATATTTATGGTATAGATGCGAGAAATTTACGGTATAGATGCGAAATTTTTCCGATAAAAATCTGCTACAGTAAAGTAACTGCAATCTGTCTTTTTGAATATATCTTTCCTTGCGAGGCCTTTTTACGTTTTAATACGATAGGAAAGGATGAGCTTTAGCGATCAATGTTGGGTGAAAAAGGGAAATACACGCCAACCTACTTAAACCATCGAAAGAAGTCGTAAATTTTGTACAGAAAAAAGCCCATCTGTCATTGCATATTTTGCTCACTTTTTAGGGCCAAAAATGAAAGTTGATCGATTTAGTGTCGTATTACAAATTACTTGTCATTTGGAATGTCCTACCAAAGGGAAAATCAGTGTCCTCTTAATGATAGCAAGAATTAAGCCTAAATTACAATATTGTCTCCACGCACAAAAATATTTCACTAATTCGTTTCAAAACTCTTCTTGAAGATTTTTCCCATAAATGAAGTCTATGTGCTTGTGTATTCTCCAAGATTTTTTAAAAGAATAAATCACTTAGCTTTGATTTTAATATCTAATAGTTTTTCACTTAATCCTTACAAAATTGTACAGTTTTAAAAATATTGTTTTATTATACAAAATACGTACAAGTGCATCTAATGTCCACTAAAAGGTCGACCGTTTATCATGTGTTGAACCAAAGTGTCTAAAATCGATGGCCAGATATTTTGACCAAAGTGCTCTCATTATTCTGTTTTGATATGGCATTTGTAATTGCTAAATGTATCATGTGTAGACGTATTCAAAAATATATTAAGCTAAAGCGTAACCATAACCACGAGGCCATTTGTAATTATACCATCCAGCGAAACTGGTCATTTCATCAATGTTCAATAAAAATATTATTATTAAGCATCATATACAAAAGCTTTCATATCAAGGTAAGGTTCTTATAAAACCGATATCTATATGTGTGTGGGGAAAAATGACATAAAACGTAATTTACCGTCAATTTCCCATTGATTTTGCCCCGACTTGCATTTTTATTTCTATTAAATTAATTAACAAAATTTCACGAAAAATGGCAAGTTGGGCAGAAGCATGCTTTCAAGGGAGACCCTAAGAGGTGGATACGAAAATTTAGACAGCGAAAACAACATTAACATTATGCTTTATGATATTTTTCTATGAAAAAAGGAAATAATACGGCATTAAGGAAAGCATGCAAGGGTACGAGATAATTATTTGCACTTTGCAAAAGGGTGTTTACAGTGTATATTGCAAAGGGCTTCTCCAATTTAAAGTAGCCAATGTTTCTGGCACCTTTCGAACCCAGAAATACCATTGTAATGTGTTGTTCATTCCCTTAATTTCTCTTCGGAGGAAATGTCACGGATTCCAGCTTTTGTTTTATTTACAAATTCTTTCAAAATTATCGTATTTATTTGTGTAAATGTTTTCTATTAAACTGTTATTTTATCAAAAAGAAGGCTTTATATGCCGATCATTTTATTACCATTTTAATACCAGTCTAATTTCTGGATTTTTAAAAAAATATTTGAGCATTAAATTTCATCCAGTGGTGTAGGAGGAGTTGTGGATAAGAGATGGGTATCCCAAAGCGTAACAGACGGACAGATGGACGAACAGCGGAAGGACATCCCGATTACTATATACCAATCCGCTTTTCAAGCGAGGGGTAGGCCTATAATAATTTGTTATGTATTCTTATAAAGCAAAAATTATTTTTTTAAAAACTCCAACGTGAAAAGATGAATCAGGTCTGATCATAAAGCGACACAATTAGCTCCCATGGGAATTCCACAGACTGTTGGAAGATCTCAATGAGAAACACAAGCTACTGACTTTTTTGTAATTGCGTGTACAGAAGAATGTTTTTGTTTTAAAGAAATTTGCAGATGTAACTGAATTATTTTAGGCCCGTAGTTCAATAAATGATAAATAAATGTGAAAACATTCTCTGACTATATTCAAAATACAACAATAAAGTTTTATTTTTACAAATACTAAATACATTTGTAGTAATAATATTATCACTACAATTATTTTTGTTTCTGTTCTCTCATTTTTACTAAATGTCTCTAGCTTAATCAATATCAATATTTTTGTTAGTTTCTTTGTCCGTTTGTTTGTTGTTGTTTTCTCTCTACGAAAAGTACACTTTTGTTTTTTATATCCCTGTAACCTTGCTTGTTGTTTAATCAATGCAGATGGTTTTGCAGTTTCTAAGTCTGAAATTTCATCATCGAGAAATCCTTTTTACATTAGTTTAAGGTTAAGTTTTATCATTATCAATACCGTCCCCTGAAGTTTCTTTTAGTATCGATCTTCGTCAACGTTTGTAAGCAGCTGTTGATTTTTGAGAACACTTAATCAGAAAAGAAACTAAACAATTAATTGATGTCTGAAATTTTTGTTATTAATGACTTAAATTATTTAGATCCAATTTATTTGTATACACACGTCTATTCATCATTAAAAGTTATCGTCAATCAGTGGCGGGTCCATGAATCTTTAAAAAGGGGGGGGGGAGGGGGTCACCAGTATGAGGTCGGGGTAGGGGCCCAAAAGGAGAGTCCGGAACTCCTCTAAATCCTCTAAGTTGAAGCTACAACCCATGTATATTTTCTATTTTATTGGCAGTCATATATTCTACCAGGGAAACTAATTTAAAAGAAAACATAAAATAAATGTTAATTAATTTTGCCAACACTTTCAGGCATTGGACCTATATATAAGGAGACAGCATCGCTCCAGATACTAAAATGACCCTCTATTATGCAACGCGTCTTGTTTTCGGTCGGGATCGATATATATATCTTTTTTTCAATTGATCCATGGCCCGCGCTGATAGACTGAATTAGAGTGGCATTCTGATCTCTATCAATTCTATCTCAATATTACATTTACAAATTACTCCATAAATAACAGTCAAGAAATAAGCAAACCCCATTAAAGCATCACTCAAGAGTTTTCTGTTGTTTTTTTAGATCAATAGGAGAAAGTGGTCTCTCCACCAGACATCCCTTTACCAATGGGTCAATCTGAGGAGCCAAAATCATTATTACCTGCATGATGATAGATGATACTTTTCTTTTAAAAATTAACCTTTGTGTTAAAGTGTTTCACCAACTGTTTGTGAAGAATTGAGTTGGAATAACATCTAACAAACGTTTGTCGCTTACTAGATATTTGAACAATATTTGATTGCTAGATATAAAAAAAATATTACCGGTATATACATGTATAATTGAATCAAATGATTGAAAGACTATCAATCAAATATTACATATTTTTTTCAATTAAGGGGCGTACATTTGGAAGCACGTGGATGGTCTACAAAACTTTACTTTGTCCGAGAAATGTCGCAAGACACAGAAAATTGATTTATAGAAAAATATGCCCAGAAACTGGAGGAAAAATACTTTGTTTGATATATCACATCCTTTCACGCTAGGAAACTATTGTATTTCTGTTGTAGAGCCACTAATTACGGACATTTACCGCTGTCTCCAAGAACCTAATGAGCAAAAGTAGGAAATAGGGACACCGCCTCGGAAAGCCCGCTCAACCATGCGTGTCGGACAATTAAACTTTATCAAAGAAGCATCGATTAATTGTTTGAAAGTGCAGTAAAATTTCCTCAAAAGGTGATACAGCACTTTTATCTTTTAGATGATGTGCACATGGTGAAAATATCATCAAAAATTTATAAAATGTATCAACTCGCAAAGAATTTTAACAATCATTTACCATGAAATATTTAAAACTTTACAATGGAAATAAATGAATACTTAATGAATCTTTATAAATATCTGTACAAAGGCATGGGCTTAATGCAAAACACGAACATCTTTACTACAAGAAAAGCGAATAATTGTCGACAAAATATTTCTAACGAATTTGCAGAATCTTACTTTTGTCGTTTTCAAATACCAAATCATGAAAACCACACAACTTTCAAAAACTTGAACCACAATTATACCAATTATAAAGCTGCACAATGCCTATTTCGGTAAAAAAAAAAATCATTTGAAGCCTGAAGGCACAATATTGGCTTATGATATAAACTAATGATCTATCACCTATGAAAATAAAGAAAACATATTGCTACAGATAAAGTTAGTCTACCTTTACATCGTCTGGTCCTGATGCTGTCTTCGGTGATTCCAGACCATGTTCGGTATTTTTAGCGACAACGAGGTCTATAGCTACAGCTGGCCACGCTTAATCAATTATTGATCTAAAGGATACCTGCCCCGTAATATTCCTAATCTATTCTATCATTTATCTCTCATCAATCCTCTATAACTTACCTGTTTTCAATAAGCAGTCCATCGGAGCACCTGCATCCCTAACTGTGATAAACTGACGACCCTGAATCGACAGTACTAGCTGCATAACTCTGGAGGAAGAATCTTATTTGTAAAATACAATCATTGCAGTTAGAGTCTATCAAGATTCTTATTTTCCAAATATTGGTGATTTTTGTCAGTTAAGTCCCTCTTATGAATAGCAATGTGATTTCGCGAAATTGAGTCTTTTATAAATAGGACTTGCTTAACGTTATATATCAGACGAAGAAAATTCTATAATATAATATCGTTATAATTTATCTGTTCTGGTATTATAGGATCTCGATGACAATAAGGTTGAGGTTTTAAAAATTCTGAATAATTTGGGCCTTTTTGTCAAAGTGGGTGGTCCTGAGATCCCCTTTTCCAAGCTCCCTCTATCCACAAGAGTTGCTGCAAACATTTTTTATTACGCTTTATCAAATATTAAAACTGCGAATCAGTTTAGTCAATTGCGAAGGTGCTCTAGCTTCACTGTAATTATTTTAAATAATAATTGTAGAGAATATAATAGTGTTGATCAATGATATTTTCGTTTCTATAAGTGTCCTCTCTTTGATGACTCCTCGAGAGTCAATTGATTGTATTAATTTTTCGATATTTACAAATGGATGTAAATTCGACAAGATAAAGGTTGTATGCCTTATATGCAATGTGTCAGGATGTCATGGAATGGTCGATCGTGTATTTCAACTGTATTCTTTTAATTAAGGATCAGTGTTTAGTTGGGTACGTCAGAGACATAAAATACCTGAAACGTGAAACAAAATACCTGAAACATTTTCGGCTTGTTTGTTTGATTGTTGTTTAACGTCCCTCTCAAGAATTTGTCACTCATATGGAGACGCCACCACTTGCCGGTGGAGAGCTGCAAATTTTGTCCTATACTCGGAACTCAGGGCCATTGAGCAGGGAGGGATCTTTTTCGTGCCAGCAGCTACTTCGACACGGGACCTCGGTTTATATGGTCTCATCCGAAGGACCGGTCTCCACGTCCAACAGTGGGATTCGAACCCGTGACGTAAGGATGAACCTCTTACTTCGCGACTCTGGAGCAGACGCTCTAAACACTGAGCCACGCAGGGCAACAAGTTTAAACCGTTATGCAACTTATCCCACGCGTACGTTTCCAACTGACATTTATGTCCTGGCATACCCAACAAACTAGACACTGATTCCTTAATTATAATTGATGATCATATTAATCATATCATCGTAACATTCAATCTATGATGACAAGAAAGACAAAAAAATCTTGTGATCTACTGAACACCAAGGAAAGTAGTGATCACCATATCATATCATATATACGTTAAACAACAATCAAACAAACAACTTCAGGATCACTATGTCATAACTGGTCAACATTGTATTTATTTCTGACCACAATTGCAACAAATGAGACTAACTTCTTATTATTTCTACTGATAATCATAGAGCTGAGCATCAAAATTATACTGTATATGATCATTGGAACCTCCTTAACTAGTTTCTTGAAAAAAAATAATTTATATATGTAATTATTGAGCACCATTGAATTAGGAAAGTGAACTGGTTTCATATATATGTAAAAGGAACACAAATGTTTCGATGCAATGTACATGTAGAAGATAATGTATAAGTAAAAACATCTGATGAGAGATGTCAGAAAAAAGTGGCTCCTTCAAGGAAAAGAAAATCTGTTCACCTTGAGACAAGACAACAGAGATGGCTGATGATAATGGGGTCTTAACATGCGTAGTAACGGTCACCAATATTAAACATTACAGTCTGATGGAAGCTTGGATACATTAGACTAATGTATAGATATGTCTCAGTGCCATGAAATAGCTAATTGAATATATCGAAGAACCAGAGACATATCAGGCGTTATCATGGCTACAGATTTTTTCAGATTTGCCGTAGACTTTGTACTTAACCAAATCCAATCCTTAAAAAAAGTACCACGCTGTGTTGCAGTATGCTAATATCTTGAAGGGGTTGGGTCCGGATTTTATTAAGGTTTTTAATTCTAATGGGAAAGTGACTAAAGTGGCATTGGACCCACCACTCCTCAAAGGAACCACGTCATGTGACTTGTCCCCGGCCCTCCCCTCCATGAAATAGATTTTCCAAATTTGGATAAGTCACCACATATCTTAGCTACCACAAGACATTTAAGATTGTTCCACGTAACTGGAGCAAGCGGAAGCTGTGTCTATATGAACTCCAAGGCACTAGGCGACTACTTTGCCATATGATAGTTAATTGCTGTATATTGTTTGATTTTTTAATGAGAATCAGACGGCTTCTTTTGCACTAAAACTACATGTACCAGCGATTATCATCAACGTCATATCCGGGCAAAAACTGCATACAGTGCACGCGCACAACCGGAAATTGGTTATCGGGCAAGCAATTCATTTTAAGGTCTTTTCATGACACCAAAAAAAGCGGGAGGGTATAGAGTAATTGGGATGTCCGTCTGTATGTCTGTCCGTCTGTTATGTTTTGGGGTACCCATCTTTTATCCGCAACTCCTCTTATACCACTGAATGAAATTTAATAAAACTTTCACAGATTCTTTGTTAATAGTGTCATTGTGCACCTCCTATTTTATTAAAATTAGTTTTATTTAATTTTTATGTTTTGGGGTACCCATCTCTTATCCGCAACTCCCCTTATACCACTGAATGAAATTTAATAAAACTTTCACAGATTATTTGTTACATGTACATAGAGCCATTGTGCACCTCTTATTTAATGAAATAGTTTTACTTAATTTTAACTACAATATTGAAGCAAAAATATCAAGCAAGAGATGATTATTTGGAGACAAACAAGGAAAGGAAATGATGTTCTGAAAATACCTGCTTAATTACATAATATTAGGCATCTAATTTCTAATATTCTCCTCGGTTTGTATTTGTGGAGGATGAATATTATATGATGTTTAAGGATAATGTCACAATAGTGACGTTTTATTTCTATTTAAATCTTTATTCTAAATTACTTAATATCGAGATATACAAGGAAATACACTGTATATGGAGAAAAGGATAGTTCATTAAACAATATGAATTACTAGTATATAAATTTAAAAAAATTGCTCTTTTTTTTTTAGTTTTTGAGAAAAGATGTGTTTATCTTTAACTAAATTGTAGATGTATCAAGTTTAGTTAAAGCTTCTAATATGTCCATACATAGCTTGGGTATGGTCTAATCTGCTAAAATTGTTATGGGATTATGAAATAATTTAATAAAGATTATATATGTGAAACATTATAATACTTACTTGTAGGTGTCTTTGAATTGTAAATACTAACTATATATGTAGCATTTGTATTTAAAAAAGGAGAGAGAGAGAGAGAGAGAGAGAGAGAGAGAGAGAGAGAGAGAGAGAGAGAATTAAAAATGCTGAGCATGTATGACATTTGATAATTAGGAGAAAATCTTACGACTTGCGTTTTACATCCTGAGACCTATCTTTAAATTTGTCCCAAGAAATATCCCAAGACACATCGTAAGAAATTTTGATAAGCATGCATACCTGTTGCACAGGTACTTGTGGACAGGACCAATTGGTCCTGAGATTAATTTCTCAATATTTTTCAAATGAATGTAAATTCGACAAGTGAAAGGTCAAGTACCTACTACGCATCGTGTCTGGTGTCCATGGGCGTGGACTATACAAATTGTCAGGGATTATTTATTTGAGTTCCATTTTTAAATTCATATTTACATTTTTATTTTATGTATTAGTGTTAATACATGTGTAAGGAATCAGTGTATTAGTGTTTATTTAGGTACGTCAGAGACATAAATACAGTTAGAAACGTGAATTTTCTCTGCGTAGCAGGCTTCATCTGTTATGCAAATTACACGACGGGTGTATCTGACGCGTTACGTTTCCAACTGACATAAATGTCCTGGAATACCCAACAAACTAGACACTGATTCCTTAATTACCATTGATGATCATAATCGTATCATCGTAGTATGCAGTCTATGATGACCCGAAAGACAAAAAAAATCATATGATCTGCTGAATACCATCATGACCTTGGAAAGTAGTGATCATCATATCAATTTCAGATCACTTTGTCGTTACTGGTCAACATTCTTTTTATTTCTGACCACAATTGCAATAAATCAGACTAACTTCTTATCTGAGTTATTACTAAGTACTGATAATTATAGAGGTGAACATCAAAATTATAAATAATCATTGGAACCTCTTCAACTACAGTTTCTTCTGGAAAAAAAATGTAATTGAGCACCACCAGTTAATTAGGAAAGTGACCGCTTAATAGGAATACAAATGTTTCGATGCAATATATACATGTAGAAGATAATATATATAAGTAAAAACATTCGATGAGAGATGTCAGAAAAAAGTGGTTTCTTCAAGGAAAAGAAAATTTGTTCACCTTGAGACAAGACAACAGAGATGGCTGATGATAATGGGGTCTTAACATGCGTAGTAACGGTCACCAATATTAACCATTCTAGTCTGATGATGGAAGCTGGGATACATTAGACTAATGTATAGATATGTCTCAGTGCCATGAAATAGCTAATTGAATATATCAAGAACCAGAGACATATCAGGCGTTATCATGGCTACAGATTTTTTCAGATTTGTCGTAGACTTGGTACCTAACCAAATCCAATCCTAAAACAAGAGGCCCATGGGCCACATCGCTCACCTGAGCAATGTGGCTAGGAGAAAAGCATAAATCAGTTTATTGTTGAAAAGTTAAACCAAATAGTGGCCCCAACCAATCCTTAAAATGGAAAGGGTATGATTTGAACAAACTTGAATCTACACTAACTAATGATGTTGACTACCTGTGGTTTTATTGCCATTTACATTTGAACTTACATTGTGGCCCCATCTGCCCCCAGGGGTCATGACTTGAATAAAATTGAATCAACACTACCTGAGAATGCTTCCATATGAATAGGACTAATCATGCCTTTGATATTCTTGAAAAGAAGATTTTTTAAAGATTTTTTCTATATGTTTCTATGTAAAACTTGGATTCCATGTTGTGGCCCTGCCCTACCCCCAAGGGTCATGATTTGAACAAACTTGAATGTCCGCTACCTGAGGATGCTGCCATAAAAATATGGTCATTCATGCCTTTGCTATTCCAAAGAAAATTTTTATAGAATTTTCCTATATATAGTAAAACTCGATTATAACGAAGTCACTGGGACCTGTGAAATTACTTCGTTATATCCGTAATTCGTTATACATGTATCCATATGAGAAATCGTCTTTACCCAAGTCCCGACCGTCTTGTCGCTAGTCCTGAAACATCGTCGAACATCGTGCACCCTATTTACCATGCATCGTACAAGATACAAGATACAAGATATTTTATTTACCAATCAAGGGCCCCGAGGGGCATTTCAACATACACAAATGTACAATTTAAACATTCTTTTATTTTTTTTAACAATATAATTTTTTTTTATAGTTATATAAATGATCAAGTTACATAATATCATTGCTCTCAGTGACAATGATCATACATAATACAAGTGTCCAGAAGAATGTCAATGATCACAACACAATACAAAAATGTGATGCTAGTGCTATTTGAACTGGAAAAATGTGGTACCTTTATCACAGTGCTTTTAAATTATTGATATGAATATACTTCAGTTGTTTTTTTTATTTTAAAATTAAACCTTCACTTACATTTAATTGACGGTGTCATTGTACAAATATGGAAAGATGCAAGATGCCTTACTTTTCCTTTGAAAGTGCTTGTAATGTGGTAATTCGCGCTATTTCTTCACAGGTTAAAATACTTTGGTTTGTAGAAATGAATTGAGTCAAATTCTAGACGTTTTATATATATCTCTAATTTGTATTTTAACTGCAAATTTAGAGTTTTTATTTTCTATTTCCGCAAAAAACAGCTGTCAGTTGGGTTCTGTATGAAAATGATAGCCATTACCTACTCGGAGTTCCTCGGATTGCTCGTACCTCTCACATAACAGCGTAGCGGAGTCAGCCAAGGATTGAGGATTGATCAGAAAGCGTCCGATACATAGTTAATTTGTGTCCGATGTACGGTGAAATGAGCATTCTAGAAAAACTCTAATTAAAATTAAACAAACATTATTTTAAAGTGAAATTTCTTTATAATTTATGGAAAATTACCAATCATTGACAAAATTCACCAGTCCCCCCCCCCCCCCCCGGTTCCGACGCCTATGAACTTTAGGCAATAAACTTTTCAACATATGAGTTCCGCGACTTTAAAGACTCTTCCCATCTCAACTTTTTATTTCTCTCTCTCTCTTTTCTTTTTGTTATACTGAATATATACGCTTAATTAATTAACAATAAACTGAATGTACAGTTATTTTGCTTGAATATCAGTGTCTCTTATATTGATAACAAAGTGACTAAAATGCTACAAATTGTTCTCACAACTCATATTATTGTATAGATTTTCCCAACACAAAACTTGTAAAATGTATACCAATTTTATTGTCTTCTATGACCCCTTCCCGGCCTTCAAAAAAAAAGATAGAGTGATTTGTCCTTCAAGGGGGGGGGGGGTTTCATCCTCATTCATTCTTTTGGTTTTCAAGCGCAAAACTGATATATCAAAATACCAAAAAATGATGACGTGGTGGAAGAGGAGGGGGTATGTAACGTTCAAGAATACCTTCTTAAATACAGTGTAGATAAGTTATTTAAGAAATGAATTTAATTTTTGAAGATTCATGAGGTTATGAACTACGACGCTTCACGCCGGCATATTTCATGAAGCGCGTTAGCGCTTCATGATAAATATGCCGGCGTGAAGCGTTGTAGTTCATATACCTCATGAATCTTCAAAAAATTAAATTCATTTCTTATATTTACATTATTTTTCTGATGGCTCGCCATAAATTTACGCCTTTCAACTGTCATTTTTAAAACAAAACAGTGTGCACTATATTTGTGACTTTTTGGCGTCAAGAGCGGTATTATGACGTAACAATGGAGATATTCATGCTCATTGGTGATACATACCTAATGTAGTTCATGAGAAAATATACTGCATTTTATTTTGTAAAGAATCATAGGGGAAATTTATTGGAAATGTAAATATATAAGAAGGAAAGGGGTTTTTCAGGATTGTTTTGAATTTAATTTTTTTTTAAAATCTGCTCCATGGAAGTTGCTGTCTCACACTGTACAAGATGAAATAAGCCCTCTCTACTTTTTCCGCGAATCGACATTGTTTTGTGAAATCT
Organism: Saccostrea cuccullata; assembly: GCF_032062105.1. Classification (NCBI taxonomy): domain Eukaryota; kingdom Metazoa; phylum Mollusca; class Bivalvia; order Ostreida; family Ostreidae; genus Saccostrea; species Saccostrea cuccullata. Next base: position 63,758 of record NW_026933195.1, on the reverse strand, counting down.
TCTATAGTACACTATGATGTACGTTTCGCTCCTTGTTTAATACAGGGTTACATTAAAGTACAATTTTTTAGGTCATCTACGTACCAACTAATACATCTATACACATCGTCAATTTTTTTGTGAAATTGCACCTCTCGTATACAATGTTGTGAAAAGAAACGATAACACAGAACCTTGACATTGGGAAAATGTAAAGGTTACATGTAACAAGTCTAAAACCAGTGACGTATAGCACCGTTTTTAGCGGGAGGGGGGGGGGGCAGAGATAATTTTTTACTTACCTGTAAAAGTTCACAAGCAAAAAAAGGGGGGCTTATAAATCTTATAAAAATTGTTTCGATAAGCATTGGTATAACCAAGCGATACAATCTTAATTTACGACTTATTTTTATAATGGCATGGGAAACACATTTTTAAATGTTAGCATTTGTCATCTAATAATCAATTTCATTTCCTGGTGTGTCGTAAAATTCACAATTTCTCAGTTCTATGAGATCTCGTAAACTAATTGGCAGAGAGTAATAAAATCTTACTGGAAAAAATAACGATGGAAATGGGATGGTGGTGTTTTTTGTTAAATAATCACATGCATGTAGACCAGGCCTGGGGGCCATCAAACTTAGACGAGCTCACTTTTGATCTCAGTCTCACTTTTTCCAAAGGAATTAATAGTGGAAAAGTGAGACTGAGATCAAAAGTGAGCTCGTCTAAGTTTTATGGCCCCCAGGCCTGGCCGCCGAAAAGAAAGAGAGACAAAATTAGTCCAGATTAGGTTTACGTTTTTTAACGTTAGAAATTGAAATTCAACGACGCTGCAGAGCGAAATCTTTCTTATTAAGCGTAGTTCCACCTTCAAATTTGTGTTTTGAAGTAAGCTGTTCATGAAATTTTAAAGTCATAGAAGCAAAATTAGTTTCAATTAAGAAATAAATAACAAGTTTAAAAACTTCAATGGGAATTGAAGTGGGTCGGTCCATTGATCAAATCCTGTGAAGGCCGAAGGCCTTCTCAGAAGATTTGATCACGTACCGACCCAATTCAATTCCCATTGAAGTCTATAAACTTGTTATTTATTACTTATATATACATTTGAGACAGACAATTGAATATTTTCGAATTTAAATTATTGCACTAACCGTTTTCGAAATCCGTCGTAGATTTTGAAAAATGACGCAAGGTGTAAATCGGCTTGCATGGCGGTTACGCTTCGAATTCATTAGGCTAAGGAATCTATTTCGAAGGGAATATTTTGTGAAAGGCTACTTGTGATCAGTAATAGTGAACAGATTGTTGTCTGGGAATATTTTATTCGTGAAAAATGATAATCGATGCTGAAAAGACACAAGAAACACGTCCGAAGTTTGATGATAAAAAGTTGGAGGAATTTCGGTCGCTGGAAAGGGATGGATGGATCCGATGGATTGAGACACTTGTCCGAGCCAGTTAATTTGCAGTTTGATCAAAAACACTCCACGGTTTCAGTAACTAAAGGCATTCTTATCGTAAAACACTGATAAACACGGAGACACTGGCGACAGCTTTACATTGAACTACGAAAACGCGTGTTTGGCAAATGTTCATGGATTGCAAAGATATTTTCCAACAGATTTACACATTTATCGTGAGTAAAATTTAAAGATAAAATAAAAGTTTATCATGAAAATTTAACCATTTGTCTATCCAAAAAATAAGGATGAACGTTAGAGACTGTGCATCTGACAAAAGTGAAGAAAAATGTAAACAAACGCTAGGCTCCTAGTTTTCTCTATGTACACAGGTTGAATCGATAGCCCAAAAACTGTATGAAATACTTGTTTACATTTAAAATAAAATATATACATTTGTGGTATCTCTCCATTATATAAACATACAGAGAACAAATATCTTCAATTCTGTATGAAGTTTGTCCGAGGTCAGAGGTCAATACGTGACCTAATCACACGGCGCAATGATCTCTTCCTGTACAAAATGACTTGCTCTACTTGCTTTTCATGTATAGAAATGAACAAAATAAGCAAGTAAAATAATTATTATTTTATTTACAATGTAAACGAGTATTTCATACATTTTTAGGCTATCGATTTAACCAGTGTACATTGAGAATATACACATGAAAACTAGGTTTGTTTACAACTTTTATGACACTTTTGTCAGCTGCACAGTCTCTAACGTTTATCCACAGGGGCATCTTATCCACTCTGTTCTCTACTTCACATATAAAAATACACGTTTTTTATATGTGAAGTAGAGAACAGAGTGGATAAGATGCCCCTGTGGTTTATCCTAATTTTGTAAGTAGACCTTTGGTTAAAATTCCATGAAAAACTATAATATTTTCATTAAATTCTACTCACGATAAATGTGTAAATCTGTTGGAAAATATCAAAGCATTGCAATCACGCCACAGACAGCTGACAAACACTTCGGAGTTGTCGTAGCAATAAGCTGTCGCCAGTGTCTCCGTGTTTTCATCAAAAATATGCCTTTATTCATTGAAATCGTAGATTGAATGCTTTTGATCAAATCCAACTGATTGCAAATTAACAGGCTCGGTCAAGTGTTTCCATCCATCGGATCCATCCATCCCTTTCTGGCGACCAAAATTCCTCCAACTTTTTAGATCTATCAGCGATCTTCGAATCGGACGTGTTGCTTGTGTTTCAGCATTGATTATAAGTTTTCACGAATAAAAATATTCTCAGACAACAATTTGTTCACTATTACCGATCAGAAGTAGCCTTTCACACAATATTCCCTAAGAAATAAAATCCTTAGCCTGGTGAAATCGAAGCGTAACCGCCATTCAAGCCGATTTCCACCTTGCGTCATTTTTCAAAATCTACGACGGACGGTTAGTGCAATAACTTAATCCGAAAATATTCAATTGTCTGTCTCAAATATATATATAAGTAATAAATAACAAGTTTATAAACTTCAATGGGAATTGAAGTGGGTCGGTCACGTGATCAAATCTTCTGAGAAGGCCTTCGGCCTTCACAGGATTTGATCACGTGACCGACCCACTTCAATTCCCATTGAAGTTTATAAACTTGTTATTTATTTCTTAAATAATTATCATTTTTCTTGCTTATTTTATTCATTTTTATACATGAAAAGCAAGTACAGCAGGTCATTTTATAATTTATATACCGGTAGATATTATTGCGCCGTGTGATTAGGTCACGTATTGACCTCTGACCTTTGACAAACTTCATACAGAATTGAAGATTTTTCTCTCTGTATGTTTATATAATGGAGAGATACCACAAATGTATATATTCACTATTTAAAAACACGATGATATCTCGTCAAGAAAAGTGCATTGAGGCAAAGGGGGAAAAGACGCCGAGAAACAATGACGTCATTAATAAAAGGGCGACACGCAGAATGAGGTCATTACACTAACGATGAAATAGTAAAATGTCTAAAGTATCAAGGTGATACTTTTTTTAACACTTATTGTACTTTTTTGTTTTAAAATTCTTTAAAATATTTCAGCGTATGAATCTCATGGCATCAGTCCACGAACACATAAAAACCCTCCAATAAACAAAATTTTTATCTAATAAATAGGATTTAAAAAATCGAATACAGACATACCAACTGAATCAAAGATTTGCTATTAATTATGGAAAATAAAGTAGTAATTATGGTATGCTATCACATGTAGAACAATAAATTGAATTTTACGTTTGTGAGAGTAATTTAATGAACCTACATAATGAAAAATGCATGCTAGCTGGATATATCTTGAAATATTATATCCCATTCTTGTTCATGACGTCGCATAAATCAACGTCAAAATATCGCAACGTTAACGTAAACAATGCTACCTTTACAGCTATATAAAACATAAATAAAGCTCTGTACAGGTATATATTGATAATTTCATTAAAAATATACACTCTTTAGAAGAACTTAGAGGAATATTATTAATTTTAACACGGGGCCGAATTTTGCGACAAGTGAACCAAGTCCTTTAAATAGCTGGGGATCCAAAATAAAATCGCTATATCCGTGAATTCGCTATATCCGTGTTCGTACTAAATGAGTTTTGCTGTACTTCTATGTAAAACTTTGATCGGCCATTGTGGCCCCGCCCTACCCCCAGGGGTCATAATTTGAACAAAGTTGAATCTCAACTACCTGAGGATGCTTCAATAAAGATATGATCATTCATGCCTTTGCAATTCTTGAGAAGAAGATTTTTAACGAATTTTCCTATATATTTCTATGTAAAATTTTGATCGGTCATTGTGGCACCTCCCTACCCCCGGGAGTCATGATTTGAACAAACTTGAATCTACACTACCTGAGGATGCTTCCCTATAAGTTTCATCTTTTCTGGCACAGTGGTTCATGAGAAGAAGATTTTTAAAACATACCATCAAATTTTCACTATTTCTGAATTATCTCCCCTTGAATAAGGGCGTGGCCCTTCAATTGAATAAACTTGAACTCCCTTTACTTAAGGATACTTTGTGCCAAGTTTGGTTGAAATTGGCCCAGTGGTTCTTGAGAAGAAGTCGAAAATGTGAAAAGTTAAATGTCAACGACGACTACACACCACGGTCAGAAAAGCTCACTTGAGCCTTCGGCTCAGGTGAACTAAAAAGTACTGCGCTGTGTTACAGTATGCTAATCTTGAAGGGGTTGGGTCCGGATTTTAGTAAGGTTTCTAATTCTAATGGGAAAATGACTAAAGTGACATTGGACCCACTACTCCCCAAAGGAATCATGTCATGTGACTTGTCCACTTTCCCTCCATGAAATAGATTTTCCAGATTTGGATAAGTCACCACATATCTTAGCTACCACAAGACATTTAAGATTGTTCCACGTAACTGGAGCAAGCGGAGGGTGTGTGTATATGAACTCCAAGGCACTAGGTGACTACTTTACCATATGATAGTTAATCGCTGTATATTGTTTGATTTTTTAATGTACCAGCGATAATCATCAACGTCATATCCGGGCAAAAACTGCACACAGTGCACGCGCACATCCGGAAATTGGTTTTCGGGCAAGCAGGTCATTAACTTTAAGGTCTTTTCATGACACCAAAAAAGCGGGAGGGTATAGAGTAATTGGGATGTCCGTCTGTGTCCGTCCGTCTGTTACGTTTTGGGGTACCCATCTCTTATCTGCAACTCATCTTATACCACTGAATGAAATTTAATAAAACTTTCACAGATTCTTTGTTACATAGTGTCATTGTGCACCTCCTATTTTATTAAATAGTTTTATTTAATTTTTACTACAATATTGAAGCACACGTATCAAGCAAGAGATGATTATCTGGAGACAAATAAGGACAGGAAATGATGTTCTGAAAATACCTGCTTAATTACATAATACTAGGCGTCTAATTCCTAATATTCTCCTCGGTTTGTATTTGTGGAGGATGAATATCATATGATGTTAAAGAATTATATCACAATAGTGACGTTTTATTTCCAATTAAATCTTTATTCAAAATTACTTAATATCGAGATATACAATGGAATACACTGTATACGGAGAAAAGAACAGTTCATTGTCCAATACAAACTAGTAATAGTAAATAAATAAAAAAAATTGCTCTTTCTTAGAAAAAGATGTGCGTTATCTCTTATCAAATTGTAGATGTACTCGTATTAGGTTTAATTAAGTCTCTAATGTGTCCATGCATACATTGTACATTGTAACTAGTGCTAATTGTAACGGGGACCGTTACAGATGTTCCCCAAACGCTCCCCAACTTCCTTTTGGTGCCACATTCCCTGTAAGCTTCATTAAATAAGACAAACTCTATGCATTTGAGGCTTTAACAACATTTACCCAGAAAGTACCAAGTTCATTCAAATTTTAGAATTCCACGCGTGCGCATGTGAATGCATGTGCGTAAAGACTATATCATCTTGTCTATACAATCTATATATTTCAATATACTAAATATTAAAGTATTTAATCCAAAAGTATAAAAAAAAATACGCTCATTAAATTGTATTTTTGATTTTACTCATTTCACGTAGAAGCACGTGCATACATGAGCATGATGGCCTGTGTCCACTACATCTATCTATGTTCTAATTCCCACCCCGTTTGATTGAAAACCAAGGGAGTTATAGCTGTTTAAAGTTTCAGCCAATCAGATTGCAGTGCACGTACACGCACGTGTATGCGTGTGCATGATGACTATACCATCTTGTAGAAGTCCATTATATCTATCTATGTTCCAAATCCCATCCTGTTTGGTTGAAAACCAAGGGAGTTATAGCTATTTAAAGCATAAGCCAATCAGATTGCAGCGCATGTGCATGCACGCGTTTTCATGATAATTGCTATAAATCTTATTGTAGGATATCCTAATACATGCCTATGTTTAAAATTTCAAAGGATTTCGTCAAAAAACAAGAAAGATATTGAGACTTTAGTTTCAGCCAATCAGAGCGAAGCGCACGTGCATGCGCGTGAGATCTTACTTTTTTGACCATGTCATTTTGTTTATGCTTCTAATATATACTTATAATATGAGTTTCAAAGCATTTCATCAATAATTTAAATAGTTACGTCTGTATCAATTATATTGGACATTTCTCGTGTTGCACGTGCGAGCTCTTGCAAGCACATGTGCATGCACATGCTTTCATGATAAATCTTATAATACAGGCTGTAGATCTCCCTAATATATGACTATGTTCAAAATTTCAAATGATTTTATCAAAAAACAAAAAAGATATTGAGACTTTAGTTTCAGCCAATCAGAGCGAAGCGCACGTGCATGCGCGTGCGATCTTGCTATTTTGACCATGTCATCTTGTGCTTACTACTAATTTATCCTTACATTATAAGTTTCAAAATATTTCGTCACAAAATAGAAAAGTTACGGTTATATCCATTTTATATTGGTCATTTTAAGTTTTGCACGTGCGCGCTCTTGCAAGCACGTGCGCGCAAAATGACCTTGATTCCGCAAATCTACATAACATGCCTACTTACCCTAAAAAGGTTTCACCTAAGTCGGATGTGTAGTTTACAAGATCACTCGCGGACAAAATTTTCCCAGGAAGAAAAATAAGAATAACTAGATACGATCTCGTTGCAAGCAACGAGTGGGTCTTCCGTCCAATTCTTGATGAGATGAGATGAGATTTTGATTAAGATTTTCATTCTAAAATAATGATAAAGATTGTGAAGAACTATTTTGCCTCCATAATCTGTAAAAAGACATTGAACATTAAGGCCTTTAAAATTCGATTTTTGGCCCCTTGCGGCCCCTAATATTAGGGATCAGCCCTTTTTTCTTCATATCACCTTAAAGCTCTCAGGATTTTGATCATTTTTTGTTCAACAATTCTTCAGAGATTCGTTTTCGTTTTCGAGTTATTTGCATGAGAAATATTTAGGGGTCAACTCCCTAATGGGGACGTTAAGCTAAAAATGAAAGGTTGCATATTGTTCAGAACATTATTTTGAACATCTTTTGTTCAATGTTACTTATCAAAATATTTTCCATTTTCGAGATATATAATTCGTCAAAGATTGAGCATTCTGGCCCCTTGTGGCCCCTAATTATGTACCATACGACATAAAATCATAATATGCAGTTGTAGATGGTTCAGGTAAACATTTTTGCTTCAGTGATGTATTACAAAATATTGACTGATAAAGAGTTAGAGATTGAAGATTTTAGCCCCTCTTGGCCCCTAATTTGAGTGCCCAGCCCCTTTTTCTTGATCTTATCTTAAAGCTCTTATGATTTTGAACACTTTTTGTTCAACAACTATTCAGAGATTCTTTTTCGTTTTCGAGTTATTTGCAAAAGAAATATTTAGGGGCCAACCCTTCAACTCCCTAATGGGGAGGTTTAGCGAAAAATTAAAGATTGCATATTGTTTAGAACTTTATTCTGAACATCTTTTGTTCAATATTACTTATCAAAATATTTCTCACTTTCGAGATATAAAGCGTCAAAGATTTAGCATTCTGGCCCCTTTTGGCCCCTTATCATGTAATATACGACATTAAAATCATAATATACAGTGGTAGATTGTTGAGATAAACATTTTTGCTTCAGTAATGTATTACAAAATATTGACTGTTAAAGAGTTATCGAAAAAAGACTTTAAGCCCCTTTTGGCCCCTAATTTGAGTTCCCAGCCCCTTTTTTCTTGATTTCATCTTGAAGCTCTTAGGATTTTGAACACTTTTTGTTCAATAACTATTCAGAGATTCTTTTTCGTTTTCGAGTTATTTGCAAAAGAAATATTTAGGGGCCAACCCTTCAACTCCCTAATGGGGACTTTTAGCGAAAAATGAAAGGTTGCATATTGTTCACAACATGATTTTGAACATCTTTTGTTCAATATTACTTGTCAAAATATTTCTCACTTTCGAGATATAAAGCGTCAAAGATTTAGCATTCTGGCCCCTTTTGGCCCCTAATCATGTATCATACGACATTAAAATCATAATATACAGTTGTAGATGGTTGAGGTTAACATTTTTGCTTCAGTAATGTATAACATAATATTGACTGTTAAAGAGTTATCGAAAAAAGACTTTAAGCCCCTTTTGGCCCCTAATTTGAGTGCCCAGCCCCTTTTTCTAGATTTCATCTTGAAGGTCTTAGGATTTTGAACACTTTTTGTTCAATAACTATTCAGAGATTCCTTTTCGTTTTCGAGTTATTTGCAAAAGAAATATTTAGGGGCCAACCCTTCAACTCCCTAATGGGGACTTTTAGCGAAAAATGAAAGGTTGCATACTGTTCAGAACATGATTATCAACATCTTTTGTTCAATATTACTTGTCAAAATATTTCTCACTTTCGAGGTATAAAGGGTCAAAGATTTAGCATTCTGGCCCCTTTTGGCCCCTAATCATGTCTTATACGACATTAAAATTATAATATACAGTTGTAAAATTTTGAGATAAACATTTTTGCTTCAGTAATGTAAAACAAAATATTGACCGTTAAAGAGTTATCGAAAGAAGACTTTAAGACCCTTTTTGGCCCTAATGTGATTGATATCATTTTAAAGATCTTGTAATTCTGCACAAATTTTGTTCAGTATGTTTTAACAAAATGATTATACTTTAAAAGATATGATGCAAAATGTCTTAAAAAATCAGTCATGATTCGTGTCCTAAATTTTGACCCCTAACGAGCTTCCATACTAGACACTTCCAGAAAATATCCTGACCCAGGTGCAACATGGCAACATGTCCTCTATTATCACCGAAAATTTCAACGCTCTAGCTCAAGCTGTTTTTGAGATCAATAACAGACAAGAAGGTCCTCTGAATTTTGATAAAAGGGCGATAACTCTAGACCGGAAGTACATATCCCTGAAAAAAGCCACCCGAATTAACTTCATTTATAAACGCATCAACCCTGAAAATTTGGGTAAAATCAAACGAGTCATCTCTGAGAAATCGCCTGCACAAATTTTGTAAGAAAAAAAAAGAATAACAATAATAAAGGGGAAAAAGAAACCGAAGAATAATAGAAGGGTCTTCCGCTGAAGACGGAAGACCCTAAGAATAATGATAATAAGAAACAGAGTAAAAACAATATGTTCCCCAACTTCGTTTGGGGAACATAACTAGGATAGAGTCTAATCTGCTTGGTGTTATGAAATACTGCATTATAGACTATATGTGTGGAACATCCCAAGATGTATCTTAAAATATGTCCCAAGAAATATCTCAAGACACATCGTGAGAAATTTTGATAAGCATGCCTGTTGGTCTCATTCTTAAGGGCCGACTTCCTAAATTGTTGGGAAAAAATATTTGCTCTCCGATCATGTAAACAATTGTCTGTTACAAATTTTGGCGCAGGGATTATCAAAAGGGGGATTGTAATTTCTTTCGAGACATAGTCAACGTTACCATTTTGTGATTTTTCCCTCAAAGAATTTGTTATTTGGTGGAGAAAATGTACTTGACCGTACTATGAAAAGTAAACATGAACACATGAAGGTGGATCATACCGGTATTGAAATGCGGAGTTAAATGGCTAAAATTTAAAAAAGAGAGACTAATCACACAAATGACAATTAAGAAAAATCAAGTTATTATTTCTTTTTAATTTTTTTAAATATATGTCAGATTAATTTACAATTCTCCATGTTATGTAGAAGGCTTTTTAATTGATATCTAGACGCAATTAAAGAATTTAATAAGTCTGATTATATTTTATTATAATTTAACATCATTTTTTCCAATATCAGCTATTAAGATTCTGCACGTATTTGTCAAATAAGACAAATAAAAAAAGACAAGAGGGATAAAAGTACGTTTCTATGGAAACCGGAAGTTAATCAGTCTGTTCGGATAATGTCCGTTTTCTGTCTTCTGTAAATGGCAAAAAAGATCTTTGTAGAATCCGATCAGAAATCGAGCGTGTAAGCCAATGTATGGTAAAGACAAGTTATTTGTCTTCAAAGTCTCTGACTATCTTTGATAAGGCAAAGATTCCAAAGAAAAAATCAACTTCTATAGATAATGGTATATTGACAAACTGATGAGAATCGCAAACCTCATTGGGTTTTCAATTAAAGTAAATGATATATCGATTGGTGTTTCATGAGATTTTATGACATCAATTAGAGCACAAAGAATAGAAATCCAGATCAAAACGGTTTTCAATATTTTAGTTCGATTCATCCTTTAGACGGATACCTGGCCATTTGATTAATCCTTTGATCTCCTTAATTATTCCGGGTTGGCATTCCAGTGTGAGAAGATTTCAAAGCTTTAGGCATAAAAACCTGCACAGTTTCAGGTCTGCGGTATTAAATACAAGACGGACTTCTGAAGTAATGTAATCGCCGGTGTTAGAATGCCTCTAAGTTCCTGTCCATTTTCTCCAGTAGTCTTTGGATGTTGATGCTGATAATTCGGTTGTCGATGTGACGCTTGTTGCACACCCATGGTAGTTTGTAATTTCAAGCATATTTTTGTCTCTTTTATAGACCTTTAATTATGCGTATTGAACTTCAAGAGGGAAAACATGATAGGTGCAAAAGAAAAATTAAAAAGGGATTTCGACACAAAAAATGTTTTTATTTAGATGAAAATAACTTAGTTATAGTATTACATTACACATGTAACAATCAACGATTCTTTTGTTAATACGTGTAATATTTTTTTTCTTGTGTATGAAAGCAAAGGGCTAAAAAATCTATCACTTGTCGAGTTTATATTAACATGCTTAAAACAATTAGAATGACTTCTTCACATTTACCAGAGATAAAAAATGCGACAACAATAAAGTATTTATAATAATTACTTTGCTCATTCCTCCTGAAAGTTTAATTACGGTAAGAGTTTGAGTTTTTTTACAACTCTTCTGAAAAGAGCATCTGTTTCAAAGAATTCAAACAAGTGCTTTTAATTTGTCCCTTTGTTTTTGCGTCCTCTCAACACAATAAATAAATAATTTTTTTTTTAAGTTTAGTCCTATATTTTAACAGGATCTAGACAACAGAAGCAATTGTTCACCAAACGCCATACATCTTCAAGCACTGGCTCATCGATTAATTTATTGGTTGTTTTGGTAATAGAAGATTCTGGGGAATATAGTTTTTGCCCTGTCCGGCCGTCCTTCGGTTTGTTTGCCCATAGCATTTATATAATTGGTTGGAGCCATGACTTTCATATTTTACAAGTGCATTCCTGTGAAAGAGATTTCTTTGGGTACCAACATATTTAACTTCTTGACAATACCTTAGAGTTTAACCTACTTTTGCAAAACCAATTCTTTGGGCATTAACCTAACTCACCTTTTGACTTGACCTTAGGGTTTGACCAATTTATAAAAACTTTAACCTTCGTCATAACTGTGAAACAGAACTAAAGATTTCATATTTCATTCTTGTATTTCTTGTGCATGACAAGATCAAACTTCTTGTGAATACCTACAAATCATGACCTTTTGACCTTGCCGTTTGACCTACTTTTATTAAACTTTAATCTTGGTCAACACTTTTGAATGGTTGGTGCTAAGGTGTTTATATTTCACACACATAGTCATTAAAAAGTTTTCTCTTTGGGTGGCAACATTTTTTTATCCATTAGTCTTGACCTTGAATTTTGACTTGCATTTGAGAAATGTTTCACCTTTTCTAGGAATTACCATACGTGAGTATACTGTCTTCCCACAATTTTTTTTTATCAAAATAGAAAATTTGGTGTTATGAATATTTCCTAAATTGTTTAACCCTCTGTACAGTCACCAGGATATTTTATAATATTTTGAATTGTATTTGTAACTGGTGACTGTTTGTTTATAAAAATTATTAATACTCACTTCACACTTTCATCGACGATTTCAAATAATAAACATCAGTAATAAAAAGTATATTATTTTTTTATTCTTTGGATTTTTACAGCCACCGTAGAGGGCAATCCGAGTCAGGAAGTTGGCCCACGTGTACAGCAGTCCAGATAAGGAATAAATTTAATCATCACCCCGAGCGAGTATTCCCCTACGATCAAATAAGTTCACGTACACCCCAAAAAGTAACGTGACAATACCTTTAACAAACATATATTGTTAAGCATTAAAGATGAAAATGGAAACAATACCTCTAATTTAGTCATCAATTAAATACAAACCTTCACGATAACAATTTTCAATTCTAAATTTTTATGCTTAAATGCTGTTTTTGACTGTGATGTAACTTTCAAGCATGCTTCTGCAAATGCGCATTGACTCTTTCAATTGTCTTTAATTCTTCCAAATGAGTCTTGGAAGTTGAACAGGAAAGCCACAATATAATATTGTTTTATTAAAATACAACCCATTCATTGCTATGTATATACAGAACATTTGTGCAAAGAACTAGAAATTATTTGGGAAGCTTTTATGAAATTAACAGCTGTCTTATTTTTACATCATTTTTTATGTATATCCTGTGATCATTATTTTATCCTCGCTAGACATGATTTTTTACTAAAAGTTTTGGACACCTGCAGTAAAATAATGAAGACATGGTTATACAAAACCTTAGATATTAAAATAAAAATCTTGCAAGAGTGCTGCACTAATCGTGCGGTAGAAATTAAATTACTTTGGTCTTGGGTTGAGGCGCAAAGCTCACCAAAGGTAATGCAAAGCATATTTATTTCAAGACAAATAGTTTTTTGATAAATTAAACGTGATCAAACCGAATGGAATTAAACATAATGAAATTCAAGATGACTCGTTACCAATTCTCAATGGAACATTTCAGAAGCAAAAGCATTAATGGACTTAAAGTTATTTCATTTGTACCGCTATTGGTGAGTGTTTTACATTTCCTGGGAGGATCTGTTCTTCACAATCGAGGACAATCACAATTATAGAAAAACATCCCGGCCGCCATTATCTGTTGTGATCGCGGTGATGTGCAGGGGTTTCCGATATTTCACTGTTTCCGGTCTCGGGGACTTACTTAACACAAGACAATGGCTGCCGTGACATTCAATCAAACCCGTCGTCTGAATTTGTCTCTTGTGGCTCTTTTTGACGACAAAAACCTTTCTTGTTTTTAGTGTTCGATCAGGGACGTACTGTGTTTTAAGTTATTCAGAAAAAGGAATGAAAATACGAGATTTTTTGTTACATGTTTGAAAAATGTATCTTAAAAACCATGGTCGTAATTACATCTGTAAGGAAATTAATAATTGTCGCAGGATCATAGTTATGATACCCAACACTGTATAGAACATTCGATATACACAAATCATGAACAACAATTTTTTAATCGGAAAAATAAAAGATCTGCAAATGCTCAAAGGCTTCTAGGGATATAGCATGGAAACAAACGTTTTAAAACATAAATGATTTATAAGCTAATGACCTTGACCTGTGGCTTTTTCACATTTTCATTTCCACGCGATATCTCGAGAAGTCTTTTAACTTAAGCAATGAAATTTTATACAACTCCCTACGGCCCAAAGAAGACCCCGATTGTTTTTTTAATATCAAAGGGTCAAAGATTAAGGTCATAAATTCAAACTAAACTCAATTAAAATTTTACCTCTTTCGTTTCAGCGCGATATCTGGAGAAGTCTTTGAACTTTTATTTTTGCAATGAGATTTTATACCACAAATCACTATGGCCTAAATAAAATATCTATTTATGTTGATGTCAAAGGTTAAAAGGTCAAGGTGTTGAATTCAATTTAACCCATACATTCTGTATGTAAAACTTTCTTTTTTAGACTATATATCAAAAAGCTTTTGTCAATGAGCAATTAAATATTATGCCATAACTCACTATGCTCCCTCCTGCCCTTCTTAAAATGCCCCCTTCGTCCCCCTTCCTAGATGCGGACATGCTCTTCTTTTTTCCCGTAAGTGTGTGTGTGTGTGTGGGGGGGCAGATTCTCTGAATTAGCTTGTTCTAGTAAAATCGTGATACTATATACATGAACAATTATATTTATTTAAATGAAAGAACTTAATTATTTGAAAATTTTCAGATGGGGTTCTTTTACAATATTGTTAAAAATGAAGAACAGGATACCTGTAGAAGCTTGTTACTTTTGCCGGTTTTGAGGAGAAAAATCTTTTGTAATGAAATATATGGAGACAATTTAACGAACAGAATTCAAGCTGAAAAGTCCAGTACACAATACAAAATAGGAGCAGAGTAAACACGAACCTCGAAAGCATCAGAAGTAGGATCATGTGCCATGGAGGAGTGAACATCCTCTGCCGACAGGCCACACCCAAAGCGAGCAACTCGTCATTGTTGGGAAATAACGGGAAAATCCGTCAATTCATGGTGTAAATAATGGCCTATCAATTAGTATGAAAAACGTCAGTCAGCATTTGACTCAATAATAAATTGTATTTGCTGACAAGGTTATTGTATCGACTATAGAACTAACGAAATGATGAATTTAGATGAGACTGCTGATACTCTTGTTTCAGCAACTTGTTTGTCAATAGTGTACCTCGTTTTAGAAATTGTTCATACGTAGAGTATATTTCAACTTTGTTAATATCTATGAGAAATGCGGACTTTAAATTTTGATATGGTGGAACACAAGACTGGACATTGCTATGATTAAGAATATTACTTATGTTTACAGCATTTATTCCTTTGTTTACAAATTTAACTCAGCTTAAGGAACCGACAGGTCGAATCAGAATAATCTCCCAACAATGTGGTGGCTTAATAAGAGCCTGTTCTGCATGGGCATCAATGATAATCACAAAAACTAGCATGCATTCTGCAGTGGAATAATCTATGTATGGTCTTGCTTAAGCTTTCTTCAAATAGTGTGTTTAAAAAATTTTAAGGATGAAGGACACCAAATAAAGAAGATGGGCGCATTTGGCGTGTGATCTGCAGGAATCATTTGTACGAAACATTTATGGTTTAAATGTCCATGATTTGGTTGGCTGAACATAGCTGGTCACATTTTATAAACACTTCCATAGGTTTTTTTTTCATTTAGTTTGAAAGACCTTGTGAAATTGTAACATTTATGCCCGTTTTTCCTAGGGGGTACTATATCATAGTCATGTTCCACAAAGAATAAACACCTAAAATATTTAATGCATAGATGCATGATACGTGTACATGTACATTATAGAATAAAAGATTAGAATTGATTTCACTCGAGAACCAAACTGAACCAAAATTCACCTAATTCAAAATTTTGATACATCAGTACATAAAACGAAACTGACAAAATAAATGGTTGTTTGCATGAAAAAAAATTAACGCCCGAAGCCAGACTCGAAACAAAAGCTTTTCACTTCGAGTGCACTGATCAGGTAGCTCTACTTACTGAGCCATCACCGCTACACATATACAGAGGATTTTAAAAGGACAAAGAAGTACCACATTCACGCATTTGGATTTTTTGGAGAAAAGTTCATTTTTCGTGGTCTCTGGGTCTTCTCTCCATTTTTTAAAAAATTGTATTCGTTTCTTTGAATCAAAATACACACAAATAACGTTTCAAAATCATGGAGAGAAGACCCAGAGATAGAAAAATTTTAGAAAAATGTGTTTAAAAATGTACCATTTTGTACCAAATGTCTGATCTTGCCAATTGTCAAGTTATTTTTTTAGCAAATCAAAGCTCAATTTCGGGAAAATATTTTCCTTTCCTGTTGCGCAGGAACCCGATAAATAAAAAAAAATGTTAAAATTCCATGTGACATGTCGATAAAATTTTCACTTTTCAATTACGCCCAGATTCCTGCCGAATGCCAATCAAAAGCGCCCTCGTTCTTTTAGTACTTGCGAATGTGATGAAAATCTTATTGTTAATTCAATGATAATATTTTCTGCAGATAAGACGCTACATATCTTACGAATTTTACATGACATAAGCTGGTAATGTAAATATTTCAAGCTTGCCAGAAGAGTTCGAAAGGTATTGTTCCTGCAAGTCGAATTTTTGATGAACCACTTGTCCAATCCTACTTTCGTTTTTTTCGTCCTTCCGAATTATCTCCGAATTAAGGTAAGTTACCAATGTGTCAAGTGCTATGTTCAGTAACAGGGGTTTTCCTACCATTTTTCAACAGGGTCCGGGGTCCGTAGAATTGGGAAAATTGACGCGAAATGCGTTCAAATTGGGAAAATATTAAGAAGGACCAATTTTGTTATTTTCCTATATAAATGAAAATGATGGGACCAAAAGTGTCTTGTTTTACAACAGAGTGAACAATTGTAGACAGATATAAAGAGCTGCACATTATTCAGCTGTTATTGGATAATAAGAAAAAAATGCAGAAAATAGTTTTATTGCTATATACACGTGTATTCATGTAAAAAAAAATGTTTAAACGGGTATTATAATTTTAATTGGAAAATGAAAAATTTAAGAAAATATAATATTTTTAAGTTTTATTGATCATGGGTGAAATAAGGAAAAAAAATTAAGAATTTTTTTTAGTTTTTATATAAATTATTCCATTCACAACTGAGAATAATATAATTTTTTTCTTGTTGAATAATAAAAAAAAAATGCAGGAAAACATTGTTTTGTTGTACTTTGCATTCATGATTGGAGTAAAAAATAACTTTAAAAATACTTTGAAATAATCTTTATGAAGTTAATTGTTATCTATATTGATTTTAGTGTGTAGTAACACTAATTATACCAAAGAAATAAAAACATAATATGTTTGAATAGGCTTATATTAATGAGAAGGAGGATAGAAAAGTAGGATGACAGATTTTGTGCGTTTAGGCAAATTAGTCAAACCCTTCCTATTTTTAGATAATGCAAGGAAGTCCACAGTAACTTTGGAATAAGCTCAATACAACTTTCATGATAACTATGTACAATCTTTAAATGATCAGTAGGATTTATGTGACTTAAATGAAATATGTGATTTAATAACTAGTCATTTAACATCGTAGGTGATTTACCAAATGTGTTGCATCACTTATATTTATAGCTCGATGATCCGATTATACACCTTTTGAGATTTTCAGATGTCTTGCAGGGAAACAAATATTTTACTTCTTTCTGAACTCTCTTAAATTTTTTTAAGGATACAAAATTGGGAAAAAAAAGATTCAGAATTGGGAAAATATGGCTGAATTTTTGATTGGGAATGGGTCCGGTAAAAGGACCCAAAAATAAGCCAGGAAAACCCCTGAGTAAAAGCTGTCAAAAACGATTTATAGGCACAGGAAAGATAACTCATTTAATGATTACAAAGCTCTTGTTATAAAACTAAACTACAATATGAATGTACAAACGACTGAAAGATATTTTTAAAAGTCCTTTGCTCTATCAGATGCACGGTTTTTTTTAACCATGTTAACACTGATGAAAGTTACTCAACTCTTTCACTTTTACAGTCATAAATGAACTTGTAGTCAAAGATATACCGATACTGAGAATAATATACCCGAAAGATGACCCTGATATAACTCATGCTTATTTTAAGATAAACTTACTTCATAAACATTGAGTATCACCAAACCAAATGTCAGTGGTCGTTTATATGTACTATTAAACTCCATGTCAGTGCACACATAAAAAATTATATGCATGGTTTTTAAGGACGCACAATCGGACCTGAAAAGTCTAGGCAATACCACATTGTTTGTAACCTCACTCTACATAATATTTTTTAATATTTCTTCTACAGATAACAGAGCCTTTAAATAAATGCATCATGCTTTTTCGGAGATTACATGTGCCACAATCCACACTTTTTTGTCGACTACAGCATTCATTTGTCAACAAAGAAACCCCAAAAGTTGTTCAAAATCGTCTCAGTAAACATCTTGTTTTGCGCACAGTTCAGTCATCTGAAAGGAAGTCACGTGATCTTGTCTTGTTCTTCGAATGGTTATATCCCAACTCCAAAGCTGTGGACAAATATTGCATGTTATACCATGAACTAGGGTTAAATGTCTTGACCATTCATGGACAATTGAAACATTTTCTATGGCCGTCACAGTCAGCTAAATTATCCCAGGAACTTTTAACTTTCTTGAAACACAAGAGAAATCCTGAAGAAGATAAATATATTATTCATGCCTTTTCTGTTGGTGCTTACAATTTTACCACGTGTTCAATGCAAGCTACTAGTAATCGAAAAGATTTTGGATTTTTTCGGGATAACATCCGTGCTCAGATTTTTGACAGTATAGTAGCCGGAAGTTATGACCATATGTCTACCGGAATAGGCGAGGCATTCTCTCTCCCTCGTCCCCTAAGAAAACCTTTACAGATGACGATGGACTCTTTCTATAAACTAACAAAGAAACACACAACGGACATTTACGATGATATGGTTGACCACTTTTGGCATTGTCCGGTGACAGTTCCGACTTTGTTGATATATTCTGAAAACGACCCTATGTGTGATCCTTCCTATCTGGAGAAGATGATGTCAAAATGGAAGAAAGACTTTTCTGACTTTGACGTGACGTCAGTCTCATGGAAGAAATCGGTCCATGCTGCTCACTTAAAGATGCACCCAGAGGATTATATGAGGCATTGGAGAATTCTAATGAGTAAAGTGGGCCATGGACTTCCAGGAGAAATGGGAACCTCATGATCAACATATTTCAATCACAGATACATGAATTTTAGTAGGTAATTGTTAAGTTTAGGCTTAGATTTCAAATACATCATTTATATCTAGAGTAACATCATCGATAATACATGTACATGTTTATTACAAATACATATTTATGTTACAATTTGTTCAAATTTTTTATAATTTTTTTTGTTGTTCGTTACATTGATCATTATGACAGAAGAAATAAATTATATGCAGTTGACAGTTCATTGTGAAATGCTCATTTTAATCAAACAGTTGTCGGTTCAGAGCGTATCTGCATCATAGAATCAATGGCTTTGAACAAAAATTATCACCTGTCGTAATTGATTACTGGAAATTGTTTAGCTAGACATTGTTATACTCTACACTCTTGAGATATATCGTTTTTTGAAGGGAATAAAAGATTTAATAATTAATGCATGTATGTTTATGCTAAGATTGTTTTCAAATGCTTTTCTTTTTTTTTTGCATTTGACCATGAATGTGTTCTGTATTATAAATTAGAAATTATGCCTTATGACAAGGAAAAACTTAACTTATTTGGTACTGCGATGTAACATACAAAAAAGCAGTGTTAAATGTTCTATCCAATCTATTCATTTTGATTGAATTGGCAACCATTTTAAAAGATGTTTATTTCTGAAAAACTTTTATTCTTAAACAACTAGAATATGAAACATATCAACGTCTTCACGATGATTTATTACATGTCAACAATTATAGTAAAATAATTTTCATGAAAAAGTTATGAAAATGAATTAAATGCCTCAAGATACATAAAAGAATTTTGATGTCGACAAACATTGAAGCATTATGCATACAAAAGATAAGTTTAGAAATGTTTTACGGCATAAAAATGTGAACATTTGTACTAATCTTTAGCTTCTTACTCAACAACAAAAATGTAAAATTTTCACCCCTGAAACACACTTCAAATTGTCCATCAAATTAATAATTACATTGTAATTTTATCTACAAGCGACTGAGTTTTAATTAATTGAAAATTTTAAAGCTTTTGTTAAATAGCTTGAAACTAGAACTGTTTTTCTTGCTTCCGGGTTTATCGTCCTTCCGGTCCGCGGGGGACCTGGGGGATTTAGGACGACCCCCTCTTTGGGCACACTGAAACTTTTCTTCTGTGATGAAGAGAGGCTGAAAGTGAATATGCTTCTCGCCTCGTTCTCGCTGAATCTCATGAACGAGACCATGGAATATGTCCTCCACATATTCAAATTCCTCCGCTGCTGTTGTCTCAAAAAACAAACACTCATACTCTGCTGCTAAACTAGCGCCCTCTTCTTTACTTATTTGTCTGAAAGATATATAAAATCAAATGATATTTTGAAGAAAAAAATAATAATTCAATGACGATGAAAAAATCGTTCTTTTATTTAGTCATTTCCGGAGTACTTTTTACTTTATCATGTTGTATTAATCATCTTTTTTAAGAAAGCTCTAAACACTACACACTGAAGAGTTCTACTTCTAGGGTAGTTTTGTGCAGGTAAAGTGATCTGCCCTCAGATGTAAGATTTAAAAAAAATGCATTCTTTTATATGAAATATTTTTCACCGAGTCCAAAAGTATGTTTTGTAAATGTTTAGAGCTTCCTTAAGGTAAAAAATTATCTTTTAAAAAACTTTTCATACTTTCAATAATTATAAAACAATATTCATGAAAGCATAAATAGTTTCTCTACCTGTATCTCTCTAAATCGATCTTATTTCCAACGATGGCAACCGGAAGTTCTTTATTAGCTGTCTTAAGGAATTGTGTGATCGTTTCTAAGTATTTCCGGACTGTCTGGAAACTTTCTCTGTTTGTGATACTATATACTACCATGAAAGCGTCGGCCCAACGTAGATATCTTTGGGGGTCGCTATCCTCCTAAAGGAGAATATAAGATATGCTGACAGGTATTCAACGTCATAGTACAAAAGGAAACAGACAAATTAGGAAATGAAAGAGCTACAGGAAACAGTTTTTTAAAAATATAAAACCCGCTTCAAAGGCAAGTGATGGGGGTGTTAATCCGTCTTTCTGTCCGTCCATCCGTTACGCTTTGATGTACCCATCTCTTATCCGCAATCCCTCTTATACCAATGGATGAAATTAATGAGACTTTCATAGAATCTTTGTTATAAAGTGCTGTTGTGCACCTCCTCTTTTACTTTTTGATCAGGCACATTTTTCGGGTTTCCCACAGTCCAAACATGGATACTGACATTCTATCTATAAACTATCTCTTATCCGCAACCCTTCTTATACCAACGAATGCAATTAAATGAGACTTTCACAGAATCTTTGTAACATAGTGCCAATGTGACCTCCTATTTTACTTTTTGATCTATCACATTTTTCGTGTTTCTCATAACAAAACATGGGCACTGCCATTCTCTCTATAATATTGATGGGTACTCATCTCTAATTCGCAACTCCTCCTAAACCACTAAAACTTAGAGGTACTGGGAGAGCACTGAGCTCACTAAATGATACCCCCGTCTCCCATATTCATATGATTAGAATGGCAAAGTCCATGTTTTGCTCTGGGAGACGCGAAAAAAGTGTCAGATCAGAAAGTTAAATAAGGGATGCACATTGGCATTTTGTAATCAAGAATTTGTGAAAGTATCATTAAATTTTATTTAGTGGTAAAAGAGAAGTTGTGAATAAGAGATGGGTACCACTCAATATTATAGAAAGAATAGCTATATCAATGTGTTGCGTTGGGAAACCCGAAATATGTGTCCGATCAAAAAGTAAAATAGGAGGTTCACTTGTTGCAAACACTATTGAAATAACGACTACTATTGAAATAATTAATCAATAAGGGTTGAAAGTACATTTCAAAATTCAAAACAGGTTGCAACCACTATTGAAATAATGTTAACTATTGAGACAATTATTTCAATAGAGGTTTGAATGCACTACAAAACCCAACATAGGTTGCAACTACTATTGAAATCATGTTCACAATTGAAATAAAGATTTCAATAGTTGCTGACAATGATTTCAATACCAAAACAACATTGCAAGCCATATCGAAATAACCCCACTATTGAAAAAAAAATCATTAATTTTTCCAACTTACATTTAATCAGGAATTAATTTATTGAGTTTAAAATATGTTATGTAATTTTATGTTTTAATTTTTGTCTTGAAATACTATTAATACACGGATATTTGTGATTTAACTGATCTAGTACTTTTAAGTTATTTTTTATACTAGTATAAGGTTCATCTTTGCTGGTTTTTTTTTAGGGAAAATAAAAAGATTCTACATACAGAAAATTGAAGAAATGAGGATACATACTGTCCTCTACAAAAATTTGAATTTTTCAATTAAGATTTGTATATGACAAATTGACAATTACAAATTTTAATTGAATTCAAATTATTGTAGAGGACAATACATTAAAAAAGAAGAATGAAGACATCTATGTTAATTAACAAAAATTAATTGTTATGTTGGAAAACGTATTTACAATTAATGATATTATTTTTTCAGTTGCGGGGTTATTTCAATAAAGCTTGGAATATTGTTTTGGTAATGAAATCATTGTCAGCAACTGTCAAAATAATCATTTCAATCCCTATTGAAATCTTTATTTAACTCACTATCAGAATCATTATTTCAAGCACTATTAGTAGAAGATCATTATCTCAAGCACTATTATTGAAATCATTGTTTCAATAGCGAACGTTATACCGGGTATTTCAATGGTGGTTGCAACCTGTGTTGAATTTCGAAATGTACTCTCACTCACTTTTGAAATAATTATTTCAATAGTGAACATTATTTAAAAAGTGCATGGTTACAACCTGTGTTTGGTTTTTAAATGCTCTATCAACCACTAATGAAATAGAGTGGCGGTGGTCAACGTTTTTCAAGCCCAACTTCCTTTCACTTCACAATTTTTTGCTTACAATACTACATTTTCTTGATATCACTATACTGTTGGTAAGAAGTGGGGGGGGGGGGGGCAACCAATCTTTCAATGGACATTTTCAATAGTAAAGGTAATGTTGGGAAAAAAGGGGGGCAGGCCCCCCTGGCCCCCCTGTTGCTACGTCCCTGTAAGAGGAGTTGAGGATAAGAGAAGGGTACCCCAAATCGTAACGGACAGACTAAACAGACAGACGGACGGGCGTACAGACGGACGGATATCCCGATCACTATATACCCTCCTGCTTTTCAAGCCGGGGTATCATAAATTTCAAATTTTTTATTACATAGTGCCATTGTGACCGCCTTTTTTACTTTTTGATTGGACACTTATTTCTAGTCGAAAAACATGGACTTTGCCATTATAATCATATGGGAGGCGGGTGTATCATCTTATGAGCTAACGATACTTCTTTTTTTTCACGGAATAAATGAATTTAATGTGTTGGAGATATTCATACAGTTACCTTATCGCACGTGTCCATCACGTGTATTGTGAGTTCCTGTCCCTCGATGTCTTCTAATTTTGTATATGTGTCCTCTGTGATGAAAATGATATTTTAAAAAAAAATTCATCATTTATTCAGAGAAAAAAACCCCCAAATTATTCTTTTAAAAAAATTAAATTAAATAAATAAAGAGCAAAGAGTCAGTTATTTAAAATATCGTAAAAGATTTTGTAAAAATATAGCAAACTACATGTATTTATTAAAAAGACCAAAGAATTAAATTCTGAATTGGACTAAATTAACCTACCTATACATGGATCGTACTCCATGATAAATCTTCTTGTCATATATTTGACTGTCAGGGCTACAAATACAAAATTACCAAATGAATAAGACATTAACTGTACACTACATAATCTTGATTAATTGAATGTATGTATACATAACTTAACAGAATACATTTTGAATAAAAAATAGCAAAAAAAAAAAATGAGATCGAGATACCCAGTACCATAACCGACATCAAAGGCTAAGAGTTCATTTCGTGAGAAAGAAATCAAGATTTGCACTGGATGCAGCTGCATACAAAAATTTAAAAAATAAAATACCGATAATATCAGATTTAAAAAATCTATAACAACGGGATAAGTGCCACAGAAGTCTTGCAGATAAAAGTTTTTACTTTAGATGCACACAATGTATAGATGAAGATAAATTTTTACAGATAACTCTGACATTTATTAACTTGGTTGTTCTTCCTGTCAAGAAAATCTAATCACCTGATGTTGTGTTAATGAAAATATAAAAACACAACATCTAAAAATATGCAAACTGCTTGAAAGCAATGTCTTAGTTCAAAAGATCGTATCGTAATATAATATTATGCAATACAACTTAAATATAAAAACCAAGTATGTATGAACGTGTTTCACAACAGATTCCGTTTGAGGAGAGACCTTCTATTAGTCAATTTTTACGGAAAGATAAAGCGTTTCAAGAAAAATACATATCGCTTTGAACACTTTGGTAAGAGAAATGCAAAGATTAGTTGTAAAGAAAAGTTTAAATATATACGTGGGCCGAACCCTACATGTACCCTGGGAGGCAAGGAAGGGGAGGGGCCCTAACAAAAAATACTTTAGTTAACTATAGTGATAACTTTGACACTATGAAAACTTTGATTTACTTAAGTGATAACTTTGACACTTTGATTTACTATAGTTATAACCTTGACACTTTGATTTGCTAAAGTGATCACTATGAAAACTGACTTTGATTTACTATAGTGATCACTTTGAAAACTTTGATTTACTAAAATGATCACTTTGACACTACAGTGAACACTTTGAAAACTTTGATTTACTATTGTGATCACTTTGTCCCCTTGATTTACTTTAGTTAACTACAGTCAACTATTTTTTTGTTAGGGGCGTCATGATTTGAACATAGTTGAATCAACTTGAATGTGAACTACGTGTACCTGAGAATGTTTCCATATTTATATCAAGTAATCATGGTCTGAAAATTGTATTTTAATAGATGTCTTTGTTATACTGTCTAGTAGATATATCTAATATGTAAAATGTTATTAAAATCTTTTATTATGGACCTGCCGTACTCCCGTTGGTCATGATTTGAACAAGCTTAAATCTACACTAAAAAAGGCTAATCGTGACTTCATTAGCTGTTCTATACTGATATCTTAAAGGGCACCTTTAGTCAAATATTTTCTTTTTACTAATCATTAAAAGTAATTTATCTATGGACACATGAAAAATCTGCACCTCTTTATCTGCAGCGGTTTAGCCGATAAAACAATTAAAATTTGACATTTTCTGCCTGCTCACGGAAACACACGAGCGTGAAAGCTGCAAAAGTTCTCTTATCAGTTGTGGAATGTGAAACGTCACGAATGTGACCGCGAGAGCCTTTTACTTTACAATTAGCATCATGGCTTCACAAACAGATGAAATTGAAATATTAGAAGAAAATGACATTTGGTTTGATTTGGATGTTGAGGAGGAATTAGACAATAAAGAAGATCTTAGTGAAGATTCTTCTGACCATGAAGAGACAGATTCTGATACTATTGGGACAGAAAATGCTGGCTTTGGTATTCTCCCATACCAATATGAGCCTTATGCAACTTCTGATGAAGATGCATCTGACAATTCAGAAGCTGATGAGGAAGACAGAACACATAACACAGACTGGTGAAGAATAGTTTAATTTTCTTTTAATTCAATTATACATATCAAAGTTGCAATTGTTTCATTAAGGTCAAAAATATTTTGACAAAGAAAATTTCAAACAAATATTTTTTTATACAATTTTTTTCTTTTCTAATTCCCAAGTAGGTGTTCATGTCAATGCTGCACAATCATGGCATCAAATACCGAAAACAGGTGCTGTCAAGAGATACAACAAGTAAAGGAAGAGATTTAAAGAACCGACACATCACTTAATTGCATAACACATCATCCTGGGTTTAGAACAGTTTGTCTTGATATTCATGTACTGAGAACTGCATACTATCAATATCGACAACAATATGGAGGGAACTTGGAAGAATCAACAAAGTAAGTCAATTCTATTACCCATTTCTTTTCAGATTCATAATTAGTTAAATTATTACTAATACAAAATGGCATCTCATTTTGATATATTTACATGTATTTATTGAATTTCAGACGACATAGATACACAGCTTACAGGCAGTTTGTACGTTGGTGTTGGGGCTATTTAGGCAAGAAGGTCAGAGTAGTCATACCATCTTGTGCAGTCTCAAAAATCAGAGAAACATTCCCGCTTCAACCTGGAGAAACTCACACAGGGTTTAATTTTGCTGATTGAATCTACTAGATTTTTCCAATACTGCTGCTTCTTTCACGGGATGAGAATACTCATGGCACAATGGCGGAGGAGGAACTACAGTCATCTTGGCACATATCTCACTATTCATTTTTACCTTTTCACTAATTTTAAAGGTTGTGTCCATTATTGTTTCTGCATATTCTATAAAAGAAAAATGGAGATGAAAATATTAATAATGTGATAATTTGTTTTATACAATTCTTACATGGCATCAATATTATGTAATTAAAGTTGTCTTACCGTAAGTACTTTGTGATTTTACTTCTCTCACAGTATATCCACCTTTCTTAAATTTAGGAAAGGTTATTTTGTACCTAGCTTTTCCCTCCTGTGTTTCGTCTTGGGGTTTTCTGCCATTTTCATTAAAATGCAAGGCAGAGAGGATTAGTCTGGAACAAATATAATGTAGTAAAGCATTTTATTGCTATATATATAATAAACAACATCTTCTTCTGATTTTCTAGCTTCAGCTTCTTGCATAGATTTATTCTGAACTTCTGTTTTCTCTGTAATGATCTACAATAAGATACATGTATCATCTTCAAATATTTTGTTATGAATTACCAGTATAAACATTTTCCAGACCTTCTAAAAATATTTACTAATAACATCTTTGTTTAAGGTGTAAAATGTAAAATCTACTTACTCTAAAATTTTCTCGTTTTACAAATGCCCCTCTTATCCGTTTCCTTTCTTTTTTCTCTCTCTCATTGGATTTCTCCTCACCCTCCTCAATAGAGCTCAAATCACGTTTTCCTAAAACACTAGGGTGATGTTTTGTTGGTACTGACCCAGGATTTAGATCTTTGTTCTTCACTGGAATTCCTTGTGATTTTTTGAATCGATACTCAAATGGATAACAAGAGTCATCGAAATGTAATTCACAAAGGCTGGAATATTTTTTTGAGGGCCCTCAGGCCATTTTCTCTTAAGTCTAACAAAGGCAGTCCACTTTGGTACAAGATGTGGTTCCTTTTTTCAAATGGAAAATAGTGCAGGGACACTCCATCTAAATGTGTACTTAACATCCACCCGCTACACATCTTCTACCCCTTTTTGTTTCACTGTGAGTATCACAGGACATGTTTATTTACATGCCATGTAGTGTAACAACATTGAAGCTGTCTCTGCATCTGTTCACATTCATTTCGTCATGCAGCCGATAACAGCGGAAACTGCCGAGCTATATTACTTTCACTGAGCATTTGACATTTTAATTAATTTCAGCTAAACCACACATCTTACAAACGTGATTTTTTCAGGACTGGATTTTAAATAACCGAATATATATTTTAATTGAACAATAATTTTTGACTAAAGGTGCCCTTTAAATTTTATAGTGACAGAATACGAGTTTTCTAAGATATATGCCTATAGATGTTGATCAGTGGATGAAATAGAGAATCTTTTTACGCATTAACTATAATTCAAGTAGATGTAGAAAGATTAGATTGATAATATTTATCTAAACCTTTATCTTAATTTTCATGCATTTCACTAAGATGCTATGAAGTAATTTGAAATGAAATATTATAAAATTTGCTCTCCATGGTTCTTGAAAACATAGGTAATCAGAGATTACAGAGCTCACCTCAACGAATGTTGTCTTTAAGTAAGGCAAAGTCACACAATTAACCAACAAAAAGTATACATTCCAAAAATGAAAAATTTAAGCAATTTTGATCTGATACTTTGAAATAGACCTACATAAAAAATTTAAACTAGTTCTTCTTCATGAAAATATAATGAAAATCCAGCAACTGAAGCAAATTTGAGAGTTTTCATCTCTTGATGCAGCATTTGTGCAAGTTTGGTTTATACAATGTTATATAAGCCTTATAGTTTTTGGAAATAGACCTGCAACCATAACTTTTACCTTGTCTATTATCTGAAAAATGTATGTCGAATTCAGCATCCGAAGCAAGTCCATTAGTGTGCATCCTTAGATGTATCATCCATGCAAGTTTGCTCATTATAGGGCTCATAATTTATTGGAAATAAAACATGCATCAAAAACTAACATTTTCACTCATCCACAAAGAGTAGGTTAGATTCAGCATCCGAAGCAAGCCTGGAAATATGCATCCTTAGATGTATCATCCATGCAAGATTGGTCATTAAAGAACTCATAGTTCCTGGAAATGAAACCTGCACCAAAAACTTTTACCTGTTCACTCAACCGGAAAATGCAGGTCAGATTCGGCATCCGAAGCAAGCCTGGTAGTGTGCATCCTTAGATGTATCATCCATGCAAGTTTGGTCAACATAGGGCTTACAGTTACATGCAAATGAAACCTGCACCAAAAACATTAACCTGTTAGCTCAACTGGAAAATGTAGGTCAGATTCAGCATCCGTAGCAAGCCCGGTAGTATGCATCCTTAGATGTATCATCCATGCAAGTTTGGTCAATATAGGGCTTATAGTTACTTGGAAATGAAACCTGCACCAAAAACTTTAACTTGTTCACCCAACCGGAAAATGAAGGTCAGATTCAGCATCCGAAGCAAGCCCGGTAGTATGCATCCTTAGATGTATCATCCATGCAAGTTTGGTCAATATAGGGCTTATAGTTACTTGGAAATGAAACCTGCACCAAAAACTTTAACCTGTTCACTCAACCGGAAAATGTAGGTCAGATTCAGCATCCGAAGCAAGCCCGGTAGTATGCATCCTTAGATGTATCATCCATGCAAGTTTGGTCAACATAGGGCTTATAGTTACTTGGAAATGAAACCTACACCAAAAACTGCACCAAAAATGTTAACCTGCTCCAAAAACATTAACCTGGTCATTCCTTTGCTGAAATTGCAGCATCTGAAACTCTGTCTGGTACAATGAAACACACTAGAACCATATTCCATGCATGTCTAATCAATATAGGACTCAGAAGTAATTAAAAAGAAAACTGGTCCAAAAAACTTAACCTTAACCTGGGACGCCGACGCCGACACCGACGCCGAGGGTATCACATAAGCTCCCCCCAACTTCGTTGAGGTGAGCTAAAAATTGATTCATTTACAAATTATATACACAATTTCATTTCCACACAAACTGATATATGATGAACCATGGGTGATTTTTCATCAGTGAATGTGACGTCTCACTGAATATTTAAATATCTAATAACACCGAACATACTATATTTAAATTTTTTTAGCAAAATAAAGGTAAAAAATATGATAAAAACTAATAAACTCTAGATTTTTGAACTTAAGATTTCAATCCATAAAAAGTGAAAGCACCTACACACCGCCCTACAAGCTGTGTACCAATATTTGTGATGCCAAGGGGTCTGTGTGAAGATTTTTACTGACCTGTCTGTAAATGTGTAGCTACATGTATCAATAAATTCTTATTATAATTAAGAATTTAAGCTTATGAAGCCCATTTAGAGCCAATTTAAACGACTGTTTTTTTTTTAAATTTAGGGGAAACTTACACCTCCTTGGTATCGGATCCCATCTCTGGAGTTTCCATGGGTCCCCTTTACAAATTTTTACACAAAGTTCAACAATTTGTTAAATCGAATTCAAAATTAATTTTTTGATTTTTAAGTGGAATTCTCTTGTCTGTAAAATGAAATATGGAAACGACAAACAGAATGCAAGCACAAAAGTCCATTCAAACAATACAGATCCGGAGCAAAGCAAACATGGATCTGTAAAACATTAGAAGTGGGATCAGGTATCCTGAAGGAGTGAGCACCCTTGCTGTGTGCTCCTTGTCATGATCGGGGAAAAACCCAAAAATCTGTAGACAATTCGGTGGGTAAATGATGGCTGTACAATTAGTATGAAAACGTGCATCAGCAAATGCCTTATTGATAAATTGAATCTAATGAGTATTAGTACTGAAGCATTGTATCGACCATGGAACATGCGAAATGACGACATTAAACAAGATTGTTTATATTCTTGCTTTATCAACTTGTTTGTCAGTAACTTTTTCATTTTGGAAACCGTTCATACATAAAGCATGCATGCTCTTGTGTATCGAATCAACTGAGAGATAAATGTGGTAACTCAGTATGCAAGTGAGAATAGACCGTTTCACGGTAATTGCGGTACTGCTCTTTTGCAGGGCAAAATGATATTGTTTGGTGAAATATGACGTAAAACTTTTACTAAAAGTAATTGTTAAAGATACGTCATTTAATTATCTATCAACAAAAACTTCGCCAAACATTATTATTTTGCCCTGCAAAAGTGTAGTACCGCAGTTACCGTGAAGGGGCTAAAGGTATATTACCTGATAAATAAGGGAAGTTGACGATTGAAAAGTTGAAGCCATCATAAAGCTTTGTTTACCATTAACGCCTTTTTTCATAAATATTCAGATATGAAACAGATGTGTCAGACTCTGTGGTATCTTTTATTTCAAGCTCACTGGGATATATCATATCGACATATAAATGGAAGTAATTATTGTTAACTGATAATACGTTTTCGATATATTTACATGTCTAGTTGAAATGTTTTTTCTCCTCGTGTTTAAGATATTGGATAAATTCTGCTTCATTTAAGGAATGAAGCTTATTTCAACTTATATTATACGATATAACATAACCTGGGGCAGTTTACGCTTTATAAACCGCGAAGCGGTTTATAAAAAAGCGTAAACTGCCCCAAGTTTTGTTATATTGTATAATGTAAGTTGAAATAAGCTTCATTCCTTATAATTTAATTTCAGTGCAGACAATGAGGCATTTTCCCCCAGAATTAGGCTTCACATTGATTAAATTTTAAAAGTAACGGCAAGCGGAGTAATACGTTTTTTGACGTAACTCATTGTGACGTAGGCAAGTTATGTTATACAAAATGAATAAAATCTTTTATCCAATCAAATGACGTGTTACAAGTAAAATTAAATTATATAAATATAAAAATATGTCTTCTAATAACAGTGTGGCGCAATTGGAACTCATGCGAATTCTGATCGATTGTTGGAATGTTTGGTCTCTTACAACCATATAGATACAGACATTGTCAATCAGAAACTCAAGCATCTTTTAAAAATCAACTTCAGAGTATTTTGTTTATAATCAAAATGTTTTAACAAATGAATTGCAAATGACTTAAGACAAGGTATAATTAAATCTACGACTTCCACTTTTATTGTCAGAAGTCAAGAAAGCTACAGACTTTTGTGTATCTTGGTGAATGGTTGCAAAGTCGCGCGATTCATGTTTCTGATTCTGGTTATATTTTGCGATATAATATTTTCCAAAAATTCAATGGATTTTTTATTTTTAAAGTATCCGCTTCTGATTTACACCACTTCTCGAATATGTCGTTGTATAGTACTCCTAAAGTTTCTTATTCAATGCTGTTAATATTTTAAAGAGGAGTAATGTCAAAGGCTTAGTAGGAGCATTTTCTGCCGACCGGACACACCCACCCTGCCGGTTTTTTTTCTCAGAATCGGGGAAATTGTTAAATTATTGTGTATATAATTCGTAGACAATTTGTTGTGGAAATAACAAGTATGATAAACGTCAGTCTGCATTTGTTTTTATGATAGATTGGATTTGCTGACAATGACATTGTATCAAGCATACAACTTGCAAAAGGATGATTTTAAACGAGACTATTCTTGTTTTATCAACTTGTCAGTCAATAGCTTTCCTCGTCTTAGAAATTTTCGTACGTGGAGGATGCCCTTGCGTATCAAATCAAATGAGAGACAGAAACAGCAAATGCAGGTGATAAGGGCATATTTCTTGAGAAGCAAAGGAAGTTGGGGATTAAACAGTTGAAATCACGCTTATCATAAAGCTTTGTTGTTAGGTTTTACACTATAAAATATATCCAGATATGAAATAAATGTGTCAAGACTCTGTGGTATCTTTTATTTCAAGCTCATTGGGATACATGTACTAGTATATGTATATCTTGTCGATATATGAAGGAAATAACTATTGGTAAAGTTATTTCGTCGTCGATATTTCTAATATCGAGTAATATCGAGTTGAAGGCCACAGCAAGTTTTTTTTCCCTCTCATATTTAAGATTTTAAATTCTTCACATGAATACAAAAAATTGTCTTCTAATAACGGTACGCAAGGTGTGATTGGAATTTTTTTTTGAATTTAGTGCATAATTTTTATTTAAAAAAACATTCTGATAGAGGATGAATATTTTATTACAATAATTATCCAATCTTGAAAAGTGTATATATATAGTACATGCCGAAGCATAATGGAAAACATGCATCAAGCATTTGTTGAGCATTTTTCTGAAACGGTAGACATTGGTTAAAATAAACCTTTATATATGATTTGGATTTTTATTTTTAAAGGAAAAACAAAAGAAATGAAATATAACCCTTATCAATGTTCTCGATGTAACTGCAGTGTTGATAATAGGATAAGTGTATTTTTTGTGTCCTCGTGAGATAAACTCAAGAGTTTGAAAGAATTTCATCTCAATCATGTTTGGAAAAGTTTTGAAATTTCGTAGAAATCTATCCTGAATTACATAAATGATGCAGATTATTTGAAATTCTTTCTATCTTTTGAAAGTTTAGTATTTCCTAGGCACATCAGTTTCGCAATGAGATAAGACATACCTGTACTATTACTCCAATATTAATGCCTTCCAGAAAACTTATCACAGAATATCAGTGAAATTCATCTCTGTGTTTGTGGAGGAATTAAACAGTTTCTTTTCCTTGAAGTAAAGATTTTTTTTTATTATTCAAAACGACGAAAAATCTGTTCAGTACAGTTTAAAAGTGACTATATATAATCTGAAGGTTTTTTTTAAATATATGATTGTATATTCAAGTACAGAGAGAGAGAGAGAGAGAGAGAGCACTTAAAAAATAATGAGGGAATCTGATGTTGAAAACATACATATACCACAAAATTCCTGTATTATTCAAGTCGCATTCAAAGAAATATTAGTGAGGGGTTTTTTTTAAATCATTTTTTAAATTTTTTTATTATTATTGTATTTTTTGTTAAAAATACTAAATAGAAAAAATATACAGGTATTTAATATGAAATATTTTCATAGAATTGTAAAAGAAATTAACCTTCATTTGAAAATGGAAAAGGACATTTTTACAAAAAGCACAATTATGTTCGTAAAAGGTTGTTTTTCTATTTAACATATTGTTGGTTTCACTTTTTAAATTGTTTTCGTGCTTGCAAGTCAGTCCTTTTTAAGTCAATATTGATAAATTTAAGTTGGTATTTCCATTGCTGTACATATGCAATTCTCACCAGATAAACCGATTTACTCAGACTTCTTTTTTCTATCAATCAAATTATATTTACTGGTATATTACTAATGATTATTACTATTCTAACTCTATTTTAATTAATACTTGCTGTATTAAATTATCGATTACTTATAGATACACTAGATGCTAGCTATAGAGAATCATTGGCAACAGTTGTTCTATGCAAGTTAGACCGTCTTCCTAAATTCTTTGTTTGGTTTGAACATATTTTATTGTTTAGATGTTACAACATATCTAGTCTGTCATTAAATTATAATCAAGTAACGCTTCGGTTATACCTTAAAATTGTTTCAAGGTCAACCACATACTTTTTAAAGACCATATAAATCTTAACTGTCTAAAAATATATATGATATAAATTATACAGAATTATGATAACAAACGGCACCCTGACTTTTTATTTTAACTTTAAATTAGTAAACTAAGCTAAAATTAATGTGTTTTAATACTGCCAATGATCTAGATATAAATGATTATTTTTAACAACATAACCATTTTGCACCTGGATTTCCTCTGTTTTAGATATCTCCCACCGGTAGAAACCCCTGGTACAAGACGATCTCCATCATTAACGCAATTAATAGACGCAATATAACTAGGAAGAGAGATTTGTTATCAAGCCTTTCAGAGTTATTCAATCTGGACGCGGATAACGTTCAGGGAATGTTGTATATTAATACCCCACATCACAGGGAAGTATCAACGGAATTATTACTTAAGGTTCATCTAACGCGCCCAGTATTATCTTTGAAGAACCACGAAACAGACAGTGATAGTGTAAGCAAGAGAAAAATTACATAAGCCATACGCTCACTGAAATACACATTTTCAGGAATACACCCCTTTTAATTGTTGGTTAAAAGAAGTAATATTCGTAAGATAAGGCTTTTATGTGAGACATGCTTCGCATCCCTCATCAGATGCCTCGCATCTTTCATCGGACGGTTTCAAAGTTTTAAAAAAAGTTCTATGGTTATAAGCCGAAGGAATCTGATATAATCCTTCTAAAATCAGTTAGAAGCATATTGTTAACCCCCGGAAAGAAATGATGCCCGTGTTATAAACTGGAACTAGAAGTTTTTCTCCCCAAATATCAATGATTTATGGAAAGAACAAATCACAGCAAATAGAAGGAACCTGAAAGAACCATAAAAAATCTCAAAACGTCAGACAGAGAAAACGGTGCTTTAATCAAAGAAGATATATATTTCAAGGAGAATTAGCAACAAATAAAGCGTGTTCTTCTCTGTAATAATTACACTTTGTTATAATAAAACCTCAGTCAGTGTTATGGAAATAATTGAAGTGGTATCAATTGTATATTGTTGTGGCTTATGGCCTAGTTGTATCTTTTACACAATTATGCAATTACAAGGTTGCGAAAGTGCGAATGCAATAATCATTGACGCTTACAATAATTATGACAGAAATAATTATTTTGTTAATAAATCATTTATTTATTGACTGTTAAATTACAAGATTTGGCAGAAAGATAAACACTGAAGACAGGTTTGTTTTCTTGTCTGGGATGTATTTGGTTCCATACAAACCATGCATTTGTAACACACTGTAAAATTGTGAGTTTCGAAACAAAACTTGTAGAAAGAATGACTATATAGATAACAGCAAATATGTTGATGGTTGTTTCTTTTTCAGCAAAATGGGGGTGATTTTAATAAAATAAAAAAACTTTTCTTCACTACTACACAAAAAGAAAGATTTGTTTGTAAATAATTTATCATAATTAAATTTTGTGATTTCAAATAGAGAAAAATTATAATGTTTACAAGTATACATAAAGTTAGATGTCATGCTTTAAGATTCTTCCCCGTCCTACTATCATAGCGGTTTTTTTTAATAATATGGTCAATTTCAGACTATTTATGCGTAAAAATAACTTCAATTATAGAAAATAACATGAAAGTTTAAAATAGCAAAATATTTTTATGTTCAACTTATGTTAAACATTATTGAAACACAACATGCACAATGAGCGAGTAAATAACACATTTATTTAAACAATTGCGTTATAATACAATGTACATACTTTTAGCAGTATGCCTACTATTCTGCAAAACTTTACTAGAAATTTTTATGTGAGACATATTTAACGCATATTGATGACAAAAATTCGCGGTAAAACGTTTTATATCTACTGAACATTTACGTTTAAATCTGCAAAAATTTGAACTTCAGACTTAAACTTTTCATGTAATACATATATTATTTTTTCAATATGATATCATGGTCATGGTTACATAAAAGCATTCATTGTCTTGTTTCTGAACATGCATATTGTTACTTGCATATTCACATAAACATGGTACTAATAAGTTCCTTTAAAAAAAAAGATGTTTTTGCGATTAATTATCTTCATTGTTGCCAATGTTATCATAATATAGCATTGAGCATGCGAAAAATCTTTAATTAAACGTTTTACCGATTATACTACAGCTAAGTCTTGGAAATTTCAATTCATTTTTACCTGAATATACATTTAAATTCTTCATTTTTCATTCTTCAATGAAAAAAATATTTTATGAAAGATAAATCTTTTTGTTCTACTTCCTTTTATATCCACGTATAACGAACATATTCTTGAAATTCTAATTTCCAGATTTAAAAAAAAATGACTTTGCAAAACTACCAAGATTCAAAGTGCTCTTCGAAATTACTTTTATGATAAAGAAAAATGATAAGTGAAACATTTTGAAACTAACAACCATGTCTAAAACTATACTTATAAATCAAATTCAGACATTTACATATACTGGGTAGAACATTTTGATTGTTTTAAATAATTGAGAGGAAACACGAAAAGATATATATTTTGATTCAGCTAGGGTTTTTCCTGATCCAGAAGATAACCATGAATTAAAAGAGGCAAAGAAGGGCATTAAATAATAGAACATGTAAATAAAAAAGAATAAATGAATCCAAGAGCACACACTGGAACATTGATTTAATATTTTTTTCATATTGAATGTTAGGTCATTATTTACACACTAAAATTTCTACGGATTTTCCTTTTAATCGAAATAAATACAAGGAGCATATAATGATGTGACCAGTCGACAGGAGATGCTTAGTTCTCAATGGCACCTGATCCCATCTCTGATGGTTTTACAGGTCTTTTTTGCACTGCTCCGATTTGTATTGCCTGGATTTTAAGCTTAAATACTGTGTGTAAATGGACTCAATCTAATTAAAATTAGATGTTAGATCCCCTAGCACACTCGCTACTAGCACGAGTGTGTTAGCGGATCTAACATCTAATTTTAATTAGACTGAAATGGACTTCGAGATTGAATGAAGAATATGGAGATTACGAACAGTATTCAAGATAAAAAAAACAAACAACGAACGATGGTGGTAAATTGTAAGTCTACATATCTATAAAGGCTATGAATGAGCACCACACATAGGTAAGAATTGTACCAGACAACTTTGAACAAAATACGTTTCCCTGTTATCGTACGTAGCAATGACAGCTATTACTGACTCCCAGGAAACCGTACTTACTGCTAAACATTACCCCCACAATCGACCACAGAGACACCCATTACCTTACACAGGTGGTAAATCGGTACCAGCACCGAGCTAATTGCTCCTCCGCCAGTAAAACAATTCTTATCATTTCTACAACGCACCGTGTAGTGGAGAATATTACTGAGCATATCAGCTCGATACAATTACACCTGTGTGCAGAATATACATAATATAAAAAAAAATCGGTATCATATATAAAGAATTCACTTAGCAATCAAATTTTTGAGTTTCTAGTCTTTTTCTTTGGAGATGGGATAGCTTTTTTTCTTGGAAGACGTATCCAAGAAATAACTTTTTTAACAGATACGATCCCCGAGCGCGATAGCAGACTGCTCGGTTTTTCATTGATGAGAATTCACCAAAATAGCGCAATCTCTTTGATAGCAGTAGAGAAAAAAACTATCAAACAGTTGCTAATGCAGATCACTTGTGCTTTTATGAGCCTCATTCTGGAAAGTAAATTATTTTCAACATAATTTTACGAAATGGTAAACAAATTCCAAACGTTTAGGGAAAATTGCCACAACTATAAAAATGACTGCTCTTTGTTTATTTTAGCTTACCTGATTTTCCAACACCAAGATCTCCTAAGAGTACAATATTATACTCCGGGGCGGGCTTGCCCCCAACCCGCCTTCCACTCATTCTAAATTAATTTTCAACACTGTCTAAGAAGCACTTTATGCGTCCGGTCCATTTTTACGGAATCGATCACTGGGTTCATAAAATAAATCTTCTTGGAATCTCCAGACTCTAACACAAATGAGAACAAGGAGCACAGATGCTTAGAGTCATTGTACCGTATGGTCAGCAGGTATTTGGCATCTGAAAGTAAAAATGCATATCTACCGGGTTAACGTGCTGGCTGCCGTGTAGTATCGTGTTAATTGCGGTCAATTATTACGTAAATTCAGATAATATTCTACATAAATACAGATTACATTTCCTTGCGACAGAAAATAAGATTACACGATTCATGAAACATAAAAGAATATAAATTTCTAGAAAAACTTATTTATTTTTTTTTCAATGATTAATTCTCCACCTACTCTGCAATCAATGCAGATATGATCAAAGGGTTTCGTTTAAAGAAATAAATTACGTTCTTCGCATTTTGTAATATTCTTAATTAAAAAAAGTTTTGAGGTTTCTCTGAATGAAAATGTCTTGTAGAGCAAGAGATGGAAATTCACGCGTAAATTAAATGCACGTAGATAACTCATCGAGTTTCTGCCAATGTAACAATACAGTCACTCTTTTTTCTTTGCTGATTATCATTTTTAATTCATTAACCCAATAATAAGAATTTTGTAATACAAATTGAAAAAAAAACTTTATGCAAAGTATGCAATATTATTATTTTATTTATTTATTTAATTATTTATTGAAAATTAAAAGTTAATGCATATTTTCGAATGAAATGTATCTCTGAAAATTGCATGGTGGATGAATGCAGATAAAATATTACCGAGGTGTATCGGGAAATCGTAGAGCACCTGTTTCCAGGGTTTTAAAATTCGATACATTAAACATTCCTTTGATTACGATAGGATCTCAATTTTCAACAAGAATGAAAACATCATTTATATTGCATGATAATGAAAA
The DNA here is from genome assembly GCF_032062105.1 of Saccostrea cuccullata. Classification (NCBI taxonomy): domain Eukaryota; kingdom Metazoa; phylum Mollusca; class Bivalvia; order Ostreida; family Ostreidae; genus Saccostrea; species Saccostrea cuccullata. Next base: position 25,055 of record NW_026933195.1, on the reverse strand, counting down.
CTCGTACATAGTTATATATATTTTTAAATATTTATAACTGACTTTTTAATAACAAAGAAATTTAAAAATAAAAAGATTGCAAAAAAAGTTATATGCATTTATAGGCCTAAAAATCATCAAAAAAAACTACCGGTACATACGTTTTCATTTTTTTTATGTTGTTGAATAAATTAATTAAAGTTTTAACTTAATTTTTTCATGTCCGTAACTAAATACATCATATATCATATTACAAAAACAGGAAAAAAAACCTTCTCAGAAAAATCATTAAAACTACAAGCAGATCCTATACTCAATGACAGAAGAAGATTCAGGAGTGCACCTGTCTGAAAACGAAGGAGTACCTGTCCTTCTTGACAAACTACTCACCCCTTCTGCAGATTCTGTTTACATCCTAGCCAAAACAGTGCGGCCTCAAACTGCAAACGTCACGTGCGATACTCCGCGAGATTCACGTCGCGATTAACAAAAAGAAAAAAAGTATTCATAACACAAGTGCCTCTTCGTGAATTAGATTTGCTTTTTTTCTAGGAGAATTGCAGTAATTAGCGTACTTTGCTCGATACATCGAGATTGTTTACATTGTGTTGAAATCGCAGACGTCTGCCCTGCCACTTTCCAGGAAGTATAGCTTTAAACTGCGCATTTGCTGTCTTTCTCTTCCCGGGATCTATCAAAAACACGTGTAAAATAGGTTTTCTCGGGTTTCTGAATTTTATACAAATGGTCACAATATACGCCAGAAATCACTTGATTAAAATACTGAACCAAAAGAAAAATACAGCTTATTAACATTCTCTTGCTATGCTTCGAGAAATTTTAAAGCTTATCATGGTTTTGGTTGTGTTGTCTAAATTCTATATACAATATATTCATTCTTTAGTATATATTAACTATACGATGTGTATTTAATTCTTTTTTTTTTTTTAAATATCTTTACATTATATCCCCCCCTCAAAAAAAATGGTCAGTTTGCTTTTAATCAAACATTTTCGTGATATCAAAGTTTCGTGGTCTGTGGGGAAAATAAGGGTTCACAGGGATTTAATTTCTTGAAATAAAATAACCATCTGACATGTTTAACGTGCAGTCGATATTTCTTTTTCTCAAGTTTTTGTTTAAAATATACGTTTTTTTTTAATAATTGTGCATTCAGTTAACACTTATTGGTAATAAAAGTGTTTTACTGTTAAAATATTATAATTTTTAAAATTCTTTTGTCATCTTTAAAAAAATAATGCAGAAATTTCATTTTTCAGTGTTTTTAATGAAATCAGATTTACATGTAAAAGTGTACTTATATAAAAATAAAATAGTAGTCATTATGATAATAAAATTGCTGTAGTACTCTTCCTAAACGTTAATGGAAGAATCCCCAGAGAAAAATACCTATCGTCATAAGGATGAGAGCATTTATGTTCACAAACCACTTCCACTTTTTCTTCTCTGTAATACTCGTTAAAAGTCGTTTGTGCTCGGCTAATTCCGCCTCAGTAGCTGTCACTGGTTTGGGAGGTTTATATCCACAAATTATATACAAGGCATGGCGCCACTTTGTCATTTTAACTGATCAAAAAACAAAGAGCATACAAGAATATAACATACCTTAACCTTTATCAACCTGGAAAAAATCTTTCCGGATCAGAAACTTTTGGCTTATTGTCCAACGCTTTCGCAAAAGCGGAGGGATATATCCGTCTTACACAAAAACTTTAACCTTGGTCAAAACTTTTGAATGAGAAGAGATAGAACATTCATATTTCACGTGTGCAAAAACACTTAGACATGGAAATCGTTGCACCATAATTTTTTGAATTTGCTTGTTTTGTCTATATTTTAATTCTGTTATTATTTTGAAACCTACCTTCTTTCTTTGATGCTATATTCTCGTTCTGAAGTGTCGTTGACAAGTTATTGAACTCCAACTCCTCTTTAAACGGTTCTCTCTCCTGGAAGCTATGACGTGACCACCATGTCAAGCGGATCAACTGCAGAGAAAATTCGAATTAGATACTACCTATATCTTTTGCGTATGACGAATCTTTGCAAATTTAAGAAATATAGTCATACATGATTATCAAGGTTTATCTCCGTAAACGAGTGTATTTTCGGGTACGGTGAAAGCAATTCAAATGAGGGACAGACCCACGTCATAACAGACATTCGGACGAAAGGCATATCAGCATATAGGAAGTGTGTTTACATTGTGATTGTGCATTTCATATAATCAAAGATAACTTAGAAAGTGATTTGTACGTCTACCATGAGATTTTCGGGCAATAATGAATTTACACAACGTTTGAAAGACATGTTATCAGAATACTATTCTTTTGTAGAAAAAATGCACAAGAAATTGAGATTGGAGATTTAAGCTTTTAAAGGATCACAAAAATGACAATTTGTAAAGTGTTTGAATTTGTAGCAAAGAAACTTCATAGTGAGAAAGGATGGTTGAGAGAGAAGATCAATAATTCATCAGAATTCTTCTTGGGTAAGAAGTGTGGTTACTAGTATTCTCCCGTTTTTATTTATACTCACGTGTTTATCTGGAATAGGATCAGTTAGGATTTGTGATTTTCCCCTATACTAGTTGATACTCACGTGTTTATCTGGAATAGGATCGGTTAGGATTGTGATTATTCCCTTATGTTGTTGATACGTACGTGTTTGTCCGGAATAGGATCGGTAAGAAGTGTGATTATTCCCCTACACTAGTTGATACTCACGTGTTTATCTGGAATAGGATCAGTAAGGAGTGTGATAATTCCCCCATACTTGTTGATACTCACGTGTTTATCTGGAATAGGATTGGTTAGGATTGTGATAACTCCCTTACGTAGTTGATACTCACGTGTTTATCTGGAATAGGATCGGTTAGGATTGTGATTATTCCCTTATGTTGTTGATACGCACGTGTTTGTCCGGAATAGGATCGGTAAGAAGTGTGATTATTCCCCTACACTAGTTGATACTCACGTTTTTATCTGGAATAGGATCAGTAAGGAGTGTGATAATTCCCCCATACTAGTTGATACTCACGTGTTTATCTGGAATAGGATCGGTTATGATTGTGACAATTCCGTTACGTAGTTGATACTCACGTGTTTATCTGGAATAGGATTGGTTAGGATTGTGATTATTCCCCTATACTAGTTGATACTCACATGTATATATGGAATAGGATCGGTAAGGAGTGTGATTATTCCCTTATGTAGTCGATACTCACGTGTTTATCAGGAATAGGATCTGTAAGGAGTGTGATTATTATCATGGCAAAGAGGCTGAGGAAGAAGAGAATGATTGTGAAGTGCAGGAAGTGGACTTTGGAGATGATGGCAGGTCTGAATTCCTCTTCTCCACATTTTGGACTGCCATATCCAAAATCCAGCCCCATTCTGATCACACCCACCAGCAAACCGATAAGCAGTCCCCAAAATGCTCCCTATGTGTATAAAACACAAAGGCGCTTACAATTATTGATAAACGCTCAATGATTTGGACTTTTTCTTTTGATTTAATTTTGAAACCTAGTGTTCAATCTGTACAGTACAATAAATGCAATTATGACCACTCACAGGTTCATTGGTCCTCTTCCAGAATATCGCCAACAGAAAAAGTGACAGGATGGGCGGAGCTAGATAGCCGGTGACAGCTTGAATGTAATTAAAGAGTTGTCCACCTTGAGATGCCGATAAAATCGGGATCCATGCTACACTGATAACCACGAGGATTAAGATAAACACTCTAAAAAATAAAGGTCATTCAGAGATAATGTTTCTTTGACTTTGATTATAAAATTCAAAAGAAGAAAACAATTTGGAGCAATTCCTCTCTCCAAAATTTCAACATGATCTGCAAAGACACCTATCGTTCAGTCGTATGTTGACTGTTTATGGCACCATACCAACTGTAATGCCATTATTGTAAACTACTACAAGTATATCAATATTCACAAAGGTTAACGATGTATCATCTAACTACTGTCTTCATCCAATAAAAAGTATGCCATATGATCAGATTTAATTTGAAATAATCCTCAATCAGCTTCAATATAACGATAGGTTGTATTTTAAAAACAAAATTTTTGACAATATTATATTGAAGTTTGAGGAGAACTTAGATACCCTTGTTACATTAACTTATTTGTCTGAAGTCCGTCTCGGTTTTTAATCTTGTGTAAAACAAAGTCTTGTACATAGAATCAACTGTTAGGGCTTAATATCTTATGCAAAAAATAATAATACATCGATATTGCTACATAAATAAGGGAAATTGAAGTAGAAAAGTCGAGTCTGTAAATTTTATCATAAAGTTTAGTTCCTTGTTTGTTTTTGTTTTTCTCTAGAAAACTATTTTAGTATGAAGAATTTACTGGGCTCTATGATATCTTTTATTTCAAGTTCTCTGGTGCAATATCAAATCAAGGTATGTAGAAAAATTTAATATTATAAATTCAAAAAAAAATATACAAGTAAATATTCCATTTCCAATGAAGAATTAAAGAACATCATTTAATAGTATATAATGTCAAATAACTTTGTTTTTAATTCAACGTGTAGAGTGGTTTTATAAAGTTGTAAATCTGTACTTTTTGAATACGAAAAGACCTGCGATGAAAAAAGTAATATTTTTTTTATATTGTAAGTATTTATATTTCATTCTTAAGTGATCCGCCCTCCACTCAGTTGATTTCACTATTCACCTTATTACACTTTTATCCCTTTAAATTAAATGCCAAAGACCTATTTTTTAGATTAAGAATATTTCTGACATACTCTTCGACATAATTCATAATACTAGTAATAAAACTTCATCTACAGAAAATGAAGACTCTATTACCAGACTCTAGAAACCATTCAGATTGAAGGAGGCTCAAGAAGTAGCAGGATTTGAACGCATCAAGGTTAGTAATTAAATATCCTCTTCACCTACGATTTATGTTTGAATTGGTTAATAAAGAAGCTCAAGATAAGTATCATTTAATAATCATTTCAAAGATAGTTTTATCAGTCTTCATTTTTTTTATTCACTTATGATTAATATATAACCTTGAATAAAATTGGTATCTAAGTTAAAGTAAAGTATATTGCACCAATCCCTTTACTCCCACACATGTTTCATGAAAACAAAATTACTTCTGCAAGCAATTGTATTTACATAATATAAAACTGTTAATAATTATGTGAACATTAAAGGTTTTTCCTGAAAATGAATGACGTAATGTGGGCGTGGTTTATATACCTGCCCACTACCAGCAGTTCTCCCTCCGTGGAGCCAGGGCGCAGGCGCTTCCAGATATCCATGGTGAAGAGCGTGCTGGCACTGTTAAATACTGACGTCAGCGAACTCATAAGGGCCGCCATCATTGCTGCCAGCATCAGACCTTTCAAACCTAAAAAATATATTCCTAAAAACGTCATTTGTTTGGATTTTTCAAATGAATTCAAAAAGAAATGATAATAACTTTTGATGAAAGAAAAAATTATTTTTTGTACAATCAATAAATTATTGAATTGCGGGTCGCTTTTAGCGTACCTATTTTTGTATTCATATGAAATACATGTATACTTTATTCCAAAACTTATACATGAGAAGAAGAAAACACTTGCTATGGCCTTCAACTTGACATTTAGAAAAATCAACTAATTAACAATAGTTACTTCCATTCCTATATGGATTGATATATCCAAATGAACCTGAAATGGGTGATACCACAGAGTGTGACACATGCATGTTTCACATCTGGATATTTTACTAGACCAAGACATTAATAGTAAACCTGGCAACAAAAATTTTGATGAACGTGGTAACTTTAATTTTTTATCACCATTTCTCCTTCTTTTGGGCAATATACCCTTATCCAATGATTATGAAGCAATATACCCTTACCATTTGCAGATGGGGTTTATGTCTTCCGGGTAATTTAAAACGCAAACGCATATTCTATGAATGAGAATTTCTAAAACGAGATTAGCTATTGACAAACAAATTGATAAAACAAGAATTACTAGTCTCCTTTAAAGTCATCATTTCGCAAATACTATCATAATGGTTAACACAATGACCTTATCAGCAAATACAATCTGTCATTAAATTGAATGCAGACTGGCGTTTTTCAAAATAATTGTTAGGCCATCATTTACACAAATATGGTGTTTTTTTTTCGTTTTTCCTATCATGACATGGAGCAACCAGCATGTTGACTGATCGACAGGGAATGCTTACTCCTCCATGGTACCTGATCTCTCCCCTGATATTTAATAGGACCATGTTTGTTTGCACTGCTCCAGATTTGCATTGTTTTCTGGAACCTTGAGTTTGAATAGTGTATACGTTTTAGGAAACATTCATAAGAAAATTTTAAATGTATATCAATTATTTTTGTTAAATGTTATTACATCTGAAAATTTCATTTACCAACATCCTACTGAAATTTTTGATTGTATGTTATTTTACGTCCCTCCCGAGAATTTTTCACTATTATGGAGATATGTCTTTATTTGAAAAATGCTAATCTACAAGCATTTCATTTATCCATTTGTCTGCAGATAATTCTTTTGAATAATATAAAAGAATATATAAAGGGACTTGACTTCCATCAAAGCTTCAACCTGATTAAAATAAGATCTTTGATCACTCCGAGATTCTGATTCGGAGCATAACAACGATCTGATTTTAATCAGATTGGACACAGCTTATGTATAAAAATATGAATTGTTTCTCTCCAGTATAAAAATCATTAGAGATAATTCCAGCTAAACCCTTAAGTATAAACATCAACATCACTTAACTTGGAGTGTAATGGCTTTTTACTTATTACAGCTGAATCGGTGTTATTAAAACATTAATTTGTACCTAGACCTATTAATTTGAGTATATTTCTCTATCATAACAATTGATTTGTTTACATTGCTTAATTATGATGATCTTTAGTAAAAGACATGGTATTTGTATAATTACCTAATGACTCACCGATCTTTATATACCAGTAAATAACATGTATCTATTTATTCTGGCAATGTCATTTCCAATGAAAACAAAGTATGGACAGAGAAATACACAGAAAACGTATATACCCGGTATCATCATAATCAAATGCCAAGTGTACATTGGTACATTCTGACCTTTTGTCAGTTATATATTTTTCAGTTTTATTTGTTTCGCTTAATGTCCTTCGAGAATTTTGAACTCATTTTGAGACGCCACCACTTGCCAGTTCAGGGATGCAAAATTAGACCTGTACTCGGCTCTTCGAGGCTTTAAGCAGTGGAGGATCTTTTTCGTTCAAGCACCTAATGTGACAATGGACCTTGGTTTATAGGGAAGGGAAACATAGAGTTGCTGTAAGACCTGCCTTGATTCAGAAGAAATTGATCCTTTAGTTGCGGGGGTCACATCCAACTGCAGGACTGGTCCTTCAGATGAAATATTACTAACTTAAGTACCGTAGACATTGGCTTGAAAAAGATTCCTCACTGCTCAATGGCGCAGAGCCCTGAGTATGGGTAAAAATTTTGCATCCCTCCAACAGCAAATGGTAGCGTCTCAATTTTAGTGGTTTTTTTTTTCAAAAGCAACTTAAAACCAGCAAACGGTAAAAATTTACATTCAGTTTCTTTCTTTTGAATTTTGGCTTATCGTTTTACCTTCGGGCATAAGTTCCACCACGAGTTTGGGATACGCAATATTCGTACACCCTGCCTCGTTATCACAAACAGCCTTACAAACTTCTGGGTCTACACATGCCACCTGATCTATAATTCAAAAAAATGTAAATGGAATATTTTTTCTTTCTTTTTTTAACATTTCAAATTGGTATTTCAAATTGCAAATAACCAATGGTAAAACATGAAGGTAAGAGAACTTATAATTAATGAATGTACAGTTAGTGCATAATGTCACAAGGACCGAACTAAGATATCTTTCAAGTAGCGTTATTTTACCCAAACCTTTGACTTATTGTTACAGGCAATCCAAACGGTACCTGTGTAAAGAATCCTGCTGATCATTCCGGGAAATATTGTGGTAAACAGGGGCAAAATCTTCAGGTACGCGGCAAGAATGGACCCACCTTTTACGTGATGCATGTTCTTTGCGGCCAAAGAACGTTGGACAAGTACCTGAAAAAGGTAGATAAAGTTCAAATAAAAAGTAAGTATAAAAACACACTTATTTTTCATCACCGAAAGTTCGAAGTAAAATTGTGATTTAAATAAAAGTTAATTAATTGAGCAGGCGCAAAATTAAAACATACTTGTTACTTTTCTACATGAAATAGAATTTGACACACTCCAAGTTAAAACATAAGTTTCCTCCAATTCTTCGATCACCATTACAAGAGTATAACATCAAATAATTTTTTTTCCTTCATATACCTGATGCAAATGATTTTGACTTTGGACAGAATATTAGTTAATTGTTTTTTGTACAAAAACTACATTTTCTTGGATAGGATTTTCTCTTTTTTTCATTTCATAAAATAGTTTACGTCTAATTGGTTATCGATAAGTGGAAATAATACTCGTAATTTCACCTTTCGTTTCTCTGATCTTGACCTTTTTATTAAAGATTCTTGGGCTAAGAAGCCTGTGTGCTAATTATTGGCTCCTGTTGTTGGTTTTTGAATTCAAATACTGGGCAAACAAAACTTTAACCTTCATTTCTTTAGAGAAGGTTATTTGTCATCTCCTGGTCAAAAATACCATCCTATGAATCATGAAATTTGCATAATCATTTCAAAGGCTAAAGAAATATTGTAGTAGCAGACAAAAGAGCCAGTCAATGCATTACTTGATCTTCAAAGTCGGAGAAGATGGGAGAGGAGGGGGGTTAAACTGTTACAGTACAAATGACAAATAGCAAGTCAGTGCATCAGTTGATCTACAGTAGGGGATATTAAAATGTATACAATACCTGGTCAGAACAGAAGTACCAGCAACTGAGGATGGTGATCCCTAGGACGTTTCCTGGCCACGGAATGGATCCCGTGACGGCGTCCCGGAAAAGATGGAAGGCGTCAGATGGGGGTGTCCCACAGTCCGAGCCGTTAATGAGGGGTGAGGGTATGGACTGGGGGTACATTGTGTACACCTTCTCTATCCCACCAATCTCAATAAAACCTACAGACACATTAACATTTTTCTGATTAGATTTAGAATTCAAATATACAAAATCGAGCACCTGTTTATTTGATACTACAGTTGAACATATAAGTATTTCGAGCATTGATATACTGAATATCCTGCTGGAAATGTTATTTGAATGAGTAAAGTTTCACCATATTTTACTCTACGTTTTACAGCATTAGTATCTCGAATCTTTGGATATTTCGAAGTTTTTATTTTTCATCGGAAAGTTAGAGATAACGAGATTTTTGACTTTATATACTTACTAAGAATCATAAGGACAATAGCACCAGCTACCATAATAATAGTTTGTAATGTGTCTGTATAAATTACAGCTTTCAGTCCACCTGAAAGAAATTATTGGCTTAAGTATTTCTAGCAAATTACTACATATTATCAAAAGTTAAGCGACGTTAAGGGAGAAAATTGAAATTTTTTTCTTAAATATAAAATCTAAGATGTTTCCGTTATGGCTAAACTTTGCTATTTCACAAGAAGTTTAACATTACATTGTCGTTTGGATTTTATTCATTTATGAATTCTAAAAACATTCCTTTCGAATATCTCTGCTTTTACAGTTATTGTATGAAAAGTTTTTAAAGTGTATATATGTCTTTCTTCGGTACCAGATATGGTGTAGACGGCCGATATAGCCAGTAAAATGACCACCCCTACGTAACGGTCAAGACCGATCGCCTGCTGAATGAAAATGGTCCCAGCATACATGTCAACCTGACAATAAAAAATACAGTTGTATCAAAAACAGAAAATACAGTGGCGATGTGTTATTTAAAAATATAGACAAAAATTTTATTTCAAAATCTTGGAAAAAAGCTTTAGAAATTTTTTATAAGGGTAGGAGATCCAAATCAACTCATGTTAGACCTACAGATATTTTGGTGAAGATGTAGATAAGTAGTGCCAGTACAGACATGTAGATCTGTAAACGTTGTCCCCCGAACCTCTTCTTCAGGTACTCGGGTAACGTGTACACCTGTAAATAATGATGTGAAAATTACAAGTAAACCATTTCTGGCTGTAACTTTTCATTTGGAAATTATAGTATCTATACAATTTTTTTTTTAAGTAACTTGAGTTTTTTATCTTAAATTTACATTAAAAGTTAAATTGAGAGAAAAGAACAACTTGGATTTTGTTTATGAAGATATTATCATTTTCTAAAAAAGCTTATAAGCTTTGATTTCCGGTTTCTCTGTTAATTTTTTTTAAATTTTTGTTTAAATTATCTTTATCAGTTGTTTGTTCAGCAGGGAAAATGTCATTAATTATATTTGTAAAAAAAAGAAACTGAGTAAACCTCTGCTTGAGCTGATAAACATAACTCAGATGAGCTTAAAATAATGATCAGGCAGTGAAATTGAAATCGAAAATCATGCATTCCTGAACAAAAAATAATGAACGGTATACATGTACGTGAACTTATTCTGTTTTTCTTATGCTTATTTTATATCAATCCCTTGAAAATTAAAAGAAGACAAATACATACATGTTCTTCAAATTTGATTTTTTTAGATTAAAAACTTAATTTTTTAAACTTACCCCGCTAGCGATATAAACAGGAACAAAAAGCCATCCCAGCATCAGAAGGCAAAACAATCCCTGTCAAAAAAAGTTAAGTAAAATGTTCTACCATCAACAACAAAAATAAACCCTAAGTATCAATTATCATATGCTGAACATTCGAATTAAAGAGTTTCCAAAATTTGCATATTTGACATTCATTATGCAATTTGTTCAACTTTAAGATAACAAAAGAGTCTAAACAATGTAACCGTATTGTTTAAGGAAAATTAACAAGGATTTTACTTAGGCGAAAATTGTTGAAAATTCTACGACTTTTGTACCATAAAATTCTATTTAAATAAATAGGTATAAAGCTCTCTTAAGCTTGAGCGAATGTAGTCTTTAGTTAAATGCAAATATCCATACTAAACTAATAATCTGGTGCAAAACTATAGACGCAACTTCTATGCAATTTCGATCTTATATTGTGTTCATTTACTTAGGAATGGACTTGTCTAAAAACTTTAAATAAGTATGTAAGTCAAATCCAGCATCTGATGTAAGTTTAATTGAGAACGCCCGTTCCTTGATGCATCATCCCTCTATGCAAGTATGGCCCAGAAATGCCTTATAGTTTCTCGGTAAAGGACCTGCTCTAAAGCCTTTAACCCTGTTATTCATCCAACTTCGCTGGTTAATGGTTTTCGGTTCACTCTGTAAATTTTAGCTAGGGCAAATCCAGCATCTGAAGCAATTTTGGAAGTGAACATTCTTTGAAGCATTATTCAGGTAAGTTTTGCTTAAAAAGGCCTTGTAGTTTCTTTGTATTGAACTTGCTCGATAAACTTTAACATTTTCATTCATCTAGAACATGTAAGTTTAATCAAGCATCCAAATTATCTCTGGTAGTGTGCATCCTAAATGTATCTACACTGCAAAGTTGATTATCAAAGGGTTTATATATGTTTATATTAGTTACTTTAGAGGGAAAATTTTCGAAAACTTTGACCAGGTTGCTTATCTAGAAAATGAAGGTCAAATTCAGCATCAAATTCAGTCCAGTTGTATCACTTCAGTTAGAGCAAGTAAGGTTGATTTAGAATGAACCTGCTCCATAAATTTTAACATGACCACCCATTCAGAAAATATCTTCAGATCCAGCGTCCTAACCAATTCTGGTAGCGTGCATCCTTACACGCATCATACATGCAAGTTTGGTCAACATAGTATATTATGTACTCATAGTTACTTGAAATGAGACCTGTAATAAAACGTTAAGCTGTTCACTCATCTAGAAAATATCTGTCAGATCCAGCATTCAAAGCAAGCCTGGTATTGTGCATCCTTACGCGTATCATACATGCAAATGGTCAATATAAGGCTTAACATGTAGTTATTCGAAATAAGACATACTTCAAAAACTTTTACTTAATCCAAAAATGTTAACCTGCATAAAAAAAACCTTAACCTGATCATTCCTTAGCTGGAATAATAGCCTCTGACACCGTGCAATTGACTGGTAAAACGAAACATACTAAAAGCATCTACCATGCATCTCTGATTAATATAGGGCATAAAAGTAATTAATTTGATAAGAACTTTGCTTCGAAAAACTTTAACCTGGGACACTGATGCCGAGACTATTACAAGAGTTTCCCCAACTTTGTTGAGGTGAGCTGAAAGTTGCAAAAAGAAACTTCGTTACAGTACGTACATGTAAATTTATGTTTAAAGAGGTGAATCATATCTCTTTTACAATTCCTGAACCCAACTAGGTTTTAATGGATTTTTTTTTATATACATGAATATTTCTCACTATATAACACATGTGTAGATATTCACTACGGTTAATTTTTTAAACTAATTTGCATATTAGCAACAAAGATTGAAAAGGTCCTGCGCGTCCCCCAAAGCACAGAGAGGATAAGTAATTCAGCAAGCAGGTATTGATGACAAAGCAAACTGAATTTTCATGTTGTTGTGCACCTTAAGTCTCGGAAGTAAAATATGCATGAATGAGGGTAAACACCCTAAACGTATAACTCTTTTTATCTACCTATTGCAGTTAACTTATGTCAACAAATCCTTCTTTTTAAAGATAGCCTATTTTTAATGCCTTTGACATTTTTACCGTGTTTTAATTTATCGATTTGTAATTTTTGGATAAATTATTTTTCAATAAATACCAATTTAGCGGTTAAAATATTTAGTAAATCGATCAAAGATAAATCAATTTGATGAATTAACCCGCGACAATCAAACAAGATAAAATTGAAATAAATATGTTCATTGAATAATGATTTAATGATGAATCTATAGTGAACTATATAAAAAAAGATGCACGTGCAAGATGCTAAATTAAAGTATTAACACTAAATGCCTTGTAGTCACACGTATGACCAAAAGATAAATTTCTGATGTCAAAACCTTTTTTTCAGAATCCTTAGCTATCATAATCTGACTTACATTAAGTTCATAGCTAGCTACAGCGATCCCTGACGCCGCGCCTGTACCAGCCAGACCCACGAAACTACCACTTCCTATGTTACTGGAAAAAAGGGAGGCCCCTATCTTAAAAAGAAAAGTTAAAAGGGATAGTTTTAATTTCACAAATTAATTTGTTATGTAGGAGTAAATTACTGTTAAACATTTGACATATATGCCAGGATTAGAATACAATATCATTATTTAAATTAACAGGCATTTTTTTCATAGAATCCTTCATTAGCCACAATTCATTGTATAAATTCTTATTAAATGCTTGTTAAAATACATGATTTTAACATTTCTATAATCCTCTTATGTAACAGATATAAAATTCTTACAGCAAACCATAACATTTCCCTTCCCGCCAAAAAGTAGCCGCTAATGCTGCCTCTGTTTGTCCTCCATGTCGCCTGGAATAGAACAATATCAGACTGGTACTGGTCAGGGCTACATTGCCTTAGTCATTTTTAAAATTGAATCTTTGTTACATTATATATAAAATAATTTGGAGCACATAATATGAACACAATTTCTCTCCCAATACTATACACCCCTTAAAATATAGGTAATCAGAGCTCACCTCAACCAAAGTCTCATATACTTCACTAATAATCAATTACATTGTAATGTGCATCTCCAAATGGAACATCCAAGGCATGCAATTTTGGCCTGATAGGGCTTGCAGTTGATTGGTAATGGACTCAGCTAAAAACTTTAAATTATTGCTCATCTAGAAATATTTTAAGTCAAATCCAACATCTGAAGCAAGTTCGCGAGTGTTCATCTCTAGATGCATCATCCAGGCAACTTTTGTTCAGATGGATCCTACAATTTCGTAGAAATTAATATGGATCTATGCCCAAAATCTTTGTTAACCTGATCACTCAGCTGATAACATAGGACAAACCCAGCATCTGAAGCTAGCAACTCTGGTAGTGTGCATCCCTTGATGCATCATCCAAGCAAGTTTGGTCCATGTAGTGCAAACAGTTACTTTTAAAAACCTGCTCCAAAAACTTGAACCTTGTCATTCATCCAGAAAATGTAGCGTAATTCCAGCATCCAAAGCAAGACTGGTAGTGTACATTCTTAGATGTACCCTACATGTAAGTTTGGCATCATAGGGCTTACACTGCACATGTATAGTTAATTCAAATGAACCTACCCCCAAAAATTAACATTGTCGAAGATATTTAATCTTGTCCAAAAATAAACCTGCTTCAAAAACTTAAACCAGCCCCAGAAACATTAAACTGACTATTCTTATGTTGAATTCGCAGCAACTTCCATGCATCTCTGATGAATAAAGGGCATAGAAGTACTTAGAAGAAAACTGCTCTAAAAGCTTTAACCTGGGACGCCGACGCCGACGGAATTACCGTCCATACCCCCCTCCCCCAACTTCGTTCAGGTGAGCTAAAAATTTAAAATGATAGATATGTACACGATGCATTATGTGAATAATTGATACCTTAAGAGAGAGAGACTTACCCAGATCCCTGTTGCCAGACAGAAGCCCAGGTAAATCACGATCACCGTAATGTCCACCGCCCCCACCCCCGTGTGTTTGAAAGCCGAGGTCCCATTCACCGCCATCATTCACGGTACATACAAAAAATGTCCAATAAATGGAAGACAACAGTTCCAATCAGGTCACTATGTACCCCCGTCTTGTAAACTGATAATACATAATAAAGAATTACCGTTGATACATCTGAGGGCACGTACATTTACCTGAGAAACTCGCAGGAATATATATCAGCATTATTTATTCTGCCAGTTTTAAACGTGTCTAGCCATAATTAAAATTAAACCCTCGAACTAGGTCAATTTGTGATGGGGACTTTCATAAACGAAAAGGTTTTCTGGGGTTTTTTTTCTCGAAAATTAAACTGATGAAAGGTGCACCCCTCGAACTAAGTCAACTTTGGATGGAGACTTTCATAATGAAAAGTTTTTCAGGGCTTTTTTCCTCTCGAAAATTAAACCGATGAAAGATTTGCACTGGGCAGGCACGTAGCAACAGGGGAGGGGGGCAGGGGGCCAGGGGGAACTGGCCCCCACTTTTTTTTCCCAACATTACTTTTACTATTGGAAATGTGCATTGAAAGGCCGGTTGTCCCCCCCCCCCCAACACACAGTTGGCATTGAAAAAAGTTGACCTCTAATTTATTTAGCTGTTTATAAAAGAAATGGGACGAAAACATGCCCAGTCGTCACTTCAGATGATGAGTATATTACAAATGTACTTTATTCGAATCTTATTTTATGAATTTATGAAATAAGTACTATAGTTTATAAATCAACAAAAGTAAATATTTTATTTTTTTTCCGATTGTGAACCACATAAGTCATGCCATTTAGTAAACTCTAATGAAAGTATTTGCGATTTTAAGATTTTGTTTAAAAAAATCCTTTTCTTATTGAAATCCTTTAAATATCTCCCCGATTTTATTCTGCACTATAAAATAATTGAATTGGATATCATTTATTTAATTTGCATAGTTTTGGCTGAGCTGATAAAGTCGAAAATATGAAACTTTTTAGGGCGATAAGGGAGAACAGGGGAATAACGTTAAGTTACGTGAAATTAAAGACTGTTATAATCGTTAGAGTTTAAATAATTCTTTTAATTCCCAAAAGGTAAGAAACATTTTACAAGTGCACAACGGTTATCTCTGCAATACATAAATACACGTCTTTTTTAAAAAAAAATCTTAGGAAATTAAAGGACGCACAAAGATACCCTTAATTTACGACTTAAATCGTATAAAAATAAATGATTTTAAGGTAAGGCTATGGCATTCTCTAAAGATCGATTCAAATGGGAAAAGGGCTTTTTCTTCCTCGTAAAACACCAGGAATATCACCTTTTGCATTGAGTAAAGATAAAAGCGCACCTGTTTCGATTTATAGTTTAAACTGATCCTATATTAAATTCTTCTAGGAGTAAACCTGGTGCAGAATGCTTGACGACAGCAAAAGACAGTTACATTATAAACTGATTTATTTTTTTTTTATTATTTATAGTTGTTTCCGTCTGGTGCGTTTTTATATTTTTCTTATGAAAAATTTTGCCCCCCCCCCTTTTCTCTTTAACCGAAATAACTTCCTTACAGCAAGGATAGCAACCTAGAAAATATATTAACTAGAAATGACTGTCATTACATAAAATTGTATCAAAAAATAAACAGAGCGACATCACAATACACATTGAATGAAATTACACAAAAGAGAAAATTCAACATACATTTAGAAAAGGTGTGAAAAATTATATGATCACACACATAGTATCTAAATGATATGGTGAGTTTGTTCACATTAAACATTCACCTATGAAGAAATCAATTTACACAATTACAAGCATGAAGAGAAAGATACCACTCACATGGAGAGCAAGATCATGTTATGCATTTTAAAATGTATAAAAGCAATTTAAAATCAAACTGACCTCAGAATTTGGAATAAAAAGAAAGCAACTCTGACTGGATATGCATGCTTAGAATACATTTCACAGGGAAATCTGTGCCTTTGGTGGCCCCAGGTGCTGTAGATTTCATTTCATGATTGACAGCCAAATCATCATAGCCCAAACTGAGTCATTGCAAAGAATTTATTTCCCTCAAAGTTTAATTAATGTATACACATGGACCCACACATGTAATCACTATTATATTAGATTACTTGGTGAAATGTTACAAATGACCTTACAAGCTGTCCGACTGCGTCCAATTTACCAAATTAAGACACCGAGGGAAAAAACAAAACAAAACTCAAAATATTAAATAAGAAAAATTGATTTTAATGAAAAATATAAAAGTAACATAACATTGTTCATGATACATCTCACAACACATTTTTTCCATTACGAAGACTTTGTCTGATATCCTTTGACACAAAATGATTTAAAATGACCCTTCACCATGCCACATGTCCTTTAAGTCACTGAGACATTAAGTCAAATGATACATGAAGCCTGTATCACTTATTTTGTGGCATGTTTTCCTCCCTACAAAGATAAAATTTAAATTACATGTATTTATTAATATTTTGTTTAACATCTTACTGGTCATTTTTGGTTTACATCATTCAAGTATTACACTGTACTTGGATTCTTTTCATCAGTAAAAATCCCAAGTTTAATGTTTCATTTGGACACATGATCATATAAACCAGTGTGTAAATCACCCAGAACTGATCCTCCTCCATTTCCATGGCAGCAGTGTCCATTTTGAAAGTTGTATGCACAACTACGCTTGCTTATTATCATAACTAAGAAATTTATTTAAACTAGAAAACTGACCAGTCAGCAAGGGCCCCGCCATGGGGTAGAATTATAAGGGTGCAGCTTATGGAATGATTAAAAAATATATGACGAATAAGAAACAGCAACTGTAATCTTAAAATTTCAAGATAATTCCTGAATATCCAAAACCCTGTAAATAATATCCTTGTATTTATTTTACATAAGGCAGTAAAGAACAACTCAACACTGAATGTATATCTAAACAATAATGGAGCTTGTGTTATATACAATGAATGCAAATATATATCATGAAGGCATGACCTTAACTTCAAAACAAACAGCAGTTGCAGACAAAGGTTTTCATTAATCTTGAAGTGACAGATAAAGATAAGCCTTCTAATTTTCTGCAGCAGACTAAATCCCAAGGGATTAATTGTACTTCTCTCTCATCATTTTATTCTTAATTTATAATAAAAACTTTTTCAATAATGATAGAATGAGGTTTTTATCCTACTGCCTTAAAAATTAAAAATATTCTTGAATTTTCATGAAGCCAAAAAAAAAAAAATAATAATAAAAAAATAAATAAATAAATAAATAAAGTAGGGTATTTCAACAAAAATAAAGTAAAAACATTTATCTCTCTTTGCCAATTCATTCTTATATAAAGTTAAGGAATCTACCCCACCACCCAGCTCCAAACCAGAGGACATAGAAAAACAAACTTAGCATCAAAATGTGTCTTTTTGCCTACTGAACTACCATACCAAATTTGAACTTAATTGGACTACAATAAAAAAAGTTATTAGGAAAAAACAGAAAATTTGTGGACGGAAGAATTGATTACTATAGGGCACCCGCAAATCCTTGCGGGGCCCTAATAATTGTTTCAGCAACATTCAAAAATACTAAATGGAATGTTAACAAGATTCAACTGTCAGGGGTGATATAATAATTGCATTGAATTAAAAAAGAAATACCTTGATCTTATCCAGTTCTGACTTTAGACTGTGAACTTTTGACCTTTCTTTTTCTAGTTCTGCTGTTAGTTCTGCTACCTAATAAATGAGCAAAATAAAAGTCTTCAAAGAACATATACATCTATAAATATTTTATTTACATTTTTTGGGGTGTATTTGCTCACAAGAAATACATACAACTCCTTAATGGGTTTTAATTAATTGTGATTCTATAAATACCTGGTCTGTAAGTTCGTCCTTGACCTGAGTAAGTTGGTCGACCTGCATCAGAACCTCAGCTTTGTCTTTCACTGCAAGCAGCAAATAATACATCTTACATTCTACTAAGGTTAATACAAAGATCACGAAGATTTCAAGGCCATTATTCCCCATAAAATCACAACAAATTATCAATAACTTTAAATCAGTTTCCTTTTCTTTGACTGCTCTTACTAGGAAAAGGGCTGAGTCCTCCAAGTTAATCCCTTAAGGTCAAGATCTAGTAAATAACTTGAGACTATTTTTTTGGTGCTAGATCCATTATGACGTCATAATCAATTTCAACTTTCTTTTTCCCGTACTTTACGGCTTTAGCAGAATTATGTAGAAAATAGGGTATTTTCATGTCATTCAATTTGAAATCATATGAAAAGTAAACCGGATACCTATATTAAATTTGATATTGATTTAAAGAAGAGGCCATGAACATACTAATTACCGTTTTCTAAGAGACTGTAGGCAATCTGCATACATTTCCTTTGCCGAACACGAAAAAAACTCCCATATTCATGTCTGGTTTTCTTAATTTTTTATTGAAAATGACAGTTTAAAATACAGTTTTTCATATTATTTACCTACAAATTATGCCCCGATACACCTTATTTGACCAAGCTAAAGTTGTAAAGCATCAATAAAGGAATTTATTTCTCAAGTTTCTTAAATCTGTAGGCACCTTTCATTTACTAGATCTTGACCTTAAAATAAGAGATTATACAGTATTCTGAAAGTTAAACTAAAGTTTAAGTTGTCCACTTACTTTCTCCCTGAGCCAGTATCACACACAGCTGTTTGTTTCTCTTCTTTACTTGTTTGTATTCTTCCTACACAAATGAATATTCTGTATTAAAAATACATCCTCACTATTATTATTTTTCTTCAATAAATAAGCCCTTTTTTAAAGAAAACTTTATTTCTAGAGAATAAGTTGCAAATTTAATTTAGGATTTAAATTTCTTGTTTAGAAAAGCTTGTATGATGTTGTATGTACCATATTTTTGAAAAATGTATGCATGTACATCTTTTTTTTAGATGGAGGTAATGAATGACTGAGGTAATAAGTATTTGGCCATAATTTTTAATGTTCAATCAGCAGAAAGTAAGCAGTAAATGCATTTTACCTCTAATTTCTTCATAGAAGTTCGCAGAAATTCTATTTCTCTATCTTTTTTCTCTATTTCTTTCTGATGTTTTGCTGAGACTACACTTTCTACTGCAAAGTGCTACAATGAAATATAATCAAAAAAAAGTTCAACAACATTAAAAATTCAAAAAAAAAATTATAGTGTATTTTAATTTCAGAATCTTTTGTAATGAGATAGTGAAACAAATTGCATCTGTTTCTAGAGACATTTCCAGTAAAAGAAGGGCAATCAAAATACATATATACTGAAGAAATCTCACAAAATTAAACTCTGTCGTTAGGTTAACTAAAATGACTGAAGTTTACTGAATAGAGACAGAATGACAAAGCTCTGCCAATATATTTGTCAAACGAAATGTTACAAATTTCTGCCAATCAACCACCTTTCCTAGCCTTTCAATTCAAGTAATGACAGAGTTTTATCTTGTGCCTTCAGTCATGGCCATGACCTTCACCTTTTGATACTCCTCCTGAATTTTCTCTTTCTGTATAATCTTTTGGACACTGTCGTCTAGGTGAGAGAAGAACTTTGGGTCGGTCTCTGCTCCATTTGTCTGAGGCATTGACGGACTGGGAACCTCCTCCAACTCTGTCCAAAAAAACAAGGGATCAGTTACCTCTAAATATGCTCTTATGGCATTTTTTACTGTGTCATTTTTTTTCTTCAAAGGAATAAGTACCTTCTAAGAAGACCTTGGGTTTCTCTGAGTTCATTTGATTAAACTGATCCAGACTCATCGTGGCCGGCTTGTCTTTGTGTTTCCTCTTCTTTTTATCCTCCTTACCATGCGAGTGGGAGGGTTCTAGGATACCCGCTTCCTGGGACGTCTTAACATCCTGTCAAAGTAAATAAAGCATTGTAAAATTAGACCATAATTTTTTTCCTCCTTGTTTTAAAAGATATTAAATATTTCATTTAAAAAAAGTTTTCATCCATGGTCTCTACAAAGGAAAGACAACTCCTACTTTCAAGTGGTGCTTTATAATCCATCACACTGTGTATTCATACACTCGTACATCTTGACTAAAATGAATCATTTTTAGTTTATTTTTTGCATTTACAAGTATTTGTATCTTTACATTTTGTCAAACAATTCTGTTTTTGAATACCGGTATTTCAGAACTCAAGATATCACAAGCCAGTACTTGATTTTCCAAATCAAAGGTGCTAAAGAAATAATTTTTTCCAAGATCCATGATTGTCACATGTATTTATTCATTCACTGCAAACTTTGAATTATTTAAAGATGTAACTGCCTCATTAAAACCATACAATTTAGTAAAGAGCACAAAGAAATCATTACATCATTGATAATGCTGTACATTGAACTTAAGAAATTTATAAGATTAAAAAAAATAATAAATACAATTCAAAATTCTGCAAAACAACATATACTTTAATGAATATTTGATATAATTACCTGTTTAGATTTTTCATACTCTATTTTACTTTGTAACAAAGCCTCTTGCAAGTCTTTTTCATAGGCATCTGAAGTCAGCTGAAAATTAAGAATCAAAGTTAACTTTAAAGGATGACATTTATAAGTAATTATTCTTGCATGTACATATTATACTGTTAAATAAGAATATGATTTAAATGCCCAAGAAGGTCCTGATTTGGCATAAATAAGAAGTCAAACTTCTTTACTCGAACCTGATGGGGTTGAGAAAGTCTTCTCGATATCCGAGGATTCGAGATATCGAGGGTAAAATACTTATAGAATACATGGTTAGGACTTCCAAATCACTTTGACATATCCATGGTATTCGAGATATGGGAGTTCGAGATACTGAACATCAACTGTTTCTTTCTACGTCTTTTGTAAGAGGATAGAAGAAATATATAACAAGACCAGGAAACGAACCTGGGACCACTGTCTCACTATTGAGGTACCAGTGCCCTAACCACTGAGCTGTACAGGCCAATATCCATTACCTAAATCTTCACAATCCTCTCTCCTTGAGTTTTTTTTTAATCCTTGAAGACACAACTTCTTCCCCTTGCAAGTCCCTGAGTAGTCATTGGCACCAAACTGTGTAACAGGAAAGGAGAAAAGTATCGCTATACAATGAATCAAGTCTGGTAACCTGTATTACTAGTCAGGTGTTCAAACCACTGAGCTATCAAACACATATCCACTGCCCAAACAGTTACACCTTTATGTACCATTTTATTTTTATACAGTTGTAATGTGTAATAGTTTCAGGTGTAGAGCACCTATGGAGATGCAGGCAGGATAGCTTACAGATTTGGTGCCGTTGACCACCCCTGAAAGTCCTGCCAGGGGGTAATAAGAACTTGGGTTGTGTCTTCACCTGACTGGGTTTGGGCCATGGATATCGGCCTGGACAGCTCAGTTGGTAGAGCACCTGACTGGATTTCCCGATTCCCGGTCCAGCCATACATTTTCTCCCTTCCTGTTACACAGTATAGTTTTATTTACCTGTTTATCTGTCTCCTGCCATTTTTCCCAGTCTTCCTCGGAAGGTTGTGCACCTGACTTTTTCTTGTTTGACTTGTGCTGACCAGAAGAAGAGGGTCGACCAAAGGCCAAATTTCTTAGCTATCAAAACAGCAATAAAATAAACAACATTTATTAGAATGAAAAACAAATTCAATAATACTTATTAGAGCAATACAGAAATGAAAAATATTGATATATTGATATAAAAAAATCAAAAAGGCTTCTCTAGAAATATTTTCAATCTTGTTCACTTAAGTGACACAATTAGTCCAAAAATAAGATTGATCAAGTATTTATTAAATATGTTCCCATTTTAATCATTCCAATTATATTAACTGCATTGGTTAACTTTCAACAGATTTACAACATCATCTCATTCTTGGGTTTTCTGCTTGTTTCTTACCTCCTCATCCTGGCCGCCTTTCTTCTTTTTGTTCTTTTTCTTGTTCGTCTGTGCATTGTTCGATTTTTGTGTCGTCTTTGTATCATTATCATTATCATCTCCCTCCACTTTCAAGAGAGCAAATCTGGATGCCACAACTTTTGCCATATTCAGTTGAGTTGTTTTTGTAAAAATGTGTTTTGGAAAATCACGTTGTTTGCAAATTTTTTTGAGATTGAATCTCGATCCCGAGTTTAATTCGGTTTTAATGTTCGAGAATTTTATTTTGAATTTTTTTTGGGGGAAATAACTTTTAAACGATTTTAACTGACAAGAGACAGATATCTATTAACTAATGAGACTAAAATGAAGAATTTAATTTTATCGGAAAAAAAAGTACCGTCCTTGTTATGCAATGCACAGTGTATATGTATACTGAAATACAGTGTATAATAAATCAGTTCAGTGCACTGTACAGGCAGTATATTTAGAAAAGTATGTTTTGAGCAATCAGAGCTTCTAAATAAGTTTTGTAACTCAAGTCTAATAAATCACATTTTCAGACTTTATTTTTTAAAGAGTGTGGAGGGGGGTCATTAAAATAAAATTCTATACATCACAAATCATTGTAAAGTTAACATTGTTTCAATGAGTCATGAGTAAGTCATGAGATACATTTATCAACTGTTTATTATACAGGTACATTAACATGATAATATATATACTACGTGAAGCTTAACACTGCAATTAATGTATTGTACACAGCGCATTTTTTATTTTAATTTAAAAACAAAATTGTTTTACTTACAATTTGAACTTCACTCAACACTAAGAGTTCATATGTAGTTCCTCCGGATGTTTCGCATAGATTCAAGTCAATAATTTACGGATTAAAAAAAATTAGCAAAATTAACTGGTTTGATGAGGAAACAGCTCTTCTTTTACCAGAATAAACTCCGTTCATGCCTATTTGCATCACTCTCAAAATTTTCACTCATCAGTCATACAAAAGATTTTTTTTCAGTCTTTCATATACTGTATCCAAACTAGTCGCTCGACAACAATCATTACTACGTAACTTTGTCGAAAAGTTTTTTGACATGTAACTATTGCTTTGTTAATTTAGGTTCATAAAATACATGAAATAGAAAACTTTCAGTCTTTTTTCAAACCTTTTTTAAAAAGAAAACTGAATTTATAACATCTTTGGAAAAAAAGCCGTTCGACAAAAATCAGCAATATACATATAGTAGTATTACACTTTGTCTAGAAATCCTTTGACATGCATGTAATACTGAATTGTTAATCTAAATTCATAAAAATGAAAACAATCATATACGTTATTATTGAAAATAAAATATTTCAGACAGTCTGATTTCAAAGAGAGAGAGAGAGAGAGAGAGAGAGAATTGAAAAAGAAAACTGAATTTAACATCATTTAAAAACTGTTAATTTCAACTGAATTGTTCATGTAGATTCATAAAAACGAAAACAATCATATACGTTGTAAATAAAGTATTCCCTGCAGTTTGGTTTCAAAACTTTAAAAAAAAAAAACTGGATTTGATATCTTTAAAGAAGTATTCAATTCAACTTTTATTTCAATGAAATCATGTGCAACACAAATGGACTTAATAATATAATTTTATTTGATTTACATTGCGGTGCCAGGAAGTGCAGTTAAAATTTTATAAAGATAAGCAGTATTAATTGTCTTGTAAACAAAAAAATACACTCTTTCTATCTATTATAGAGGAATGTTCATTTATTTATGAGCATTTTGCGCATGCACAATCTAGCCGTTATATATTATTGAAAAAAAAAACATCAACACGAAACTTTATCGAAAAATCATTTGACATTAATACTGATTGTTAATTGAGATTCCTACATGTAGTATGAAAGAGAACAATCATATATCAACAATGCGTGAATTTAAAAAAAAAAAAAAAACCATCCAGTCTGTTTTTGAATTTTTTTTCATTGCACAATTTAAAAGTGTGAATATTTCATGATATTTTGTATGTCAATTTTGATTGGACAATTTGCCAGTCATTACAATGTGATGCATTGTATTGCAGCTGAGTGTAGTATCATCCTATGATACTTTGACCAGACAGGTCTATTTTACCTGTCACTCTTTTACTTTTCACTCTTTTACGATTTTCCCCCACCATCCTCCCTTCAAAAGACATCTCATATATACAATTTTCACTTGCCATTTAATATATGTTTGAAAATTTGCATAATGCTAGTTTGGAACAAAGTTCGATAACTCAAATAATGTCCCTTTGAACATCGTAGCAAAAACGTCCTCTTTATATTATGCAAATGCTTAGGAAGTGCTTTCAAATAACATGCTTCTATACTATATAAGACTTTAGAGAGATGCTCACAATCGATCGTGTGTAAAAGTCAGACTACTTTACGGTAATGATACCCGTTAA